>NC_133547.1:64964503-65327003 GCF_048773025.1 Camelus bactrianus | reverse complement strand
AGATTTTACCCCTATGCTCTTCTCTCTCCTCTAAGAAGCCTTATACATGAATGGGGTGCATGTAATGCAAAGCGACTATAATAGGTTAGGATAAAATAAATACATCAAGGCCATATGGGCTCCTGAGGGGAAAAAGAGGCTCCTTTACTATCCTCAAAAAAAAAAAAAAAAAAAATCACATCCTACTTGTGAAATAGAGTTTACAAATGCCCTACATAATATCTCCTTGTTGGTTAAGTTTTCAGTTCAGTGCATTAGATTTTAAGCTCTTGCTGAAAATGATTAAGATATTCTTCTGCACTGGTAATAAACAGCAGTGCTTCCATAAAATTGTAGTGTTTATTTATTAATATAATCAGTAAATATTTGTTGAGCCACTGCAACAGATGTGTTCAGCTCAGAGACACATGTTAAAAAAAAAAAAAAAAAGAATCCTGCCCTGGTAGACCTACCTTCTGGCAAGAATGTGGTCATGAGAGTAAAGATGAAAGTAACTAAATAATTCGCACTTTAATTAGTGTGTTGCAATGTGGTAAGTGTTATAGAAAAAATAATAAATGTAGAACAGGGGTAAAATGGACCAGAAAAGCAGGAGAGAAGGAACTTGTGATTTTAAATGAGATGGTGTGAAGGCAGGCCCCACAGAGAAATGACACAGGAGATCTTTCATGGAGATGTATGTGCTTAGGAGGCTGGAGCAGAGGAAGGATGTAACACTCACACAGAGATATTAGCCAGTGTGAAGATCAGTGATTGAAATGTTTCCGTGACGTAAAAAAGGTCAATGTGGCTGCAGCAAAGTCAGGAATAGGGAGGAAGACGATCAGGGAGGTGATGAAGGGGGAGGACTGCACAGGCTTTGTAGGCCATCACCGCAAACCCGAAGGAAGTGAGAGTCATTGCTGAATTTTGACCAAATACAGGGCTGCCTCACTTATCTGAGGATACTGTTAGCATTTTGGACCAATATGGTGGAAAAATCACCATATTTCCTTCACCTCCACAAAAAAGTAGGTAACAACAGCAACAACATAATAATATATGAAATAAAAGACTTCACAACATTAGACATGATGTCATAACAGTGATCATTTACAATGGAAGAGAAATGAGCTGAGCCCTGATAAGCCCCAGCTTCTTGCATTGGGAGTACTTCCAAGAACAAAGCATCACTGAGCTGTGGAAGAAATTCAAGAGATATAATGTATGTGTAATAGGAGTCCCCAGAAAGGAAGAGAGGCATGGGTACAAAAAAAAAAAAGTTCCAAATTTGATAAAAGGTAAAAGCCACGAATCTAAGAAGCACAGTAAAACCCAAGAAAGAGATGTTATAAAATGCTGTATTAAGACAGATAGTTATCAAGTTTCTCAAAGCCAATAAAAATAAAAGCAGCTTAAAAGCATCCAGAGATAATAACACACAGAAGGACAAAGATTAAGGTAACAGCCAATTAACCTATTTCTGATTAGAAACAATGCAAATGAGAAGAGAGTAGAACACCTTTTAAAATACTGAAAGAAAAGGGAAAAATAAAATCTAGACTTATATACCCAGTTAAAATATCTTTTCTAAAGAAGAGCAATATAAAGGCTTTTCGTATAAACATAAACTGAAAGTACTCATCACTGGCTGACCTGCATTACAAACATTGTTAAAGGAAGTCATTCACATAGAAGGAAAGAGTTATCAGATGAAAACATAAGTCTACAAACAGGAATAAGAGCCATTGAAATGATAAGTACATGTGTAAACATTTAAGGGAGAAATGATATCAGCTCTACACAAACTCAGATATCTAAAGAGAGTGACTTTTCTTCTAGCTCATTCTAAATTACACTGATACTACAGCCAAACCAATTCATTACAAGAAAATTGAATCCAATAATCTATAAAAGACAAGTGTGTAATGATCAAGTGGAATGCAATGTTGAATTATGATTTGAAAATTAATAATTCATCATTTTAATTCACTAATAATTAAAAAGAATAAACATATGAACACCTTAATAGATACAGAAAAATATTTGACAAAATCCAACATCCATTTATGAAAAAAACAAAATAACCTCTCAGCAAATTAGGAACAGAAATGATCTTCCTATAACCTGATAAATATCTTACATAAGTGACATCATTCTTAAAACTAAATTATTCTAGTTTTAGAATTTAAAAAATTGTTTTCATTTTCATATCCTTTTTCATTAAGTTTTAGAATGTTTTAATTATTATTAAGTAATAACTAGTGTTAAAATCAGCAAATTATTTAGTTTTAAAGGAAAATGAAATTATTTTCCCCTAAAATCAAAAGCAAGATTAGAATGTTATTCCTTCTATTCAATACTGATTGGGTGGAGTTTCTACCCAATGCAATGAAGAAAGAAAAAGAAATCTAACAGACTGAGAATGGAAAGTAAGAATTAAAACTGTCAGTATTCACTGACAACCTGATTGTCTTTGTAGAAAAACTAATGAAATCTACAAAATGTAAGTAGGAAAAATAAATGAGTTGAGGAAGTTTATAGGATATAAGAAATATTGAAATCTACAAAACATTAAGTGAGAGAAATTAAATAAAAGCTAAAATAATAGAGAGATATATACCATGTTTTGGGGGAAAATAGGAAAATATCTGTATGATTTTGACCTTACGTGCGATGGCAAAAGTACAATTCTTAAAATAATAAGTTAACAAATTGGGCATTTTATCTTCAAAGACATTTTTAGGAGACTAAGACAAACCACAGACTGGAAACATAACTATAGAAAGCCAATACTTGAATCCAAAATATATAAGAAATCTCAAAACTCACCAAGAGGAAAACAATCTAATAAAGAGGCAAGTATCTGAAAAGATGCTTCTCTAGGGAAGCTATGCAGATACCAAAGAAGCACATAAAACTATGTCCTCAATCCATTAGTCGTAGTAAAAATGCAAATCTAAGCCACCATGAAATATAGCTGCACACGGAACAGAATGACTAAAACTGAAAAGACCGATACCAGGTGTTGTGTAGGACATTGAGCACCTGGAGCTCCCAAACACTACTGGTGGGGGTCAAAAATGACGCAACCAATTTGGAAACTTTTTAGCAGCTATTTCAAAAGTTACACATTTACTACCATACAATTTAGCCTTTCTGTTTATTCCACTACTTACTCAGTGAAATGGCAGCATATTTTCATACAAAGACTTGAAGACAAAGATCACCTACTGTGTATTTCAGTCGCATAAGTAACACAAAATGCAACCTAGTCTCTGGGGACAGAAATCAATTCAGTGGTTGGCTGGGAGGGACGGAGGGCTGGAGGAGAAGCCTACAAAGTGGGAAAAGGAGACTTCTGAGAGTGACGGCTGTGTTTATTCTCCTGATTCATGTGATGATCTCACAGACACATTTTTACATTATAACACATAATTACGCACTTTAAATGCATGAAGCTTATTATATGTCAGTGATGGTTCAATAAACCTTGTTGGAAAGACAAAAGAAGTAAATTATATTTGGGTGATAGGATAAGGGAGACTAAGGCCAGAGAAAGGATTTCAGCCAGAAAAGCACATTCAGTAGCCCAGGAAGGCATGGAAACATGGAAGCACTGGGGGTAGAACACAGTGGTAAGATTCTAGGTTTGTCTGTTAGAAGAGCCAGTATGATTTTCTGATATATTTGGTATAGGGTGTGAAAGAAAGAAAGGAGTCCAAAATAACCTGAGCATTAACTATACATACACACACACACATACCATATACATATATATGTAGTAGATGTAAATGGAGACGGAGCAACTGAATCAAAAAACCAGTTTAAGTTTTGGAGGCTGATTAGGAGTTCAACTTTTAAGAGGTTAATTTTACTTGTCGATTAGATACTAAAATTGGAGTGTTTAGAAGACAGCTGGATGTATATATGTTTGACGTTCAGGAGTGAGGCCTGGATGACAGATGTAAAATCTGCTGTTGGCATAGAAAGATATAACGGTAATAATAGTTGCCATGAGAGCTACTAGCATTTAATGAGTATTTACTAGATTCCAGGATAAATGTTTTAAGCTCATTTCAGTCAGTCTTCTCTGAGGCCCTGTGACGTCAGTACACTGACTTTTCCCCAATCTTGCAGACGAGTAAACTGAATTTTAAAGCTGTTAAACTGTCCAGAGTGGTAAGTGGAAGAGAAAGAGCCTGTGAAACGTCTCTCTGAAACCACAGACCGAGTCCCTAACCCTTAGATTGTTCTCTTACCCGCTGTAAAGGAAGTATTTCCAGCACTGGACTGGAATGACGGATGGATGTATGGATGAATGGAATGGATGGGTAAAGTAATTCGTGTAAGTCTAAACAACTGTTAGTGAAAAGCCCCAAGGCAAGAGAAGGCTCAGTCAATGCTGACTGGGGAGATGCAAGAACTCAACATCAAAGAGTTAGGATGAGTGCTCCAAGTAACAGGATGCTGCCAGGTATGAGAAGAGGACGATGGCAACGTGGATGACAGGACAGGAAGGGCAATGGCCCATCAGGACCAGACAGAGATAAAGAGTGAGATTTGGCTGGGCCGCAGGGACACAGACAGACGCGGTGGGGGATGCATGTAAAGAGATCTGAGGGAATCCCGTGTCGCTGAGCCTGGCATGATGTGTCGGCATTCTTTAGTCCCATCTGCGGCAGTCCGCTGCGGGCAGGGGGAAGGGAAGGCTCGTGTGGATGACACGCTGTCATGCTTAGAGAATATGATTAAATAACAGCTGTGACCGGACGACTCTTTAAAACCCAGGAAGTTTCCTTGCAGCCATCAGTCACTGACTGTTTATTGATGAAATTAAGAGAAACTGTCACACATAAGATAAATAGCTTTTAAGATTTCTGGTCGTACCTGACTATGACTATAATTATGGGTTTCATCAGGAGCAAAATAGGAGATTTTCAAGATCTTACATCTGCTTATTTAGCGTAATACTGCACTTTGTTTGAGCTAATTCTTTCTTTGTAGTGTGACAGATTTCTGCCATATTATAGTATTAATATATACTAAAATATTTTAGTGTATATTAAACATATTAATATATTGAATATCTTAGTAACTGGAATGGCCTAAAGTTTATTTTTCCCATTTTTAAGGTGATAGCACTGAGACCCCAGTAAACTATAAAATCATTAATTGTGAAAATCAAGGCCATTTAAAAATAGTGTAATTCTTCACTATTCAAATTTTCTCTGGCCTGGATCTGAGCAAATTGTACTGCAACCTGTTTTCTGATTGGCGCACACAGAAACTACTTAACTAGGTCCACAATGTATTTGCATTGCTTGAGCATTTCCTTATTCTGAAATGGTCTATAAATAACAAAAATTATTAAATTAAAATTAAACTGACTGGCTATTTACTATGCTGGGCACTGTGCCCTAGATATTACCAGGCTTTTTCTTATGTTTATAGAATTATGGATATTGTGTCCTTGAATCATTGCCATGACCTTTTGAAGCAGGTGTTCTTATTTTATGCAGGAAGAGTCTCAGAGAGACTAAAAAACAACATCCATGATTGCACAGGAACTCATGGACCATATGCCTCAGTGCCTGGATGCTGTACCTGGTTTGTCCAGTGGCTGAAGCATCTGCTCTGAAATACTACATAATGTGTCTTCACAACCCAGCTCAAAGATAACCACATTGTGTACCTCCATCCTTTTCTAACCTCGTGAATAAAATTAACCCCTTCCTCTTTCGTTGAAAGAATAGCCAAGAAAATAAGGTCTAAAAGTAATACCTATATACACTACTTTTTTCCTCATCATTCCTATAAGCTAAGAGCTTCATGTCTCAGAATATGGAGATACTGCAAATACACTTCATCTCCCTCTGGACTGTCTGTTCTATTTAGTCAAACTCAGTTCTCATGAAATTTCAACTTTTGTGGCCACAAGAATGTAAATTTTCTGCGGTGTGATTGTTTTTATTTTTTCTTCTGTTTCATAAAAGAGGTTACATGAATGTATATTTTATATCCACAAAATTTACTAACCTAACTTACTTTATTTCATTATTGGTTACTGTTCAACAGTGACCTTTAGACTTTTCCCTTTGACAATAATTCCCTGATAAGTGACTCTTCCACACTTAACTAGAATTGCACAATAGTTTAAAATTCAAATAAAGAAAAATGGGCACACATAATTCTTCCTTCTCAAAAAATGCCATATATGAAATTGCCACCACATTTCTCATAATGAAACCCATTGAGGTGCGATTATTAGGAAAAAATACATAAAATATGATGAAATAAAAATTTTTAAATGATTAAGGCAAATACTAATCAAATAAAGTAGTAATTTAAAAATACTTGCATTTTTCTCTGTGCAGCCCAGAGTAAAGCTCAGAACTGATAGGAATATTCCTAAAATGGAACTGAGAAATTCTGAATGTGGTTACTCACAAAGTACAGATTCACCAGAGGCCCATGTAAAGACTTTGATTATCTTCACATCTGTTTTCACACAACTGAGGGGCTGGTATACATTGTTCTTCTAGTACTTTTCTCAGGCGACATCCCCTATTTGGTAGAGGAGGTGGAGATAGTAGTGTCCCTGACTCATCCGATGGCTCCAGTGACCACCCAGATCTTGGGACATTTGCAAGCTGAGCTAAAGGAATACAATGGACTATTGGAGCTGAGGGATGGAGAGAAAAGTGAGATGAGACAATGCAGAAAGGAGACCAACTTTTAAAAAATGAATAGGTAGGTGGAGAAAGATTTCATTGTTGTTATTGTTGCTGATGTTCATATGGGTGGCCTCTTAAAATTAAAAATGAAAAAAAAAAAAAAAGATTTTTGAAGGAAGAATCCAGCCACCCAGAAATAAATAGTCTGAATCGGTTACACCACTTGAGGGCACTGTGGCTTTGCATTTTGGTCAAGTGACCTCTTAAAACTCAACTAAGGGAGAATGATCTAGATTTTCAAGACCCAGGAGGAGCACACACAGGTACTCTGGGGGTAGGGTAATGTCTGTACACACGGATGGGCATAGCCGTGTGGACATATAAATCAGTGAGTGCCCCACTGAGGCAGCTCCAGGACTAGGATGTGCTTTCCACATCCAGCCTTCACTGTATGCTTCAGAGATTCCCTTTACTGGCTGCTCAGGCTGAACTATGATATTATGATTTTCCAATTGCAGTGATAATGGATCATTTTTGGCATTTCCCCACTCATTAGAATCTGTGCCAGTGTGATGGATTAATTTAGGGGCATTTTCTGTCCTTGGTATAATTATTGGGAAGGAAATGAGAATGGCTGCTGCACTGGGTAAATTACAGCATGGGGTCCAGAACTTAGATATGAGAGAGAGGGGGAGAGAGAGAGAGAGAGAGAGATGGAGACAGAGACAGAGAGAAGGACAGAGAAGGGAAAGAGAGGGAGAGAGACAGTGTGTTCACAAGGCTTAGCTGAGCAAAGGTGAAAGTCTCAGCTTGCTGACTGGGGCCAGCATCATGGGCAGGTCACAATGGAATGCAGCGCTAATATTGGAAAATGTTTAAATATATGTTAATAGAGCTGGATCCTCTCATGCAGTAATTTTCCTTTTTATCAAAAATCAACTGACTGCAATAAAAATCACGGAGCCTTTTTTTTTTTTTTTTTTTTTTGCCTGTTGCATTTTTCTACATTTATAATCCTTGTAAAGGAAATATAAGTCCTGGCTTATAGTCTTGTTTCTAAAATACCCCATTTCAGTAAATGTGTTTGATCAACACATACTGAGCATCTATTCCGTACTCAGCAAATTTACAAGGATGGGAAATACAGAAAGTCTTAGAAGAGCTTTTCCTGTCCTTACTCCAGTCACTCTTTTAATAAGTTGAAATACATTTTAAACAAATGAAACAACAGTACAGTCTGAATTAGCTTCCTCTGATCAAGTTCTTCAGCTCCTACATTTCTTTAAAAGGTATGCAATTCTGATACACCATTTTTTTGCCGCGAGTGAAGGAAGCCTGGGGATTCAGAAGCCGCCTCCAGCCTCACCCACTTAATTAATTAAAATTGCTGATGGCCTTGGGAAGTCCCCCATGGCACAGCTAAAATAGTGAGCTTTTGACATGTATATGTAGAGAAATCAGAAGTAATCCCATTACTAGAGAAAAAGGAAAGACAAAGTTGAGTGTTACAGCATAAAAAAAAATAATAATAATGTAGGAAAGAATGGCTTCTTTAAATATTAATAAATGACAAATTTTCATACAGATTCACATGAATAGGGAATAATGAAGGCTTTGATGGGTCTGTAACATGGCTCTGCATATCATAAAACACAGCAGATGAAACACATAAAGGTTTAGGAGATGACCTCAGTATGTCACTAATGAATGGTGAGAAAGAAAATACAAAGGAGGAAGCTGGACACGTGGACTTATACTGAGACCTTTGATAAGCAGTGTTTCTGCTTCAAGTAAGAGGTTCTATAAATCACAAAGAATAAGAAAGAACAAATCTGTGATCGGTAAGAAGTAGTTAAGGAAAAGGCAGCTAAAAAGAAAAACTGAGCTAGTTAGATGAAAATCTAAAAGGAGTTATGTGAAGTTTTATAAATAAGCCAAACTGAATGGGTAATTTTAGAACAAGGTGAGAAACTGATTTTTTAAACATTTGTTCTTCAGAAACCTCCTCAGTAGGTAGTGAGCGCCCTGTCAATGGTAGTGCCAGATAGAGACAAGACAACCCTTTGATGGGATGTTGTAAAGAGAATTTTTATCTCAGCTAATGGTTTCACTTATTTCTCCCTTAAGGTAACATCAGTCCTAAGATCCATTAATACTTTCTGATTATAAATTTGGACATATTTACATGCAAATATTATGTGCCAGTCATAGTTGTAGGCATCATTGATTAGGATAAAGACAATCAGCATATACTTTAAATTAAATAGATACAGGTATTCATAGATAAAAAGATTAAACAATGAAACATGTTGCCAAATTGATCCATAGGTTTAATGCAATTAAATTCAAACCCTAGGAGATTTTTTTTTTTGAGGCATTTGACAAAGTGGTTCAAATTTTTATATGAAATAGCATAAACACAGAAGCAGAGGTTACTGCATGTTATTGACACAGGGATAGACAACTTGACCACTGCCAAGACAACAGATATTTCAGGAAGTGATTCAGGGAATATGTAGACTTAGCAGGTCTACCTATGTAGCATGCTGATCATTGCAGAAAGGGGATACCATTCAACAAAGAGTGTTGAGACAATAGGTTACACATATTTTTAAATTAAACTGGATCTCTGTTGTCAGAAAACACACACACACAAGCATACACTCCAAACAGAATAAGAATTTAAATATGAACCAAACCCCTAAAACTCTTAGAATAGAGGAAATGCCTATATTGTCTCTAGGAAGTGAAAGAATGATCTAAGTAATTCATGTTAAACACTAGCATAGAACTTAAGTTTCAAACATTTGATTACATTCAAATTAAGAAATTACGTTCATCAAACAATACCATAAAGTTAAAGAGGAAGCCCTTATGTGAGAGTAATAATTGTAGCATATGACATTGATATTTGATGTTGAGGATATAGTAAAAGTTGCAAATCAATAAGAAATAGCCTTTTTATTAAAAAAAAAAAAAAAAGACAAAAATCATGAACAGCTATCTCTCCAACAAGGTAAAGGAATGGCTGGGAAACTTGAGGACAAATTCTCAACCTTACTGGACATTAAGAGAATGGAGATTATAATCAATTTCACACTCACTAGACCATTAAAAAGTGGAAATCTGATTAATACTGAGTGCTGAAAAAGTTATAGATAAATGGTAAAACCACTTTAAGAAATAGTTTTGTAGCATTTCAAAATCTTAGCATTTACATAATTTATGACTTCCTAAGGTTAAAAACATTAGAGGAATTCTGACTGTGCACCAGGAAACCTTTAGGACAACTGTCAATGACAGCCTTGTTCATAATAGTTAGGAACCGGAAAAAAACAAAGATTCATAAATGTTTAATGTAATTATGATATACTTACTCAGTGGAATATTATACAACTACAAAAATAACTAAACAAGCTACAAAAACTACATGAGTGAACTTATTTTTGTAATATTCAATGAAAAAGGAAGTCACCTGTGATTACATACTCTATTATAGCGTATTAATGAAGTTCAAATTAGCAAACTAAAAAAATGGAAAGACATTAGGAAGTGTCTGGAAGGGAGAGATTCTCCATTTTAACACTTTTACATCAAGGTCAGAAATGGCAGTTACTACAGTGCCTCTGCACTCGACTTACTACAGATATTATTTAAACAAACTCACATCTACTTTTAAGAAGCCAGACTGTATGGACAAATGGTCATTTAAAAGACCAAGAACTCAACAAACTACTCATAAGTAAAATGATGCCTAACTACCTAGACGTGATTTATAGACGTGTAAGTCACTGGCCTTGAACCCATATGGCTAAGAGTTGTGTAGCAATCGCCTTTGTATATATAGTTGTATTAGTCAGGGTTCTCCACAGAAATGGAGCCAACAGGATGTATCTATAGAGAAAGAGGTTTATTGTAAGGAATTGGCTCATATGATTATAGAGGCTTAAGATGTCCCACACTCTGCAGTCGGTAAGCTGGAAATAGTGTAATTCCAGTCTAAGTCCAAAAGCCTGAGAACCGGGAAAGTGTACGTTCCCATACAAAAGCTACCAAGCGCAAGACACAAGAAGGGCTGATGTTTCAGTTCAAGTCCAAAAGCAAGAAAAGACCAATGTCCCAGGTCAGCAGTCAGTTAACTCTTATTGGCAGAAGGGTCAGCCTCTTTGTTCTATCCAGGCCTTCAGCCAATTAGATGAGGGCCACCCACATTAGGGAGGGCAGTTGGCTCTACTTAGTCAACTGACTCTAGTGCTAATCTCACCCAGAAACACCTTCACAGACACACCCAGAATGCCATTTGCCCAAAAGCCTGGGCATCCTGTGACCCAGTCAAGGTGACATGTAAAATTAACCATCACAATATTAACATACACATGGCTGGGGAGAGATCTTGACTGATGACATAGACAATGAATAATATAGGAATTAAGGAAGGGTAAGTACTGTGGAGTTAGAGATCAGGAAAAAAACACTCACATGTGGTCAGTATGGTTTACATAAAGGAGGGCCACGTTTCATGCATGGATTCACCTATTTTACTTCATTTGCATTGTTCTAAGTGCTGTCATTCTACAACACCTGCAGGATCTAAAATATCCCTTGACTCTAATTCATTACTTTCAATGACCCATTGTCGCCAGTTTCTGATTTCTTCCACACCATACCAGTGATTTTACACACACACAGCCTCAGGCCAGTTCCAGTGTCATGAACAACAGCTACTATTTTCCCTTTTACTGTGTTTTGTATTTTCTCTTTACACCCAGACCGCATATGGTCCTTCCCCAACCTACTCTGCAGCCTGTTATGTTTTCTTGCCTTATACCTTTGGTTTGAGTTTTATGATGAGAATTGATATCAGGAGCTAGAAGGGTTGAAGAAAGTTGAGGGCAGTGTCTGTATCTCTCTGGTCCCTCTGTGCCGGGGCACAGCTCCTCATGGGTTTCTCTCTTGTTCCCTCAACGTGATCCTTTATGTCTAAGAGTCTTGCTAGCCTTGAGGTTCTCACATCTTTCCTTGTTTTCCATAGTCCCTATCCACACCTTTCCAAAAAGTTCACTTATTAAAATCTGCTATGATTATCATATATTTCCTCTCCAAACCAGCTGGATGCACGAATCATCATCCCACATTATTCAGGTGGTTTCAACTTGCCTTTGAGAGACTCCCTCTAGTTAAATATGATAACTAAGGTTGCCACCAGCCTCGATTCCAGAGGTGGCAGTGTGACACAGTTCAAGATCATTAGTGTATTCCGGTCACTTAATCGCTATGCTTGCCTCAAGAAGGATATTTGACCCGTCAGGCCATATGTTTAAATATCAGGATTTTATTTTATTATTATTTTTAATAACCGAAAAAGAGAACCTCTTGTTCCACAAATGTTGCCTAGCTGATAGGTCATAAGCCTGGGCTTTTTGGCTGTCTGGCTAGAGTGAACGTAGAGTTTGCCTGGGAATAAAACCAAAACAGAAAATCAGAACCCAAAGATGAAGATAGACATATTTTTACCTGAACAGTCACCCTGCCTTTGGATTTGTGGCATTTTTTTCCTCCAAGTCAGTTTGAATTGCTTTCTTTGCCATTTGCCATCAAGTGTTTTATGACAAATAAACACTTATCTCATACATCTTTTATGAACGCAGATTCTGTGACAATGGCATGTTGAGCAGAGTGTTTCAATTCAGGTCTCTTGTTCTGTGGTGTGTGATGCTGTGTGTGGCACTTTATCATGGTTCCCTTTCCCAGAACCGTCCCAGCTCTCCATCCACTTTAGATTGAGGGACTTCTTGGACCCATCGTCCCGCTGACCTTCATTCTTCTGCATCAATGTTCTTTCATCCATCCCTAGGGTCCCATGAATCATTCCTGGAAATATCTTTCCTAATCACTGAGCACTCACTATGTGTGACTTGTAACTTTAGAGCTTCTTATGAAATACGAGCCCACGTTTTCTTCAAAGGCCTACACCAACACCACTCTTGACCATACAGCTGGCACCAGCTGACCCATTCTTGCCAATACTTAATCCACTCAATGACAACCCAGTCAATCTCCAGAATTCTCAGTTTTCTTTCTATAATCACTGATTTATGTCCCAGTGTTTTTATGTATATATATATAGTTTATTAAACAATGTCTCTTTATATAATACTTTATTTTTATTGTTTTCTTCCTTCATATTATTCATAATCCTATAATAAGCACATCATTAATGTTTCTGCTTTTGTTTAATTATATATTTGGGTGAAGTAAAATCATAGAATAACTTGATTGATGATTAAAAGTATCATCCTAGATCTTGCTGGAAACTACATTATTGCTTTCCAAAGCAGTGTGGTAGTTTGAACAATAGACAAAGAATGAGTATACTGGGCTATAACATCACCAGTGCTGGGGGTCATTTTGAAATCGCTCCTTTCTTATGTGTAAAGCAATGTAAGTGTCATTTTAATTTTCATTACCTCTGTAGAAGTGTATTTGACTATTATAGTAACTTTTATAGAATAAATGAAATTTATGCATTATATAGAAAGGAAAAGGAAACAAAAACAACAATATGAGGAAAACCGTGGTTATAAAGAATAAACAAGATATATACAATAAAGAGTAAAGCAGAAATATAACAAATTAGCAATGTACTTTTTCATAAAGGTGAAAAGTCTTTTCTTGACATGGCATTTATCATAAAGTAGACCAAAATAGATTCCATAAATTTGTTCTATAATAATTATTAGTTTCAAGCTTGTATAGAATAAATCAAATCCTGCTACAGGCTTTATATTTGTGTATTAATTTCATTGTTAGCACAATCTATCACATTTATCACAACGGACAAATCAAGGGATTCTATCTGAGCAGTGAGGCTTTACAATGCATTGAGATATACTGTGACTTGGAAATGGAACCTATGACCCATATTACTGTTCCCCCACCACACTGCTTAGAGCATGTGATTTGAAAGTTGAAAGCCGACATATGGTGTGATACAGTTAGCTGTGCCAGTTTTGGGTAGTCAGTTACAATATTACATAGAAGAACCTATAAACCAATGATTTCTTTCCTTAATCAACGTATACTGGGCATACACATTTGGGAAACTTAATGTCACACATTTCTGCTGAAAATTTTATTTTTGAGCTGTGCAATGAGTTAAATAGATGGGGACAATCATGTTCCCCAGAGGGAAGTCACTGTAAAGAGGACTGGACTGGGGAGTCAGATGATCTGATTCTAAACCTAGTCATGCAATTCACTCTCCATTGGTCTTCGGTAAAATGCTTGACTATTTAAAATGATGTCTCCTTATATGTTGAATGGGGTTGAGAAGTCCTTTTCTAATGATTCCCTACACCTTTGTGAAGATCAGCTGTGGTGCCTGTTTGAAACTAAAGCATTATGTGAACATAACACTTTCTTACTACTTGCACCTCACCATCTCCAACAGCGGCAGATAGTTTTGTCCATTTGTGTTGCACAGAGAAATACAAACTGAATCCATTAATTTGGAGTGAAGCTGTCTTTATATGTCCTTCCAGCAGACACGTCCTTTGTGCTGTCTGACTCTAAGAAAGCATTTCTCCATAAATAATTGTTGTTGAAACAAAGGGCCTTACAACAACTCATGGAACTACAATCATGTTAGATAAGCATGCCCTCCAACATGCTGTCAGTATTAGTCAGACCTTAGAAATAGATGTTGAATAATGGAATTGTGAAATGGAATAAAAAATATGTCTCTATATTCTGGCAGGCTTGTGCTCATATATGAATGTGAACAGACATTGGAAGACAACATTATCAAAAGTTCATGAGCAATAATTGTAGTCTTCACTTGATTCCCCATTTTGCCAGTTTCTCTCAAGATTAAATGTGAAAAATGCATCTGAAATATATTTAGTGTGCTGTCCAGAAAGCATGGTGGAAGATAAGATTCTTCGAAGCTGTTTTCAGACTCAAATGAAGATTTACTACATGAAGAGGAGGAGATGATTGTAAGCGATTGTAAAATTTGTCATGAGAAATCCATTATTGAACTTCTGTATATCTAACTGCTGATTAGCTGGCAGGTGCTACATATACACACACTCTCAGAGAATCTGTGTACACAGACGTGTGTGTGTATGCATACATCATATATATACACACCCCAATAAGGTCACAATCTGAGACCTTATATGTCTTAATCTCTTCTTTCATTGAATTCCTACTTAATCTCTTCAGCAGTATCTCTTGTAGTCCCCCACGCTCCCTGTGTTCTGCTACTAGACTTTACCCCATGCTGATCTTCTGCCTGGGATACCCTGCACTTTACTCATTTCTACTCCAAGTTTCAGCTTTAAAGGCGTTTTCTTCGGGAAGCATTCCATAGTCCTCCAAGTCTGAGCTAGGTGTCTTTTTTCTATGTGCTCTCAAAGTGCATCTAACACTCTGATGGCATTCATTGCTCACCAATGCCTGCATACTCGTCTACATCCTCCGTGAGACCTTGAACTCCATGAGGGCTGGTATGAAACTATCGTATTCCCCGTGCCTTAAACACAGAGGGAGCATTTAATGAGAATTTATGGAATGAATGTATGAAAGAATGAATGAATCAAGAAATCTGGCCAGCTAAGTTTGTGCCTAATACATTCCTCTTTACAAGGATTGGAAATCAGAAGGGAGAGAAGACAGGAGAGGGGCTTTCTTCTCTGCTGGTACCATCAAAATATTTCTCTGTTTTTTGCCAAATGTCTGTTTATAAAAACATAAGCCCAACCATCAAGACAATTCCAATGGACAACTTAATTCCAATGATTAGGGATTTTTCCAATGGTCATGAGGTTTCTGATTGAAAGAAATCAGCTAAAGTAGGACATTGCAAAATCTTCATTGGCAGTTGTCCTACCGGATGCTCATAGGGTCCCTCAGAGAAAATAGGCACATGGGTTTGGGATACGGACAGTGTAAGGATGACAATGAAACTGATGACTTTCCTATATTTTGTTCTTTTTTTCCCAACTAAACATGTAATAGTTCATGAATAATACTACTGCAATTTTAAAAGAAACCTTTACAAATTTGGAGGGACACATATTCATCTTTCTTTCCATGACTGTTACACCTTTAGAAAAGTTTATGCGGAACACCACAATATGTCAAATATGTGCATATATATTTATAATTTATGTATTAACCACTTTCACCATTGTGAGAGAAATGCACTATACATCCCCATATGCATGTGGATATTTGATGTGTCACATAACTAAATCCAAGGGAGCTTTATTCCACCACGAGCTATGTGACTTTTGATAGAAGACTGAGTCTCCCTTGGCCTCAGTATTTCTCTCCATAGATGAGGGAATTGAACCAGGTGATCATTTAAATTGCTCTAGGTAGCATGATCCAAATCCTTTGAAATAAGAATTTACATAAAACTTTTGCTTCTCCATTATTATATACATTATTCCTTTCTGAAAAAGGATTCAAGTCATCATCTATTTACTGAGTCATATACTCACTTATTCAGCATTTGTTACGTTGCCAGCATAGAGTATTACAGTAATAGTCTAGCAGTATTATGACTATTGTCTCTACTTCTACAACTACTAGTCATGCCAATAAGCCCAACAGGTAGTGAGCAGGTACTGTGTGTTGAGTAATAGGCTGAGAATATGTGTACGTATTAACACATTAAGCAGGAGTGGCATCTCTGAGTCAATGGCCAGTACTCCCATTTCAAAGAGGCTGGGAGTTTAAGCCTCCTCAAAATAAACCTTCCTCATCTCAGCTACTGTCATTTTTATTTTGGAAAAAAAATGAAACAGGTTTATACAATATTTTCAAAATTATAGTGTTATTTAATGCTCTTAAATGGCTGAGCTGGGATCTATACAAAGCCCTCATGCTTAACCACTCAGATACTACTGTTATGATATTTTCAGTGTCTGCTTTTATTAGATTAACAGTGTATTTTACAGTAGGCTTAGATTCGTAACATCTGCTTTTTTGTGCTGTATATGTTTAAGAAATCTATCTGTGAGATGCTGAAGTAGGCGTCCTTGAGAAGAGGAAGCATATTCCCAGACCTTAACAAAATTTCCAAAACATGAAATAAAAACGGATGCTGATTGTGTTCCCTGTATCTATTGAAAAATGAATGAACAAACAAAAAGAAAAACAGCAACAACAACAACAAAAACTAAAAAGTACTTTAGAGACAAGTCTTCTAAGGTGGAAGGTGGAAATGGCCATTGACAGACATCGGGGCTTCGTAAATGGAGAACCTGTCACTGCAAGGCAGGGTGTACATCTTGGCTGAGTGTGGGACACATTAGGGTAAAAGGCCTGCACACCCAGTATCAAAGAAAGCGTTAAAGGAGTATACGAGCCTCTTTTGATAAGAACAATTTATTTATGATCATAGTTTAAAAAATCTGCTTGTATCATTCAGCTTTCTCATGAAGTATAATTTAGCATTATTTAACAGAAGGAGGTTTTAACTGACTAGGCTGTTGGTTTAGAGCACTGGAACGTGACTGCTGTTCGCCATTTGTCTTCCTTGCTATTCATATCAGTGGCTTTATCAGCCACATCAGGATTGTCCTCATAATTTGTCTGCACTTTCTCATAATGTCTGTCATTGTTCCACGGGGAAGCCCAGTGCAAGCAAAACACGGCATATGTTTGTGTTACTTGATGCATCTTTCCTAATGCTTTTAAAGCATTTCATTTGTAAAATCCACTTTTATTAAGATGTCAATAGTTCTGGCATTTGATGTAAAAAGTGAAACTGGGTCTGTCAGATCTGAGGATCTCAGGGATAATCCCTAATTTTAAGTGTCTTCTTTTCCAGATTCATGATTAAAGTTAAGCAGATTTTAATGCCACTTAGAAAAATGACTTGATTCTTTAAGAAATCTGACTGAAATACGCTTGATGTATTACTTACAACATGTTGGTGGCATAAAAATATGTAAATTCAGGAAAGAAGTAAAATATAAAGGGAGAGAAGTGAACTTTTAACCTAATATCCAGTGCATATCATGCGAGATTTCAATTAGAAGTAACTAGCAAGACCAACACAAACAAGAATCCTTCTATTCTCAGTGCTGCCTCTTCTAGGTGGAAGAACTTGAGAAGACAATCTCTTTGAGCTTCAGGAATATTTTTTTAAAATAAAAGCTGGTTTTCTTTATTATGTGTACAAATCTTTCTTTATCCTAAATCTCTTCTACAATTTGAGGGGGAAAAAAAAACAAGAGAAGCTTTTAACTCAAATATCATCATTACAGATTCATTATGAGCAGATTCTAAAAATACTAACTTACATATTGGAGTCTGTGTTCAGATCCATTATTAAACATAAAATTTAGCTCTGGAATGTTATACAGGCAATGTTTTCTCTGACTTCAGCATTATGTTTTGTTTTGTTTTCTTTTCACTATTACTTATGTACAAGACAAAATCAAACTTGAATGTGAACTCCTTCTATATCCCTGGGGAAAAAAGTAATGAGTCCTGAACCAATGGGAAAGAGATTTCTTATCACTCTAGGCTGTAGGGTTCAGTGGTGATTTTATACACACCCACACACCCACACATACACATTTATATTACATTCTATTCAGCTCAAATTAGCTTACCATTCTGCTTCAAACTGCCTCAATCAGAGCTTAAAAAATTGCTATTTCCAAACTGTCTCTGGTCTATGAACATTTTATTACTGGTCCACAATAAGATCCATGTAAGTGTTTAGCAAATTTTATGTTTTTCCATCAGTGCACTAGTCTAATTTTAATTTTTGTTGGATTTTACAAGATTATCAGCCTAAAACTGAATTGGAAATCACAAGACAAAAGAGAAAAACAACTCATCCTGCTCCACAGATGGTTTGAGAATCACTGCATCGACTGCTCTCCACATCTTTCACTGTAAGAGGATCAACCTATCGCTAGCTCTCGCTGACGTCTCACTCCATTCTCCTTCTTGTCCACCAGGATGCAGCCAAGCTGGCCTCTCTTTCCTTCTGTGCCTTGAACCTTCTGAGCTTATTCTTGGCATGAGTCCTCTGTGCAGTCTGCATTATGCACGTGTGCATGCATATATATGTGTGTGAGTGCATGGGGGTGTTTCTGTGTGTAATGCCATTCCCGGAGACTCCTCCATGACTCACCATCATTTGATCCTTGGTGACCATTCAATCTAGAGAAACTATGCTCCCCACCAGCCCTGTTCCTACAGCTCATTTTTTATGACATTGTCATAATTTATTTGTTATAGATTTTATCAGACTATGAATTCTCTCTCACTTATTGTTTACCTTTTTATTTCCCGATTCTCCAACCTAAAACAGGAGCTTCATGACAAAAGTATCTGGTATATTTTGTTTGTTGCTCTAACTTTAGAGCCTGGCATAGTGTCTAGAAGATAATAGGTACTCAATAAATACTGGCTATGTGTTAAGTACTGAATGTTTATACAGCACTTTTCAGTTCAAAGAGTAATTTCTCAGACATTATCCAATCTAATCTCATTAACCATAGAAGAACTATTACAACTTGAAATAATATAATAATATCTCTCCTCCATTAATGCTCTCCAAAACACTTAGATTTATCTTAATTGAAACACACAAAAAAGAGGTGAAGCATAAATCATGATACATTAAAAAAAAAGATGTGGGGTGGACAACCTGGACAGGACAACCAATCCAGGACAAACTGGATTTCTACATATTGAGTTTTGAAAAATCCTCCTCATGGTCCATGCGAATTCCAAATCCTTCATCTGTGAAAATTAATGTTTGGTCCACATTGCTAGGTTTTCAAAAGGATTCAAGGGGATCTCATATATAAAATCATCAGACACAGGGTTTGGCACATAATATGTTTTCTCAACTATTCCTTTAATCACAAAGGATAAAGCTTATTATTAATAAATTAACACCATACTTATTAACAAATTTAAATTATATACATGTTATTTGTCTTCCTTTCAGCAAAAATATATGTGTGTGTGTGTATACACACACACACACACACACAGAGATTTTTATTTTTATCACCAAACTCTAATTTCACCTGCTGAGAAAGCATTTCTCAACCTCAGGCAATTTTTGCTTAACTTTGAAAAATATTGTTCACTGTTGGGGCCATAATTATAAATCTGATTTTCCATCTAGCAATCTTAGGGATTTACTGACTGCTTAATTTGATGTCTGGGACTTATTCATAATTATAATAAAAATACATGTTAGAACACATTTCTGAATGACACAGTTATTTAGTGACTGCTATTTCCACTGGCCAGAAACAGCATTACTGTCAGCATTCAGAGAGATTTACAAAGGAGGGAATGCAATCTATGTGGAATTTCTGCACATCCACCCTGATTCCCATTTCACATCCCAAACTTTGTTTCCTGATTCATGTCCTTATTAGTTTAGTTCATACCCTAGTTTAAAGCTAATTTAACAGCTCTATCATCAAAATCTACTTGGTTTGAGTTAAAATCGGGAAAACAGAAATGAACTATTCTGCAGCAAAAATATTTATATACTAGTTAGACTTAAAAATATTTCCCTGGTAAGTATTTTAACATGATTGGGTTAAATAAAAGTCTGCAGAATTGCTTCTTCTAACTCATAATAGGAAATGCTCCTCATTAGAAAAAAAAAATCAGATATCCTAATTTTCTCAGGAAAATAATATATTTACACATGGAAAAATATAAAGTATTTTGGATACATTATAGGAAAACTATTTGGCAAAATCTGCCTTAGAAACAGATAATGATTCATTAGTTCTGTAAATATTTCCTAAGGGCCTATATTTGTGGACATAGGCAAGATACAAGAGATTCTGAAATAGGTCTACTCTCTAAATGTGCTCACAGCGTACTCCTGGCTACAATGCAAGTCAGTTGCATTACAGTGGAGTGAGTCATGGAAGCACTCGGGAGGCTGCCAGACCGGTCGTAGAAACTATTTCCATCCTGGGATGCTGGCTTGGCATGTGAATAGGAGTCTGCCAAGCAAAAGCAGCAGGGGGGCATTAGACAGTTGTACCATGAAGTGTAATTCCAAATAGTTCATGCAGGCTAAAAAGTATAGACAGTTACGACTGGTCAGCTTGAATAGGAAGCAGACGAAAGTGGAGTCGAACGAAAATTAGCTGTCAGCCCTCCCACGAGATTAGTTTGGGAATAGCAAAAGAAGACTATCCAAGCAAAAATAGGAAAGTTCATGTGCCGTGACCAGCAGTTTGGAATTTTATCCTGAATAGCTGAAACAGGAAGCTGGCACGCTTAATTTAGCATGTTTGAGCACTCATTCGAGCAGGGCTGAAATCTGTATGTGTTTATGCTTATTCTTTCTTATGAACCTGAGGCCTGAGAGTTCTTTCCTGTCTTGTATCCTCCCACATTTGTTCTTTTTGTTTAAAGCTAAAGATCAGAGTCAAATGAAAACAGTAATTTTCTTCTCACACGGTCTTCCCTAATACTATTTTCAAAGTGACCATGAATTTTTTAAGAATAGAGAAAAGATTGCATTTTGAGAAAGAAACAAACATTGGCTCCCTCTTTTATGCCATAAAAAATTCCACTAGTGCTGGAAAGAGTAGGGTGGGGGTGGCCAAAGGTGGCTCCACTGTGACATTTGCCCTTGATGTGTAACAGAGTGCGTCTCTTTGAGATGATGTATGTATGGTAAGAGGAAGGACACAGTGCAAAGAATGTACTGTCTCTATTATAGTGTGATGTCGTCCTTAAAATTTCCCCCCCCTGGGGAGTATGTTTATATGTTCCTAAGAGCAGCAGGAATTATGTGTGTTGGGTATGTGTACACGTGTGTGTGAAATATCCTTAAATAATTCTGAATTTTATTTAGAATTAATTAATTATTAATGAGAAAGTACAGGATGCTTTATATATAATTAATAACTTAAAGTATATATAATTAATTAAGAGTTGAAAGATTTCTAAAGACCCCAGTGATGGTGCTTCTCTCCCCTCTCTCTCCATCTCTTTCTCTTGCAGGCACACATGCACACACACTATCACATGTGCATAAACTTCTGCCAAATACAGACCGACATAAACACACACACACAACAGCACAAGCGTGCATTGCTGACCAAGCATTTCAATGGTTGAAGCCAATAACAGACTTTTTTTTTTTCCCAATGAACAGGTAAGAACTAGTTGTCCTGGAGTAGCCAGTTTGCACACAAAAACTGTGACAAATTCCTCAAAGCAGATCTGCAAAGCAGAACCTTAGCACCAATGACTTCAAACATGTTTACCTCTAGTTTTAACTCTGAAGTCTTTTGAGTTTGTTATAGGTCCAACAGGGATCTCTGTTCCAATCAGAACACAGCAAAGAATGACTCGAAAGGTAGCTTACATCATCTTCCACTTCTGTCCACTACTTCCTCATTTAACTAACACACATAAGTATTTCATACAAAATCCTATAACCATGCCCTGTTCATCAGATTGCAGTTTCCTGAATTATATTCTGAGCAACACTAGCACCCCCATACTGTCATCCTGAATCAAATATATTTTAAAAACACTTCCTTCAACAAAATACCCTTCTCCTTAGAAATTCCAATTCAGGGAAATGTAATAAATTCTCAGTTACTGACACCTTGCTGTGTTTTACACAGGATTTTTCAAACTTATTTGACAACAGAAACTTCTTTTCCTCACTATATTTATGCACACATGCATGCATTCCAAGTGATAGCATGAAAATCCACTTACCTAGAAAATGACAATAATTTATTAGTCTGTTAGCATGGCATTCTAGGACTTGCTTAGTCTAATCCTTTCATAACCTCAATTCCCTTGAGATTTAAAATCTGGTGGCGTAGACTTCACTTTTACAACTTCCTGAGTCTGTTGTTAATATCACTTTTCAGCCTTCGACCCCCTGGGGCCACCCCCCAGCATCTCAGAACCTCATTGCTCTGTCCCTCATCTGGTGCTTTATGAACTTACTGCTATCTCTTCGCTAAGTGCTTGAGAAGAAGTCTAAGTAGAACAAACGTTGGGTAGGAAGGCCACAGGAGGCTTTTGCAGGACAGGGATAGACAGAACTACAACCAATTTTGGTCATCTTGAAAAACATGTGATGGAGAAGCATATGCTCCCAATTATGGCTGAGAAATGACACGGTTTGTAGAATGGAAAAAAGGCTCTTAGATCTGGGTTCCAGTGCTTATCTTGCCCCTAGAGATCCATAATTCCATAAATGATCGTGGTGGTCTTAATTTCTTGGGAGTCATCATGTTTACATTGGGATAACAAACTCCCTTTCAGAGAACTACTTTGAAAATCAAAAAATATCAGTGATGCGAGTGAGAACATCTCAAATTCTAAATAAATATACTACATTATTTCAAACCAGAAATTTAATACCTATAACATTGACAACTAGCATTTATTATTATTATTCATTATATGTGACTCAATGTGCTATACTAAAAAAATACAATATAATATTTCATTAAATTCTACCAGTGTCCATCCCTATTTCCAAAATAGTAAAACTAAGTTCCCCAAGTTTAATACCTGGCACAAGGTCATAGAACAAGTAAGGTCACAGAACAAGTAAAAAGGGAGTTGACATTCAGAGATCACTTTCTTAACCAGTAAGCCTTATTGACTGCTCCTAGTGGTATCCAGTCTATTATATAAATCTGTTTATCCTCACCAAGCCCAGCACAGCATTGAGCATGTCCTAGTTAGCAAGGAACTAGCAGATTTATTTACTGACAGAGATGTAATGTCTTAGTGGAAATTCTAGCCAATGTAAGGTACAACAATTGATACCTGTTTAGTCAGCTGTTAGTTCTAATTAGCCAGAATTCAATTCTAAATCCATTCTTTTACATCATAACCTATTAGTTCCCAGAGTAGAAAAATCTGCTTCCATAGTACATTGGAATTGGAGTCCACAATCTATCATCCAACACATTTACTAGGATATATTGGGTGCCAACATTTATATAGCTGAGTTTTCTTTCTTCCTCTCTTCCTTCCTTCCTTTCTTCCTTTCTTTTCTTTTTTTACTACTGGAATAGGGGCTATTTAAAAAGTTACTGTTGTTGAAACTTGATGCAACCTTCTTAATTGCTTGGTTCTAGTCCAAATTGATGTAAAGATCAGGGCACAAAAAAGAAATGAGTAATCTGAATCTTAACAACATGTCAGTGGCAGGACTGTCACACTAGTTTCTATGTCTCAGTAATATCTGTGGGGATAACTTTAGCTTCCAGTCTTTGGAATGCCACACTTTGTGAGGAACTAGAAGTTTGAATATATTATTGGGAATCCCATGATAGACAGAAATTCCAGATCAGATGGAGCCATGAAAATGAAGTGAAGGACAATTAAGACTGAATTTAGATAGTAAGTCTAATATCTTGAACTATATTCCATACAAGTTCCTTCTTAATGAGGGGGTTTTTGTCATTGTTCTGTTGTTGCTGTTCTTGTTTTATTGAGCAATTAAGAAGATGTTGAAGTTTTGCACGGCAGAAAATCTCTCTCTTTAAAATAGATATCAAGCCTTCAGGGAGAATTTGCTGGAGTCAATGTTAAATGAAATTGAGATGTGCCAAAGGAGGAAAAAAAAATAGTTGAAGGGCACATAGACTGAACGAGATAAACTGAACTCAGTCTTTCAATGCCCACTCTCGTCTGCTTTTGTTTCTTTTTACAACATAAAGGTATAAATAATAATAAATTCATCTTCCTTGTCATTATATTATTTTTTATTATAATTATAAACACATTTAATGATTTTTAACTATATAACAGCACAGTGCTTTTAGGTGTTATTTATTATTATTTAATATTCACCTCGACTCTGGGAGGAAACAGGTAACCATTTTGTAGATGATTTAGCTGAAGTTCTGAGAAGTTTACAAAATCTGCAGTTTCCCTAGATTCTCTTTTTTTGTGGATGTTGCATTTGGAACCAGCAAAGCCCAGAGGAGGACTCCTGGAAACAGTGTAACAGATAGAAGAAGTGATAGGAATTCAGAGGGTTTCTTTTATCTTAGCAAGAGACAGAGGGTGATTCAGCCAGGGATGACCATATTCAAATCAACTCATTAATTAAATCAGCTACCAACCCAAAATCAGGAGACAGTAAGAACAGGGAACACCAAGCACACAAGGTATGTTGCCCTGCAGACTGATCCAGATGATGCCTCTTAAATATGCCCTGCTGCCAAGAGGTCACACGATCCCTCCCTCACACAAAAATCTTGGAAGAAGTAAGGTCATGGGTGCAGAAATCATTGAACCTGAACAGTCCTCTCTCAAACCTAAATATTATGTCCCTGCCTTGTTCCTTCTGACCTCCTCCCTTGCTCTAGTGTCCATTATTTGGAGGGAAACTGGTAGTGCTGCTCACATTAACAAGTCCAGGTTCCTATTAGACCAGCTGAATTATGTTAAGTTATACTTTCTCTTCCCATCAAAGTTAAACTCTGTGTTAAGCTGTATTCTGCTACCTGTTCAACGGCCAATGATGGAAACCATTTTACTGTCACAGCGACGTTTCCAAAATAGATCACAGTCTACAGAAACTTGTTGCACTTAATTATCATGATTTCAGACCCTCTGAGTCCTATTTTTTTAAATAAGTTGACATAATTTAGTACTCAGAACAACATTGGTGCAGTCTGTTAATGTGGACTAGAGATAATGATGATGATAATAATAAAAAGACCAAACAAAAATAGGACATGATTGTGCATCAGGATACCTCCTATGTTTAAAGAACAGTTCACTTATTTATTAATTGAAGACTGAACCAACCTTTTGAGTATTTCAAGAGTGAAGCACAAATTAATTACCCATAACATTTTGGATACTTAATTCATCACGTCTATGCATACGTTATGTTCAGTTTCAGAAATTACATAGAAAATGGCCGTTTTTCTGGTAGTAGCCACTCTGCAATGGATAAATATATCCAATTAACACATTGTACACCTTAAATTCACACAATGTTTTGTGTCAATTACATATCAATAAAGCTGGAGGAAAAAAAGAAAATTTTCCTATTTCTATTTCCCAATTAATAGATATCTATATGAGGCTTTGAAATGATTGCTTTTAAAGGCTACCAATTTAGTTAATAGATGCGAAATGGGTTTGATTGATCAATCATTACCTACGAGCACTAACATGGATGAATGATGGCGTTTTCTTGATGGAGAAAACTGTATGCTCAAGGCTAGTCATCTCTACATGAGTGACCCATATTCCTGGGCATTTCTCATTCTAGCTACATTTTTATGATGCCCAGAGCCCAATGTTGATGCTCACTGTAACTTGTCTCTCATCTAGCCACACATCAAATTGAATAGCCCTTCCTAATTATTTGGAAAACATTGTTTCTCATGTCTAAGATTTTGTACCCATCCTATAGAGCAGGATCCAGGGAAATGTGTATTCCCCATGGGAGTCCTAAATACAGAGTCAAATTACAAATTGGACTAAGTCAAGAATTTGAAAACCTCAGCAAACCAGGGGAAGATAAAAATGTTGGCTTTATTTCTTAAAAAAGGAGTAGGGCTATAGCAGCAGTGAAACTTGGAGAGACTCAGAGGTGGTCCTTAATGACTTCTCATCTCACGTCCACTAAGGTTCCCGGGGCCTGCCCAGGAGGCCAGAGCGCCACCTGAATTTGTCCTGCTCACGCACAGACTACCCACTAAGCCACTGTGCGGTGTTTCTCTTGGGTGGGGGGACCGAAGAGACCACTGCCTACTATGAATACATCTGCAAATGTCATCTCCTTACTGAGAACACTTTTGAAATAATTCTGAAGAATTTAAAAGGAAAATACACATTGAGTCATGTCGATTTCAAACGAACCCCCAACCGATCTTTATAAGGTAGTCCTTATCAATGAAGAAGAGAGGTTTCTTTCTGATGAGCAGCACCCTCCTCCAACTCTGCCATGCATTTTCTTACTAAATTATGGGGAAATAGTGGTAACCCAGATCTCTTTAATGGCAGTTGAGGGGATTGTAAATGTGGTAAGCTTTATAAAGTGGTCTCTTCAGCTATTCATCAAATGATACGAATTAATTGATCTTAGCTAACACTTGGTGAGTAATTTCTATATTCTGGGCACTCTTTTAAGCATTTTAGATGTAGTAATTCATGTAACATGCCCAATAATTCCAATAGGTACATACTAGTAGTATCTTATTTTATAGAAAATAAAAATAAGGCATAGAAAATTCTATGGGGGCAACTCACTTTCTCTGTTCAGATAGTATTTGAGAAATACTATAAGTTGAAGAAAGAAGATGGCCCTTGATATCCTGGCAATTAGTGAAAATGAGCTGCCCCCAGTGACAGTGAACTGCCCCAGGAAGGAGGTAGACTCCTTTCTATTGAAAGCAATTCAAGGGGAAGTACTCAACTAAGACCAATCAGCAGCCAAGAATTCCAGCTACTAGGAGAACCGGTGCCCCAGTCCTGAAGGTGGAGCTCAGCAACGCACTACAGAATCCACTACACGGCCTAGTGGATATGCTCGAGATGTGTGACAGAGTAACGGGTACACTAATGCAAGAAGGAGTGATTGGAGCATCTTTGTCTGCTTTGTCAACTTAAGAGGAACACTTATTCAGTACTCCAAGGGTAGAATCATATTCACCATGTTCAGATTTCTATCTTTCATCTGGAAGAAGCAACACAATCTGAATTATCATCAAGGAATATCTGTATATTCCAAGTGATGACTACAGAACAGGAGAGCCATGCAGTGGAACAGGAAGTACTAGGCTTTTAGTGAAGCCGACTCTGGCTACCCAAGACAAATAGAAGGAAACGGATTGTCTCAAAATATCACCAAAGAATAATCACTCTGAAGACAATGATGAAATTAGATTGTAATAAACCAGAACATTAGAGAAGGAAGGATTTTATCATGTAGAGGTTTATGCTAAGTGTGTTGCTTTAATTATCAAATTTAGTTTTTGAAACTCTTGGAATACTAGGATATCAACCAGATAAAGAAATTAAAATCTCAGAAAGGTAAAATAAGTTGTCCAAGGTGACACAGATTAAAAAGTGATGCGTCTTATATTTGAACACAGGCATGTCTAGATCAAAATTCAGTGATCTTGTCTATAGAGGCTACATTACTTCCTCTAGTAATATTTGACATTAACAGCCCTGCTTTAGTTTGCCATAAAATATTAATTTGGGGATTTATTTTGTATTTTTTTCTTCATGACTTGTGTGGTAAGCAAAGCAAAAAAACAAAAACAAACAAACAAAAAAAACACCAAAAATCAAAACACTGATAGTTCTTGTTTTACACATGAGAAGGTTTAGGCCCAGAAGAGGGCTCCTTCTACCTTTTCCATTCTCTGGGCCGCAGGGATATTCCATTATTCATCCAGAATGAGAGTGTCCATCCTCATTTTTCAGAGACGACACCATTCTGAATATGCTAGACAACTGGGCTTGAATCTCCCCAGCCTGAACTGAGTAGTGTCCAGAGAAGGCACAGACGTCACGTGGCTCATTTCTTTGGTGATGCCTTCCCTCCAGAATCACACATGGAAAAAGGGATTTTGAAGAGGCAAAGTGACTTGTCTGAGGGGACTCAGCTCAGACATCATGGAGTCAAACCACAGAGACAGACTGTCTGTTTCAGAACCATTTGCCATAGTTTTGAAAGAACAGCTGTAACTCTTGATGTGCTGATAAAGCAATCCTTTCTTAGTTTTTTAGGGTCTTGCTTCTTCTAAAATGCTTAAGCTCTGCTTCTCCCAAATGATGGAGGTGAAGCCAAGGTCAGATGAGACCTGGGACAATCTTCTGCCCCAGATAATGACCATGTTGGTCTCTCCACCTACTCCTGGAATCTCACTGAATGATACTTAACAGCATATTTTTTGTTCTCCTACGGGTATGCAGGAGATCTTTCCTTCTGCCACAGGAGGGGGGAAAAAAAAGGCTCCTATTTTTTTTCTCTCTCCTGCATCTTTTATTTTACCTAAAATTCTTTGGAATTCAGATAACCTCTGCTTTGATCATTTTCAATTCCATTACATACAACAATCACTGTATCACTCATTTTTTCAATTTTCTTTGTCAAAGGTTTGTTTAATCAACTTTTCTCCATTCAGATAGTTACTTGAGAGAGACTTTAACCTTTTATTAGCCAATTAATTCACATGTTCTCTAAAACGTGTTTCTTCTTGCCCTCTGTTCTTAGTGGTAAATCTATTTAAGTCTATGTCTCTATTTATCTATGAGAGAAAGAAAGAAAATACAACTCTAAAACTAGAAATATTTAGGTAAGGACAGAAATCTGAGTATCTAAGAATCAGAAGTGTGCACTGGTAGCATATGGAGAAATCAGCTTTTTAAGTTTCTCTTTGGCCTGGAGCAATATAGCCAGAGTAGGAAAATACAATTCTTAAAAGTTATTACAACTCTAATATATTACAATTCTAAAAATGGAATTTGGGGCAAAAGCTTTCATTCATTCAACTGTCAGTCCATCCATCCATCCATTTACTCATTTATTCATTCAGTATTCATGAACAGTTAATAGAGTCTAGCTACTAATAGGTCATTTCATTGCACCGACTTGGTTCCTACATGCATATGTCTCCCTCAGAAGTTATTACTAGGTCTTTAGACCATAATTTGACCCCAGATTCTAGCATAATGTCAAATATTCTAAAACAAACATTTATCAAAAGTGTTAACTTGCTTACTGTTAGGGCATTTTTAATAACTCCTTTTTCTTATACTTTTCTCCTTATTGACTTTCTCTTTGGACATTCTCTCTCTTTTCTAAAATTCTATAATGATCCATTCTAGTAAGCCACAAAAGTAGTCTTCATTTTTCTGAATAGTGTTGGTTTGTCCTATACCTGTTCTAAGGTACGCTGCACATTCTTCTCTTATTAGATTTATCCACTATGGGTTTCTTTACTAATTAGAATGGGTTATTCTTTAACTATTAAAAGTAGAAATAAAAGAAAAACTTACAGTAACGTTACCTCAACTTTCATAGGCATTAATCCTCACAAAATACTTCAGGGAGAAAAATCATTAAACCATTTTCAAGGAAGACAAAACTGAAGCTTCAACCATAAAAAAGAATAAAATAATGCCGTTTGTAGCAACATGGATGGACCTGGAGATAGTTATTCTAAGTGAAGTACACCAGAAAGAGAAAGAAAACATAGCATATGATATCACTTATATGTGGAATCTAAAAAAAGAAAGACACTAATGAACTTATCTACAAAACAGAAACAGACTCGCAGACATAGTAAACAATCTTATGGTTACCGAGGGAAAGGTAGAGGGAAGGGATAGATTTGGGAGTTCAAGACTTGCAGATATTAACTACTGTTTATAAAAATAGATAAACAGATTCCTTCTGTATAGCACAGGGAACTGCATTCAATATCTTGTAATAACCGTTAGTGAAAAAGAATATGAAAACAAATATATGTATATACATGTATGACATTATGCTGTACATCAGAAATTAACATATTGTAACTGACAATACTTCAATAAAACAACGATAACAACAAACAAAGAAAAATCCTGAGGCTTCAAGAGTTAACTTGTGTCCGTGGGTAGGAAGTTCATTCATGATGGAGCCGAGATTTACCTCAGACTTGTCCAAATCCAAAGTCTTTGCTATTTCTACCAGACTAAAGAAGAGAATTAACAACTGGGGGAACCACTGGATGTTACCCAGCTGGTTTCCACTTCTCATGATTGATATTCATTATGTCTTTTTTTGTCTCAGAGCTTTCCCTGGTGGTTTTTCTATCTCAAATCACTGGGCCATTATGTCTGTGAATAATCCCCTCTTACGTTAAAGCAGTTCGCACTTCCAACTTTAAGTGTGTCTGTGTGTAATATTAAATGCAGTGCCTCTTTCCCCTTTGCAGCTAACCCCCTCTCCATTCCAATTATGCAAGTAGCTGAGACCCACCATTGCAGTGGTGAGTTGTATTAAATTGAAAAGTAGTCACAGATCATAAACTTCCCACATAAATTGTGCTCAAATAAGATGTGCATAGAAATCTAAGTTCTAGATCACATTTATTTCCAACTTGCACTGTGTTCACAGCATTTCCCCCTGGTTCATGTAATGAATCCTTATTTGTTTAATGATAGTGATTAGATGCTTTAAATTACCAGAAATAAAACCCATCTCCCTCAGCACTGGGCATATATATAAGAACCTTCAGTCGTGTATTCTCCAGGCTCTCTTTTATCATGGTACTAAATACGTATAAACAAGCATCTGCTGTAGTAATTTAAATGTTTTCTCCTTATGTACCGCCTGTACATTAAGAACAAGATGTGTTATTTAAAATATTAGTTATGCTCATGGACTAGAATCTTTACTTGTGAATAGCTAGCACATAAAGATCACCAAGTGAATACAGCAGAGTGTACCTTTCTGTACCATCTTTCATTTGACTCTGTGGGTTTTACATTGATTATTCAGGATCATGTTTCAAAGCACTTAGAACCTGCATCTACAAGAGGTCACACCTCTCCTTGCTTTAGGTGATTTCAAAGAAAATAACTACTTCTACAGTTATCTAGAGATTCAAATACAATTTTGACATTTGCTGCCTTGAAATGATGTGCTGATTACAATTAAAATTAGAATAGAAATTGGAAATTAAAATGGCAAAAAAAAGAAGGCCCTGGAGTTCCAAAACATGTATATAAAATAGGGTCATAGAAGGAAAGAGTAGTCAGAAAATGGTATGCTGACAGTGATTTTAGAAATAAAATGTTAGTAAGTATAATGGAGGCTTATATTTTCCATGTAGAATGAGGTGACTCTTGCACTACTATTTTGGGTGCAGCGACATTTGATGTGTAAGAAATTAGAGGGAACATGAATTAAACTGTTCAAAATAAGAAAGGTCACTATATAGACATTATCTGAGATTTCTTTCATTAATTTTACTGCTTACAAATTCAAGTGGAATTGCAGAATAAAGCCAATTTTATAGACATGCCGTTTGACCCAAGCCCCTCAAAAATAATATTTAACCTCTACCACCAATCTGTAATAAAGGGCTTTGCCCTTGAATAAGCCAGTAAGTGGCTTCCACTCTCTTCTCCACTTTGTGTCTTCTGTAGGCATATATTAAATTTCTATGTAGCAGAAAATCCTCCATTGTAAACTAGCCTCTAGATAGAAGATAGTTTAACTAGTGAATGATGTGGAAAATAATAAATTAATATTTACCTTCAGATAAAATACGTGGTTTTTCTAGATTCAAGCATTCTGCCATTTATTTATTCAGATAATTCATTTAAATCTTACATTAGTTTACTGCTATATAGCACATTATTACCAATTTAGCAGCTTAAAACATAATACATTTATTAACTCAGAGGTTCTATAGGTTAGAAGTCTAGTGGTGGTGTACCTGGATCCTCCGTTCAGGGTTTCAGAAGACTACCATCCAAGCATCACCCACAACACAGCTCATCCGAGATGCTCAGATCCTACACCAAGCTCATTCACGTTGTTGGCAGAACTGAATTCCTTGTGGTTGAATACTGAGGTAGCATTTTTCTTACTAGCTGTTAACCAGGGACTTATCTCAGTTTCCAAGGCTGCCCATAGTTCCTTGCCCAACAGTCTCTAAAAGTAGCATACAATAATACCATGTGCTTTCCTCCAAGCCAGCACAAGGGCTAATCTCCAAGGCCTTCCTCTGGGGCCCACTGGAGAAAATGCTCTGCCCTCAAAGGGCTCGCCTACTTAGGTCAGCCGCACCCAGCATCGTCTCCTTATCTTAAGACCAAATGATTTGAGACCTTATTACAGCTGCAAAATTTCTCCACAGCAGAATCTGGATTAGTGTTTGATTCAATAGTCAACATGTATACATCCCAGAGGCCTGGACCTTATGATCTTACAGGACATCATAGAATTATACCTAACTTGAAAATATAAAGGAAAGTTCTTTATGTAGAAGAGACATTTCATCAGGAAGCAGCATGACCGTGAATGATCATATACACACACACACACACACACACACACACGTACACACACACAGGCATACGTGTCCCTACTTATAACCTTTGGCTCAACTTTTGTTTCCTAATTTTCTGATGTCCTTACCACATCTCATGAACCTTAAATATTAGGATTTTACTTATCTTTTAGTGTTTGTCATCAATCATAGCATAGTGTTTGCGCACATAAACCCTTTATACAGTGGCATTTACACAAATCCAGGCTGGTGAAAAAGGGTATATACACATACATATAAATATGTATCCATAGACACACACACACGCACACTCTCAGACCCAGACTATCTTGAGTTAACCTTCCAGATCTTGGGAAAGACGTTTTACCTCCTTAAGAGCAAAATTTTATATCTCTTGTTTATAGGTAGGATGCCTATATGTCTTGGCTTACCCAGGGAAGTCCCAATTCGTCTCTGTTTGACTGTTAATATGATTAACTGTGCTACCTTTTATTCTAAAATGCATCCACGTTTGGACAGTAACTCACATGGTCTACTCATATGGCTGTTGTGAGGATGTACTATACAAAAGTGTGTAAAATCCTACAGTGTGTTTGGCTAACAGAAGACACTCAAATTAGTATAGATGCCCCCTTTTCACCAGCCTGGATTTGTGTAAACGTCACTGTACAAAGAATCTGTGTGTGTAAATAGTATCCCATATTCAATGATTAAAACTAAAAGGTAAAATAAGAACCTAATTTTTTAAGGCTGATGACAAGTAGCCAGGACATCAGAAAACTAGAAAACAAAAATTGAGAGCCAAAAGTTGTAAGTAAATTTATATTGGGAACATTTAGAGTGATCAATTACTATTTGGGGAGGAAACTATCTGAGAGTTCTTAGAAGAGAAAATTTATAATGATTCTAAAATAGAATTTCTATCAATGAAAAAGAAAGGGGAGGGCATTTCAGTTTGGAAAAAAAAAAAAAAAAACTAGATCCATCCCAGAGAATGGGTTAGAAATTACATGTGGATAGAACACAGAACGGTGACAGGGTCCAGTGACAGATGGAGCCAACAAGGTGAAGTTTGTTCCAAATAATAAATGATTTTGACAGCTGGGCAAGGAGTTAATACGTATTTAATAGGTGACTCACACAACCACAGTCTGTCAAATGATAGTAAGAGGCAAGGATTGAAAGAGGAAACAGGGTCATGAGAGACCTCCAATAATTTACACGAAAATAATGGAGCCTTGAGTTAAGGTAGTAATGAAGAAAGAGGACAGGGCGGAAATGCAAAAATGTAAACACACACAAATTTATCAAAGCCACATATACTGAGTAGAGATCATCAGTAACTAAGGGATAGATGAAGGAATTTATTGAATAAAAGTAGAGAAAAGGTATCAAGATTCAGCAGTGGAACACAGAAACACAAGATTTAAGGTAGCAAATTTACAGAAAACTATTGTTCAATTAGTGAGACTACAGCCAAGTATATAAATTACTATGGGAGTGAAGGGACAAGAAAAGGTCCCTTCGCTGAGACCTTAGTATGATTTGCATTTTATTAAACTGAAAAAAAAAAAAGCGTGGTAAAAATCTGACCAGGAAGAGATAAAGGTTGCCTTTACAACAAGCATATTCCTTATCTGACTGCTGTGTATTTGTCAACAGAGATCCTGCTTTATGTTACCAGTACCATAATTAGAAGTAACTAAAGCAAATATGTAAAATGTTAATTAGAGATGGGGCTTGTCTCTTTAGTTCTACCTTAGGAAAAGGTATGTGGGAAAGTCTGCAAAAGAAATATGTTTCAGGGAACCCTGAAAGAAACACTATGACAGAGAACATCAAAGTTAACTTGAGTCTGCCTGTTTAAGATACATAAAGCATTATATGTGTATCTATTGTGTATGAAAAATACTGCAAACCATATCAGTAAACAAAGAATGCTGAAACTATCAAGTCATCAGCCCCCCGCCCAGTGAAGACAAACCTGCAGCCCAGCTTCTGCAGCCACTCACAATGGTGCACTCTGAGCGGACTCAGAATAAGAAAGGACAGGATACTGGCCCTAGATAGCTAGATGCTTGTCAAAGGAATGAATTCAATGAGCCCAAATGTTTGCTTCCTCCCATACATAGAAAAGCACTAAATTCTTTAACTTGAGTTGCCTAGTTTTCTTTAGATAAGAAGCAATCTTTTATTGTTCCAACTCCCTGGTCTTTGTTGTAAAACTCCTATACATCCTAGCTCCACCCCTACCTCTTCGGAGCAGTCCCTCAGAGTGACCTGAGAGGCTGTCATTCTGGCTCGAGTCCTCCCGCCAAATAAAACATAACTCAACTTTTAGACTGCGCATTTATTTCAGTCGACACTATGTTATTTAAATATATATGCGTGTTTAAATATTCGTTTTAATATATGTTTGCATATATTTTTAAAATGCATTTACATACCTATTTGTACACATATATATGTGTGTGTGTGAGTGTGTATTTCCTGTGCCCCATCAGTTCAGCTAGCTCATCATCAACATGACGGAGGGACAAGAGGACAGGGAAAAGCCAAAGACACTGTGTGGATGCTAACCTCAGTTTGGCACAACTTGGAAGCCTGCGTCTGATTCATATTTTAATTGCCCGAATGGCAGTTGAACAGAGAATCAACACTGTATATATTCTCAATTCTCTTAAGTATTCTATCTATTTAGTATACTATCTTTCACCCCATTACTTCCAGTGATCCAGGGAGAGTACAGGTTTCAGCAGCATCCTTGACTGCCTTTTTTTTTTTTTTTTTTTAATACTCCCAGGAAGTGTAATGGTCTCTCTCTGCATTTGGTAACTGATACCATTAATTAGACCTGACAAGTTAATGATAGGCTATATTAACCACATTTGTCTAAGCACTTCACAGATATCTCCTGCTTCTAGAGGGAGTCATGTAGGCTACAGGAAAATATTTAGAATCCTGGATTCACCAATAAAGTCAGATTTCCTAGTCCCAGAAGTATCTCAAGTAGAATTTTTACAAGGGTTGGGCTAAATCTATAGCATGCCTTTCATTCAAAAGCAGCAAAAAATCTATCACCTATAGATGAACCAGACTGAAATCTCACCCCAATGGACAAAAATCATCAGTAGTTCCCTATTACGTCTTAGACAAGGCAGCTCATGTTCTGCCTTTCCTAACTTACACCTGTTTCCTTTGACACAAATCATATTTCAGTCTCGTTGAATTATCCATGAATGTGTCTTGGGGAAAATGCCTATTTGATATGGATTTCACCCAAAGCAGCAAAGTTTGGCTGTTCTTTGTTCATCCTTATTTTATAATCATGAGACTGGGACAAAGCAAGTAATATACAACTTTATCCTTATGTTCCAATGGCAAGTCATACATAGTAACCTGGGTGGAAGACCTACAAGCACTGATCCCTCATTCATCCATTTAACAAACTACCTGTGTGTCCAGGTCACCCAGCAAAGAATAATTAGGGACAATCCCAGCTTGTAGAGACTCCCAGCTCCTCTCTGCTCAGGCGTCTGGTTATTTAGAGTGAAAGTGGAAAACCCAGGGGGGTGCAGCACAGCCTCAGGCTCTGAAGAATTTTGCCTCAAGGAAAAAGGAGTCAATACAGAATTGCGTTATAAAGCAAACATAGCTACTTAGCTGAAACTTCTTTAGAATCCAGTGTCTCTTCTCATTTACCCTAAGGTCAGAGCTAGGTGCTTTGACTCCATGGCCAAGCAGGGAAGGACTTATGCAACAGTGAAGGATCATTATATTTTCCCTTTACTTGGATACAGGATGCTCCAGGAACAACAGAGCTGAGAAGTCTACTGATGGTCCTAAACAGTTAGCCACAGCACTCAAACCCCTATAAATCAATCTCCTGTGCTGGAAGGAGTTAGGAGAAACAGAAGAAGAGTGTTATATCAACCAGTAAAAAATGTGTGATTATAAAGACTTCTCTTCAATGCTACTCATAGACCAAAGGCAAAGTTCTAAAGTAGGTTGCCACTCAAAATTGGTAAATTAAGACATGACTCAGAAAGTATGTGTAAGTGTATATGTATTCACTTAGCAAAAATTAATTTTCTCTTCCGTAAACCAGGGGCATTAATACTGACATCTTGGATTTGTCATGACTACCACATTGGAGGATAAGGAAAAGGTAGTTAAAAATGCTACTGATGCTGCATCTCAAATACCCCGGCCCGGGCTGCATTCACCTGTAACTACGAGACGGTGTTTTCAATGCGCTGATAGCTCCCTAACTCAAGCATCTGCATTCTTCTACTTCGCTGCCCAAGCGTTTTCTCCAGCATCCCTGGGGTCTGCTAAATTGAAAGCAGCTCCCTGTGTTGAAATGTGGGGTATCAACACCTGGGGGCAACCCTCCGCCATTAGGCTCTGGGAGTTGGTGTCTAAGTGGCCCAGGCTCCAGCCCGCTGGCGTTATGATTCTGAGCATGCTCCACACCAGTTCTCCTCAGGCCCCCAGTGCCTTGCAGCTTCAGTTATCCACAGCAGTCATTAGCAAACCTTTTGCTACATTTCTTCCTTTCTTTCTCATTTGACTCACTCCTTCATTTGTAATTTTTGATCGCCTCCCTATGAAGTATCTGTTCTCAAGACCTTAACTCAGTGTCTCCTTTTGGGAAAACCCTAAGATGGCACATTCCCCCCTCTTATTCCTTCGCTTCACGTAATGCTGTACCTATTCAGAGATTTAATTTACTATTTTATCACTGATTCACTTATCTGTCTCCCTTACAAAAATTTAAGCTCCTTAAATATAAGAACATGACTGTAGTTAGCATTATAATTTTACCACCATTGTACTCAGTAAAAGATCGCTGTACAGATGAATAAAAAAAAAGGTGGAGACAGAAATTCATGAGTTGTTCTGTCTTACTGCGTATTTCTGTGACCAAGATAGCCATCGTAGTTCAGTAGCGAATGGTAATGTCCGTATCCCCTGAGAATTTAAACCCTGGCTTACCGTAGGCCACTTGTCAAGGAGCTGAGTTGCCCTCTGTCCCCTAAAAGGCAACTAAAATAAACAATGCTGAACCATGGTAGTATAAACACATGGCAATCTCAGGTAGGTTCAACCAAGTATATTTATAAGAGAGCATGTTAGACTAAGGATCTCAGGGGCATGTGGGGAAGTTTGGGGAAATAAGATAAATCACTTTTGGCCTTCGGGTGCCAATTTTTCTATTGTAGGCACTAACCCTGTATTTGGAACCACTCCTTCCATCTGAAATAGTTGTTCAACAAGTTGGAACTGACAGTAGACAAAATGTTTTACTGGCACGTGTCGGGTAGCTGGATGCATTTCATGCCTGAATAAATGCAAAATGAAATTTTAGCTGAAGGAGACGGTACAGCAAATGGTTCTTCACAGAGCAGGGAGTAAGGGATATGTCGCCCATGGAGTAACTCATGGTGACAATGTGTCTGATTCATATTTTAATTGCCAGAATAAAATCAAATATCCATAAGTTCACACATGCTAATGAACAAGAAGCTGAATTAGATTTTTCTCTGCCTATTAAATTTTCTAATGTCGAGAGAAGCAAACAGAGCACTGTGGATCCAAATATTACCCCGAGGTGTTATAAGCACTAAAATTTGCAGATTAACATTGAATGGTTTTTTATAAGACCCTTCTGAAATAACACTGGTTCTTCAGCAGCATGGTCTCCCCAAGAAGACATATGTTAAAATAATCTGCTGAATTTTTCTATTGAATTTCATTAAATTGGGACATACTATAAAATACGACTTTTGATACAAGTTTTAAAAACTGGCTCAGATAAATATTCCTGTTTACCATAAGAATTTACTTGTTACTCCTTCTCCCTTTAAAAATGATATTGTCTACTACATTTTATTGACTAAAGAAAATATATTTTTACTTTTATTGTCAATATAAACATTAATCCTAACTAAGGCTTTATTTCACAAAAGAAGTTTGCTTTTCTAAAATGGCTCAGTATGACTTCAACTTGAAAAACACAGAAATATATATTTAATGTTTCAGTTTGCCCAGGTGTTCTCATTGCGTGGAAAACACAATTTTGAAATTGTTACAACAGCTTGTTAAGTTCTCTCTAAAAAGTCTATTTACTACAGAATTTTGATGATATTGCTATAGATTTGCTATTTGAGAGAGGCAAAAGTTAGTTATGTTTTGAATATATCATTTATTCCATAATGTTAATTCCGTAACTATTGAATATATATATTCTCTGGAGGTTCTAAAAAAATCAGAGTATTGGTATTTTCATCCAAAAAGCTTTCCTGAATTGTGCAGGTTTAAGAAAGTGACAGAGGAATATGAAAGGGCAGTATTCTGTCTGCACATCCATATACGCATACGCAAGCTGGGATCTGGAAAATATGAAGCAATGGGAGTGTACATGGCTATCCAAGTGTAACAGAGCTTGGGGTGTAACAGATGAGAAAAACAGATGGTAATGCACATATTAATGATGCAATTTTTAAACTCTGATCTTATATTTTTACTTTAAAATTCATATATAGCTACTTTAGAAATCCCTGGTGACCCAAAAGAAGACATGGTAGAGTCTAGAATGACTCTGTCCATGTGTGTGTTTACTATGTTAAACCCAAAGCTAGACAGTAGGGCACAAAAGTAATGTATTTCTTATCCTCATAGTGTTTATGTCACGGGGTTTATAAAACAAAGGAGATGTAAATTGACAAAAACAGGAAAACAAATAAATTTTAAATTTATACATTTAAACAAATGCATAAAATTCAGGTAATGCTGGGTACTATGATGAAAATCTTAAGTATCTAATTTTCAGAATGAATGGAATTTGGGAAGCTGGCAAGTGAGGGCAAGACTATAACTGTAGGCTATCCAGGAAAGTAGCAGTCTTATGTGTGTCTATATGGAGAGAGATTTAATAAAAATTATATATGTTTATGGTGTACAGTCTTATGTGTGTCTATATGGAGAGATATTTAATAAAAATTATATATGTTTATGGTGTACAACATGATTATTTGATATGCATGTACCTAGTGAAATGATTACTACAGTCAAGCTAATTAACATGCCACATAGAATTATCCTTTTTTCTTGTGGTGAGAGCACCTGAAACCTGTTCTCTTAGCATATTTCTACTATTCAATATAGTATTATTAACTATATTTATCATGCCTGTACATAGGATCTGTAGACGTTAATCCAACATAAATACAACTTTGTCTTCTTTGACCAACATCTCCCCATTTCTCACCCTCCCAAGCCCTTGGCAAGCACTATTCTACTCTCTGCTTTGAGGTCAACTTTTTTTTTTTCCCCAGATTCCACATATGAGTGAGATCATAAAGCATTTGTCTTTTCCTGTGTGGCTTAACTGACTTAGCATAATGCCATCCAGGTTCATCCATATTGGTGAATATGGTAGAATTTCCTTCTTTCTCAAGGCTGGATAATATCCAACATCTGTTGACAGACACTTGGACTCTCTCTGAATCTCGGCTATTGTGAATAATGCTGCAATGAACATGGGGGTGCAGATATCTCTTCAAAACACTAATATCATTTCTTTGAGATATATATCCAGAAGCAGGATTGCTGAATTATAGGGTAGTTCTATTTTCAATTTCTTGAGGAACCTCCATACTGTTTTCCAGGATGGCTATGTCACTTTACATTCTGAGCAACAGTATATAAGTTTATCAAGTGTATGAAATGTTCCTTTTTCTCCACATTCTCACCAACACTTGTCATCTTCTGACTTTTTGATAATAGCTATTCTAACAGCTGTGTGGTGATATCTTATTGTGGTTTTGATTAGCGTTTCCCTGATGATTAGCGAGGTATCCCAGGTCAGATGTTTGTTTTGCAAATAGTTTCTCCCATTTCATGGGTTCTTTTGTCATTCTGTTGATGGCTTCCTTTACTATACAGAAGCATTTTAATTTGAACAATTATGTTTGTCTATTTTTGTTTTTGTTGTCTGTGTTTTGAGGACATATCAAAAAATATCATTGCCCAGATCAATGTCAAACTTTTATATGTTTTGTTCTAACACCTTTATAGTTTCAGGTATTACATTTAAGCCTAATGCATTTTGAGTTGACCTTTTTCTGTGGAGTGAGATATGGATCTAATTTCACTCTTCTGCATGTGGAAAAATTCAATTTTCCTATCACCGTTGAGTGAAGAAATTATATGTATGTGTGTGTATGTATACATATAGTTAGTTGTACATATATACATAATTCTAGATAGTTGTTACATCATACTTATCAGTTGAAACTTTCATAATTTGAGGTAGTCCTATGATTCTCTAGTAATATTTTTGTCTTATAATCCATCTTACCTGACATTAGACTAGCCATTCATATTTTCTTACTATTGCTGACCCTATGATATGACTTTACATGCCTTTACTTTTCATCTATTTGTATTTTTGAATCTGATGGATGTTTCTAGTAGACAGCATGTAGTAGGATCTTATATTTTTTAATCAAGGCTGAGAACACTTTGGATAGTATTCCATTAACATCTAAAGTCGTTATTCATATGTTTTTTTCTCATATAGATTTAAGTTACTGTCTGGGCTCCCTTGGATTTCATCTGGAAGAACTTCCTGAATATTTTCCCTTTAGTGTATCTTGTAAGTTGAGTCTTTCAGTTTTTCTTCACCATGAACTATATTTCATCTTCATTACTAAAGATAGTTTTGCTGGGTATAAGAGTCTTAGTGGATGTTTTTCCATTCCTCATAACATCTTGACTATGTCTTATCACTCCTTTCTGGCCTCTATTTTTTCGTACTGGGAAGCCAGCTCAATTTTATCAGTTCAATTGTACATGATTAATTGGTTATATCTTGCTGATTTCAAGATTTTCTCTTGGTCTATCTTTGTCATACTGTTGTTTGGCTTGCATAACTTCTATTAATTTACTTTTAAGTTTGCTGATTATTTCTTTAGTCAGTTAAGATCAGCCTTTGAACCCCTCTAGGATATTTTTCATTGTAGGTAATGTAATTTTACATTTTATTACAGAAACCTCAGCTTGCCATTTCTTGGATAGAACCTCGCCATAGGAGAGAATAGGTAAAGAAAGCAAGCCCCTAACCTCTTGGTTGCAATCACCTGAAATTTAGCCTTTGCAATATGAAGCTAGGAGGGGTACAACATTCTTGTAGCCTATTCCTTTCAGCAATTCGAGGAGCTGGGTGAAGAAACCTCACCCTCTAGGCCATGTCACCTGTTATATTGAGCTGGGGAGAAGATGAGTGAGGCAGTGGGTCATGGATTACCCTCTACCAACTCTCACTATCCTCACTGAGATTTGGTAGATTTTCTTGAATAAATGTTTTTTCATTTGCTGTAATCCTAGGACAAATTTCATATACTTTACATGGTTATTTTTTAATAATTTTAACAAATTTCAATTGTTTTGTAGAGGATCAGATTTATGCAGTTTCTCATATGGCCATTCTAGAAGTTGTCTCACAATAGTTATCTTTTGTTATTCATATCTGATGTCTGTTCTGTGTATATATATGTGTGTGTGTGTGTGTATCCATGTTTAATGAATGCTTTTGAAATAAATAAGTACACAGTAAGTGAACAAGGCTGAAGTATTCTAACATACTGGCCAGCATTAAATGTTAATGAAATTGGAGTTGACTGGCCCCATATACAGGGGTTTGAAATTATAGATACAGAATGCCAGGTTATATTTTATTTCTTTTGAAAATGGTATTTATAGGATATATAAGGTTTCAATTCTAAACATTCCCCATAGCTCAGAATCTAAGTGTGCCAAGAAGGTGGGTTTGATCACCATGGAAACAAGATCTCTCTCCCCTCTACATTGTGTTCAACCAATAAGAATCTTTCAACATTTCTCTGTGCCTTTTAGAGAAACCTGTGTCATTATCAATTCAAAATGGGAAAAAAATTCACAAGGGAGAATGAACACCCCCTCCTCAAATATCATGTTAAGCAAAACTACAAAGAATCTTTAAGTGGTGTTTCAAGGAAAACAATATTTTATTTGTATTTCTATGAAAGCAGTCTATTCTCCTGTTAGGTGTCTAATATTATCATGTCTAATACTCACAAAGCCTGAAAATGGAGGTCCCTAGGTCATAAACAATTCAGCTAATAAATTAATAAGTCTGAGTTCTAATTCAAAAGTATCTGTAGTCAAACTATTTTCTCTCTTCCATAGTTACTACACATACTTCCAGTGGTAACAATAAAATAACTCTGTACGATCTTAAAATATATACTTCAGTCTTCATCTCCTGCTGTAGTATGTGGCTCTTTCAACCATGAGACTAAAACACCCTGAGGCTGAGTAAGCAGTGTTCAGTAAACCTGTTAGCTTTTTACCTTGCTTTTTGTTTTGTTATGTATTTTTCATTTTTAGTTTATTTGAAATCTGCTATTTAGATGGCCTAAGAAAGAATGTTTTCTTTCCTTTAGATATTTAAAAACAAAACAATCCAAATACATTTTTTTATTATTGGCCCTGATACAGTAATGAAACAAATATGTTTAAAAATAAGAGCATAGTGGAAAATAGGCTTGATGATAGTTGTAGGTTACAAATCTCAGCTCCCCTACTCTTTAGGCAAAAACCTTGGTTAATTACCTTTTTGCAACACCTTCAAAATGTCTTTTGTATTTTGTATTACTTTAGTCTTTACTTGACTTTTCTCATACCTGTGTGAGGGAACATTATCTGTGAGCAAACTATGTTGATGGGGGAAAATGGGTCAATAAAAATGTGAGCTATGTTCTTATACTGTAATTATTTCTTAGTTACAACTGCAAGAATCATTTAAGTCAATCAGCTTCTCAGGGTTTGTAAAATCCTAGGATGTGGCAATGATGCTTATCAAATGATCATCCTCTCAAATAATAATTGACTGTCAGTGAGTAATTGGGTTTCTTCCTTGCTTTTAATGCAAAATAATCCCATGAGTTTTGAAGAAACCATGTTCAGAACAACACCCTTGATACATGCACCTGATATTACTGTTATTTTTTTCTTGTCATTGTCCATTAGTAAAAGAGGGAGAGTTTCCTTCTTTCCTTACATATTAGAAAAACACATTCCCCCAATTCTTCCACAGTCCACTGAGGTTCATTTCTAAATTTATAGTAATAGCCATTTAATGGAATTCTATCATAAAATTACAGACTATAAGAGTGAATCCTAGAAACCATCTTCACCATTTCTACTTTTTAAAAAAGTTACAAAATCCGATCTTTATAAACTATATAAATAAATACAATCTGTGCTGAATACATTTTGCAAATCACAATTATAGTTCCTACTGTTTATACTTTGTAAGGCTCACAATGCATTTCATGTTATTCAATTAGCTTGGAGCAAACAGAGCATGTCCAAAGGAAGGATATCATGATGTGAGGAGAGTTCCAAGCGAGTCCTACAATCATTGAAAAACTGTTTTACTTTTTACTTGCCTGAGACAAGAAAAGACTGGATAGGGATCATAACTCACGTAAAACATCACAAAGATTTTCACTGAATAGAATTTAACACATTTTCCTTCCTTCCTTCCTTTCTCTTTTGTGGTTCCAGGAAAAGGGGTATACAGAAGATACTAATCCAACATCAACACCTGTCACAACCAGAATGGGAAAGATGTCTAAATGTTTCAGCAAGCTGTTTAAATCCATTGAGTTGGGTGTAGGGAGGTATGATTTCAACAGAGGCCCTAGAATTGGCCAATCTATCCTTTGCCTCTTTTTTTTAATTAAAAAAGTTTTTTTAGTGGGGGAGGTAATTAGGTTTATTTAGGTATTCAGTGGAGGTACTAGGTATTGAACCCAGAACCTCATGCATGCTAAGTGTGCACTCGACCACTGAGCTCTACCCTTCTCCTCTGCCTCTATTTTAAGTGACATTCTCAATGCATTTTTTCCCTCCAGGCATCAATCCCAGGACAGAAATCATGTGTCTTGCAAATCCGGACTTAGATGAATCCATTCCAACTTTTTGTTCTCTTATTTCCTTAAGAATTATTTTTCCTTTTGCCTCCTTCCTGATTTGCTGTAATGTTTCTACCCAGGGCCTCTCTCTTATTTCATTGTGTCTGTTAGTAATATTAAAACTTGTGAAAAGGCCCTGTTTCTCTCCACGAAGCCTGGATCCAAAGCTTCTTTACATGAACTATCTATGTCCTCCCAATGAAGTTTGTGTTTTCTACCAACAGGATGCTTAAATTATTTCAAACATCATAGTTATATTCAAATATAACACCTAATCACAGCTTTGTTTGGTGTCAGGATATTCACAGCCTTCTAACAGGCACTTTAAACCAATTATATTACTTAATTTGTATAACAACCATGGAAAATAGATATTATGCTTACTTTAGCAGAAGGTAATACAAAGGCTCAGCAAGGTTAAGTAGTCTGGCCTCTGTGATTGGTCTGCTTTGGCTCCCAGTGATACTGTCTTTCCACAGGCTTATCTCACAGCATCAGCTCTAGTGGCTTGCAGGCTGAAGGTGGAATCACCTGAAGACTTAACACACTCACTTATCCGGTGGCTTCTTTTGACTATTTTCTTGTATCTCCTTAAAGTTTAGTTGGGTCTGTTAACTGGAACAGTAACATGGATTCTGATGTGGCCTGAGATTCTTTACAACATGATCGCCTGATACCAAGGGCTGAGCAGAGAGACAGAGACAGACTCCAGAAAACACAAGGATGGTGCAGTGCCTTTCGTGACCTAGCCAGTAATACCATATAATGTCACTTCTGATACAATATATTGATTAAGGTGGTAACATAAGGGAGAAGAAATAAGCCTCCCATATGGTCAGATACTAGAAGACTAGAGGAGCATGTTGTACTGAAGTAATATTATAGACATTTAAACAATGCATGTTTTGTTGCAAATTTATTCATGGCCCAGAGCACTGTCTCCAATATTTTGAATTGTTTATTTCTTTTTCTTTGCCACTTATTGATCGGACCTTGGAGAGTGAGTAGAGTCCAAAAGCCTTTCATAAGTCAAATCTGGTTTCATGAAGTACAATCATTAGGTCTTTGGGAGTTGCCTTTACAATTCTCACTGACCTTGGAATCAACCAGCACAGTACCACGTTGATTTTGCAACTCGGGCTTTTAAAATAACTCAATTTGCACCAAACGTCCAAGAAAAAGCAGACCATACCATCTACTCCTCTACAATATGTTATGATTCCATTGCAATAAAACATTTGATGTTTAGCCACAACTGTAGTTAAATTTCTGTAACTGTGCACGGCAGTACATTCATAGACTATAATGTCATTCAACATGTCAACAACACATTCTCCCTAAAGGGATGACTTTTATATATATTTTTTAAATAGTACTGACTGTGCTGCTTCTCTTTTTTTTTTTTTTAACATCATTTCTGAAAAGACCATGGTCCTATAATCCCTTTTGTTTTAATTGTAGGTGTTTTCAAAATAATCAGTGTGTGATAATTAGAAGAATATGTAGTATCAGGGATGAAGTGATTAGGAGAAAAAACAAGCCACCAAAACCAAGGCTTACATTATGAAGCTATGGTAAACTTTATCACAGAAATTTACTCATTGCTTCTAGTCAATATAACACATTTATAAACTCCTAATATTTTATCCTCAGAATATTTGCTCTGCTTGGAATTTTTCCAAACATCTTTTCTTCACTTTCCTGCATCCTAATACTGACCATCCTTCTTGATTCATTTCAAAGAGCTCCCCCTGGGCATATACCTGGAGGAAAATCTAATTCAAAAAGATACATGCACCCCAATATTCATAGCAGCACTCTTTACAATAGCCAAAACATGGAAGCAACCTAAATGTCCATTGACAAATGATTGGATAAAGAAGATGTGGCATATGTGTACACACACACACACACACACACACACATCATGGAATACTATTCAGCCATAAAAACGATAAAATAAAGCCATTTGCAAAAACATGGATGGACCTGGAGATTGTCGTACTAAGTGAAGTAAGCCAGAAGGAGAAAGAAGAATATCATATCATATCACTTACATGTGGAATCTAAAAAAATGACACAAATGAACTTACTTACAAAATAGAAACAGACCCAGACAACAAACTTGTGGTTACTGGGGGGAAAAGGGGGACGTGGAGAGATAAATTGGTAATTCAGGACTTGCAGATACTGACTACTATATATAAAATAGATAAACAGCAAGGTCCTACTGTACAGCACAGGGAACTATATTCAGTACCTTGTAATAGCCTATAATGAAAATTATTACGAAAAGGAACGTATATATATATATATATGAGTGAATCACTATGCTATATACTAGAAACGAACACAACATGGTAAATTGACTATGCTTCAATTAAAAAAGTCAAACAAACAAAACACCAAAGAGCTCCCATATGAGTCTGTACCTCATGAAAATGTCCATTCTTGAGACTTCCACTTCTGGGAAGATGAAATAGATGTACTTTTTTCCTATTCCTCCTGCTAAGTACTATTAATTAACATAGCTTATTCTATATAAAGCATAAGGAATTTATGAAACATTGAGAGAAGAAGGAAGGCTAGCTTGGGAACTCAGGGTCCAAGTAATGTCATGTTGGTGAGTTCCTTGAGTTTCCTTTTAGCCTTATGTATGCCATACTTGGACCTATAGAAGACAGCACCCCAGAAATGCTAATGGGTGGAACCAAAAATTACCAATAAAAACCTGCTCTCCCAAGCCCAACCAGAGACCAGGAAGGAGGCAGTCCATCAAGAAAGAAACCATTTAGACAATAATCCATCTACTCTAGACAAACATTATAGCAAAAATAGCGGCCACACTGCCATTCATACCAGCAATGTCTGAGTGATCAGTCTAGACTTCCATTCTTGCCAGGTATAATGAAATGTTCTAACACCCCCACCAGAGTGGTGTCAGAGGACAAGTGAAGAGTCAGAACCTTCACTTCTGACAGATGGTAATTTTCATCCCCACTTCTCAACATGGTGTCAGAAGAGACAGTGTGAACAGCCGAGACTTTTAGCTCCTAGTCTCCCAAACAGTAACAAGGTACTCCTCTCCCTCTCAGCTGGGGTGTTGCCAGAGACCTAGCAGAGAATCAGGACTTTCATCATCACCAGGTGGTATTAAGGCCGACACCTCCTCCACATGGTGTCTCTTGCAATACCAAGAATTAGTAATTCCACAAATTGAATCAAAAACACAATCAGTAGATATAAATGCTGAGACGACAGATATATTAGAATTATCTGACAAAAAAATGAAAGTGACATCATAAAAATGATTCTAAGAATTATGAGCACATTTAAACTTGAAAAAGAGCATTTATAAAATTTATAACTTACAGCTAACATTATACTTACTAAATGAGAGACAATGCATTCCTATCACAATCAAGAACAAGGCAAAGATATCTGCCCTTATCACTCTATTCAACACGATGCTGGAAGTTTTAGGCAGTGCAGTAAGGTAAGAAAAGGAAATTAAAGGCATGCAGATCCTAAGCAGAAACTTCCTTCTGTGCAGATGACATGATTGTCTACATATCCCAAGAAATCTACAAAAAAATTATCTAAGAAATAATGAGTTCAGTAAGGTTGTGGGATACAAGATAAATTTGCATAAATGAATTGAATTTCTCTCTCTGTATATAAACAAACATGTATACCAACACTGCATACAAAATATGATACACAGTTACTCAAAAACAAATGAAGTGCAAATGTGAATAAAAAATTTGCAGGAGTAGTAAACTAAAAAACTACAAGATCCTGATGAAAAACAAAATCTAAATAAATGAAAACACATGCATATTCATGGTTTAGAAGATTCAACCTAATATTATAGTAATTCTCCACAAATTGATATAAAGATTTTATTCAGTTGCTGTAGAAACCTCAGCAAGACTTTTTGGACATATAAACAAGAGCATTCTAAAATTATTTTAAAAATATATGGAAAGCAAAGGATCTAAAAATAGCTAGAACAAGTCTGAAAAATAAGAATGAAGTGGGAGGCAATAAGTTTACCTCTTTTCACCTTTTCTTCTGTGGCTACAGTAATCAAAACTGTGTGGTACTGGTGGGGAGGTAGACACATATATCAGGGGCACAAAGCAGAGAACCAAGAAGCAGATCCACACATACGCCCATGTGATTTTTGACAAAAATGGAAACACAATTTAATGGAACAAAAAATAGTCTTTCAATTAAGTAGTGCTGGTTCAATTGTAGCTCCCTAGGCAGAAAAGAACCCTAAGTGCTACCTCCTATACAAAAATTAAATCAAAATGGCTCACAGATTTAATGGAAAAGCAAAGGAAGAAATATTTTGGTTAAAAAAGAGAAAATCTTTGGAATTTAGGTTAAGGCAAAGGCTAAGGCTAGAGTTACAGTCCTAATACCAAAATTGTAACCTGTAAAATGAACAACTGACAGATTGTATTTCATTAAAATTAATAAATTTTCCTCTGTGAACTACTCTGCTAAGAGGATGAGAAGCAAGCTAAGACTGGGAGAAAATATATATACACCATGTAACCATCAGAGGATGAGCCCCTACAATGTATTAAATAACTCTCCCAATTCAACATTAAAAGAGAAAAATCCTACTAGAAAATGGCCAGAAGGCATAAAGGGCACTTCACCAAAGAAAAAAAAATCACATGAAAAAAAATTCCAATATCACTCACCAATATCCTTAGGGAAATGTGGAGTTAAACCACACGAGTTATCACTAAATGTATATTTAAAAGGCTAAATTTAAAAAGCAGCAATAGCAGTAAATGCTGATGAGGGTGCAGAGGAATTGATTTATTTGTATTTTGTTGGTGTACCTTTAAAATGACACAGCGACTCTGGAAACAGTTTCTTAAATAATTAAAAATGCAACTACCATGTGACCCAACAATTATACTCTTGGGCACATATCCCAAAAACGGGAAACTTAGGTTCACACTGAAATGTGTACATGGATGTTTGTAGAATCTTTATTTGTAAGGGCCAAAAATGGGAAGCAACCTAGATATCCTTCAATGGAGGGGTGGTGAAATTAACTAGTGTACATCTGCTCTATGGAATACTAGTCATTAATATAAAGGTATCAAAGTATTGATGCACTGCAACAATCCAGATGAATGTCCAGAGAATTATGCTCAATGAAAAAAAAAACACACTAATTCTAGAAGGTTACATACTGTATTATTCCATTTAGATGACATTCTAGAAATTATAAAAGTAAAAAGATAGAGAAGAAGAGTAGATGGCAGAGCCTAAATAAGGGGTGGGGCAGGGGATAAGTGAATGTGGCTTTAAGAGAGCAATTTGAATGAGCTATCAAGCCATGAAAGACATGGAAGAAACTTAAAAGACATATTACTAAATGAAAGAAGCCAGTCTGAAAAGGCTACAAACTGTATGATTCCAACCAAATGACATTCTAGAAAAGGCACAGCTACAGGAACAATAAAAAGACAGTGGTTTCCAGGGGTTTGGGGAGAGGGAGGGAGGGAGGGATGAATAGATGGAGCACAAGGGATTTTTAGGGTGATGAAATTATTCTGTATGATATTATAGTGACAGCTACATATCATTATGCATTTGTCAAAACCCATAGAATGTACAACATCAAGAGTGAACCCTAATGTAGACTATGGGCTTTGGCTGATAATAACATGTTTATGTTGGTTCATCGATTGTACCAAACATGCCACACTGATGAGGGATGTTGAGGGTAGGGGAGTTACATACTCGCCTACGTGTGGAAGGGGAGGGCTATGCGGGAACTCTGTATTTTCTGCTTGATTCTGCTGTAAACCTGAGACTGCTCTAAAAAAAAAAAAAATTTTTTTTTTAAAACGGCAATTTGAAGGATCCTTGTGGTAATGGAAATGTTCAGTATCTTGTCTGTACAACTAATAACATATTGGTTGTGCTATCTCATTAGGGTTTTGTAGATCTCTAATGAGGAACTGTATAAAGAGTACAGACTTTTTGGGCCAGTGAATCACATCCTGTCTACTCTTCAGTGTCTTCTCACTTTGCATTGTCATTCTTTTACTACTTAAGGGAATTGAACGTTCTTGATGATGGTTTTCTTGGCTCAGAGTCTATAAACACCGGTCTCTCCTCCTGGAATGACCTCTAAGAGACTGCAGTAAGTAGGAGAAATTTAGTTGCACACTATTTAAGGTTATAAACAGTGGACAATGGAAATACAAAGACTGAAAAATAAGTCTTGCCAGGGAGACAGGAAAGACAGAAAGGCCAGTTTACCAGAAATGTTTTTGAATCTAGCTTTAAGGTGCCTGTATCATAGCACGGCTCATAATAAAATGATACCTAAATAGATGAGCATGAGCAATGTGTCTCCTTTAGTTGGGCGGGGAGCCTGTATTCAAAATTCTTGTCATGATTTTCTGAAATATTAGAAATACACAAAAATTTATCAGTTCTAGAAGTCCTCCAAAGACATTAAAATGCCAGGAATACAGTAGCTTGAATTGGAAGACTTTTCAAAGGCAAATATATTTAACAGTGACCTCTTTTTAAAAATTAAGCACAAGTTTAACAATGAAGATCTTTATGCAGTCTAGGACCTTGACACTTCCTGCATCACCACCTTCCCAAATCACTATAAACATGCTGTCCATAAAAAGTGTTCTTTCATTGCAACCTATCTTTTCACATTTTTTTTTTTAACTTTAATTGTATCAGGAAAATCCCACAATAACGTCACCTTTGAATCTGTCAGTCAGCTTTCCGCAGAACAGGTCTGCATGGTTTTAGACTTAAGGAGGGGCAGTAGAGGGAGCTCTGACAGCACTGACGTAAACGTTCCATTGCAGTGAGCTGGCAATCTCACGGACTCAGTGAGGAACTGACACCTCGTGAGATCCACTGTGATTTGCAAGAACATTTGAGGTAATCCACATAAGACCAAAAACATGGAAATAGTTTAAATATCCACATTGTGTCTCATTTTTCTGGAGATCTTTGAAATCACTGTTGATAAAAGACCATTCTACCATATACCTGGATTCCTCACCCCTATGCCTATCTCCTTTCTTTCATTTTAAATGTCAAGCATAGATTTCAAAATCAATACCAAAAAAATATTTGGTGCGACATCGTAAAACTTAATTTGTCTCTCTGATGGATAAAGGGAACAAACTAATTTTCCCTCTTCTCCATGAGTGACCCTCACTCATTGGCCCTTCTGATTCATAGTGCTTTTGATTTCCTGGTTTTTAAGCCTGACTCTAATTTAACTCTCCTGTGTTCCCCCAGATCTTCAGTTTACCATTCCACTGACTTCCCACCTGCCCTTCCTAATCACAGGCCAATAGTTTGATGACAGAAAGAGCCAGTGACTTTCCCAAGAAGTCCCTTAGAAACTTCTCCCCTGAGGTTAGTGAGAGTGACAGGGAGAAATTCACAGCCATTGCTACTAATGTCATTTAGCAGCAGCGTTAAAAAAGGAACCCCCCAGGCACAGCCAACAAAGGTCATCCAGAAAGCACCCCGGCCAGCATGTAGCAAAATACCAGAGTTGCTGCTTCCCATCATAAACTCTATTACTCATCCGTCCTGTGCCTCAGAGTGTCTGTAACTATTCACCAGCAACCATTCTCAGACTGAGGCCACCCACAGTGCCATTGTTATCAAGTCGGGAGAGTGACTTTTTTCAGGTGCTTAGACCTAAATGAAAAAAACCAAACAATGTTCATGGTTCTGCCTCTTCTTGTCATCCACACTTAGAATATCACTTTAGTTAACTCTGAATCTCAGTTTATTCATCTGTAGAACAAGTTTAGTAATGCCCATATTGCAAGGATTTGCAAGACTCGAAGATTTATGTGGTATTTGACATAGTTTTTGGCACAATGAAAGGATTTTATGAAGACAGTAATATTATATTTACTGCAATTTCTCATGTCCTTAATATACTGACAATTTTGGAAAAGTCTTAAGACATCTATTTAGCTACTGCTATTACCTGACGGAGTTTTAGTTACTGCTATTAGATGAAGTCTTTTTTTTTTTTTTTTTTTTTAACATGCACTTACTCTGAGAGGTACAGAGTCCCAGTGAAATGTCATAAAAAAGTACCCAGTTGCAAGCTGTCCCTTTACGGTAAGTGGTCACCAATTATCCTCCACTACCTCAGTTATTCAAGGTACTGAGAACAGACTTGGCCAGAATTATAGAAGTAGTAATACCAGTGGGAGAAATCAGTGATCTCTATTCCAAAAACTAAAGTAGAGAATTATGAGATTCATCCCAAGAACTAAATGCAGAAGCCAGAGTTGAACGTTTTTGTTTTACTAGAGACTCAATGTCAGGGAATACATTTACAAAACCTTTGTTAAATTACAGAACCATTATAACTAACTCAGACGATCCTTGTATTGCTTAAAATTTGTCTCTTTGAGATTGTGAGCATTAGCTGTCTACAAAACACAAAGGCATGCGGATTTTCCATTGAGCAGATTTTATAAGTGGGAAGATTTCAGTGGTTGCTTTGAAATCCTCAGCAAGTATAAATTCTTCACATACTTTTTGCATCATGTTTAGTTCAGGGGTTAAGAAAGTATATAAGGCATGTTCTGTCTTCAAAATGTGTATAGTTCAAAAAGGAGGCATTAAAACAAACTGCTGTTTAATAACACAATTATTACAATGGGGTGCAATAGATATGGTTTAAAGTGATCATAGAAGTCTTCACAGACAGTTACTATTTGAGAAGAGGATTAAAGAATGGGTAGGATTTGACCAGGTGTAAAATATGGGTGAGGTATCAGAACGCTTTAGATGTTTTATGTATGGGGAAAAACATCTCTCACTTCCTATTTTTCTCCCCTGGGAAATAATGGAGACTCCACATCTAAGGTGATAATTAGGGGGAAGTACCATAGCCTAGCATGGGCAGTGGCTACCAGGACAGTCTGAGCTCCTGCATCGGCTGTCACGAAATAGAGGAAAGCCAGGTTACTGACCGGGCGTTGACAAGTAATCCTCAGTGGAAAGTGGAAATGTCTATGGCTTTTTTAACTACTTTTTCCCCTCAAAATCATAATCTTCTTGGTTTTTCAGATCGATAAAGGGTCCTCTACTTCTCCTGGCCATGTTGACTCCAATAGCTTAAAGAATGTATGACGAGAACAAAGGGCAGTGTTGGCATGCCCTGCAGGACAGAGAATCAAGCCAGCAATATTGAACACTTTTTTTTTTTGGATAACTGAAAGGAAGAAACTCCTATCCTGTGCCTTAGACCATGTCGATGCACTGACTATGCTGGGAGTCACATGCCATTTCCCCTTCTCTGTTAGACTGAGATCTCCAAGGGTTAGGGTTCTATTTTACCTACTTTGAATAGAGGACTTGGGGTCATAACTAGGATTTTTTCTGTATCAGTAATCAACTGAAGGGTAAGAATTTAGTGGTAGGTGGAGAATTCTGAGGCAGGGTGTACATTCAACTAAAACGGGATATCTTAACTAAGGCTGAAGCAAAGTCCAATATGTTGCTATCAGGAGTGGTGGAAGGCACAGCCCAGGAGAAATTTAAAGTGTTAAACAGTGAGAGTACCAGAAATATTCTCAAGGAGCACTACCTTTCAGTTGTGGTAAACTAAGGCTCCAGCAAGTCCCAGAGGACAATTACTAGAAAGCTGAATACATCAACATCAGATTAGGAGAAATTATTATGGCTCCTACCACCACTAACTAACCATAAAGCAAAAGGCCTGGGTCTACAACTTATAGGATGTTACTAAAATACTATTTTTTACCATATTATGGCTTCATAACTAAATAGTTATTTAATATAACTGAGCCTCAGCTCCCTAATCTGTTAAAAAAAAAAAAAAAAGAGAAAGACATATGTCTATTCTTCAGGGTTACTGCAATCATTTGTTGTGATTATGTCTTACATAATGCATGGGACTTTTACACACTGTCCTTTCCTTGATGCTGAGAAGATCACCACCACACCATCCCACCTGCGGCACTAGGCGAGGTCTACAGTAAGGATTGGACCGAACTTTAAAATAGTGCTTGGTATGTGTTAGGCACTCAGTAAATACAGACGACCTTTAAATAACATGGGTTTGAACTGCATGGGTTCATTTATATGCAGATTTTCAACACTAAATACTACAGAACGACAGGATCCACACACGCACAACTGCAGATATGGAGGAACCAGGTACACAGAGTGTTGACTATAAATTAGAGACTATGCAGAGGGTAGATTGTCCCTAAACCTCTCATTGTTCAAGGGTCACATGTATTTGGTAAAACAAATGATCTGATATAATCACTCTTCAATATTAGAAGAAACTGGATGATGCAGATTTGATGGGAAGTAAAAGTGCCATGAAAGAAAGTGCTATAACTTTTATACAGAGGAAATTTGGGAAAAAAACAGATCAAGTGTCTACTCAGCACAGCCAGTTAAAGGCAGAGCTTAACAACTAAACTATGGTGTTGGTTTTCCTTTGTTCTCTTCATATCATTTTGTTTTTATTAACTAGGTTAAGTTGGATAGATAGTACAAGAGATCCTTGGAGAAATATTTATTCTTTATTTGATTCTAGAGAATTCAATGACTGTTCATTCAGACCAGTGGTTCTCAAAACACAGTATGCAACACACAAACACAGAGAACACATCTCAGGGATGATGTGTGTGCGTGTGTGTGTGTGTGTGTGGTGTGGGCATGCACCCAAGAGTTCTTTTTACTAGGCTTACTCCCATAGATACAACTTATTTTACTTGAGGTGGAACCCAGACAGCTGCATTTTTAATGGAAAAATGTAATTTGGATATAAATTAATTATTTTCTATTTGAGAAATACTACTTAACATTCCTTCCTTGTTTTATTTCTAATCATTTATCCACTCAACAATTATTTTAAAATAATAATGTAATAAATGTCTGAGTGCCACAGCCTAACTAAATAAAATGATAAGATTTTATCACTGGCTTCATGGTTATTCAAACAAAATTGAGATTTTCTTTGTAAATTTCCCATGATTCTCTTCCCATTTCCCTACTCAAAAGTAATCACTCTTCTGATTTTTTTCTGTTGCATTCTTATAAATGTTTATTATACTATTATTACTTATTTATGTAGCTATAATCTCTTTGCAGCTGTCTTTATGTACTCAAACTTTAAATAAGGTTATCATACAGCATGAATCATTCAGTATCTTGCTTTTTGGTAAATATTGTAATTTTGGGATGCTGGTGCATAAATTTCAGTTTAACTTTAGCACAGGGTTCTAGTCCATAAATATCTCATACTTTTAAAATCCCTATCTTACTTATGTGTACTTATGTTATTTCTGTTTTTTGTTATGAAAACAATGCTGTAATTCAAACCTGATATATGTTTTTCTATGTATATGCTTAGAAGTAATGGTTTTACTGGACATTAACATATGGCTAATATATTTAAAAGTACTGGGGATAACAATGAAAATTTGGGGCAATTTACTTAATCTAACATAGCTCAATTTCTTTTCCTAAAAGTGAGGATAGTAATTCCTAGATTTCATAAAGATTAAATGGGTCATCTATTGTGAAAGTCATGGAAATTGTGACAACAAATAGCCCCTCCATTTTCTTCATTCTAATTACATCTATGAACAGAGAACTGAAGACACAGAACTGTTATGAATACAGTAAGGATTTCACATATTTATCTAAGTCAGAGAAGTCACCCATATAAATGAGAAACATCTGTATTCTGTCTGAGTTTGTCTGAATAATTTTTGCTTTGATATTCAGAATCATCATCTTTAAATTTCTGAGTTTGTGACCTGTACATGTGGGTGGTGTGTGTGTTTCTCCAATTTGAAAAAAAAAAAAAAAAAGGAACAGTGCCACTGAATCTTATTTCTTATTCTGTCCCTTTTCTCCTCCTCTATTTTATATTCATTTGGTTGTCCTTGCTGAATCTTCTCAGGCTTTTCATCCAAATGCAAACATTAAATGAAGGCTTTCCTGCAATTTCAAAGCAAAGCAAAGCAATTCCCCTAAAGGGAGAGAAGGCAGTTGTTGATTGTCTACAGACACAGTGAGGCACAGTGTGCACTTTTAGAAGGAGAAAGGCAGGGCCAAGCTAAGAATAGAAGGCCAGGACAATGGTGCTGTCTGACACAAGTTGTTGGGACAGGGAGGAAAGGAAATCAAAGCATACAGGTTTTAGTCATAGTACGCACCAGGCTCTGTCCTGGGCATCCTCACCACTTTTACAAGATAGGGCAGGTGACTGCCTGTGTTTGCAGATTTCAAAGTTATGGAGAAGGCCAATGTCACTCGTCCATTTTCTCCTTCCTCAGAGAATCTCATTTCTCTCTGGTTAATTTTTTTTTTTTTCACTTCTCCTGCCCTCCAACATGTCAAAGCCTACTTTTTAGTTACCAAACTAAAACTTATATACATAACTTTATAGAATGCACAATTTCCCTGAAAAAATGTAACATGATGTTTCCTCTGGGCTCAGAAATTCTATCTATAAATATGACATATAATAATACTTTGAAATTAGGAGAAATATTTATATAAAGATAGTTATTTCAACATTGTTTAGACTCAAAAAAGGAAATCATTAAATGCATGATGACTGAGGGATAAATAACTAAAGTAGCATACATTTGTGTTAGAGAATATTAGGTAGCAATTAAACTGTTCATAAATAATTTATAAACATGCAAAAAAGCTTATCACACAAAGTTGAGGAAACAAAATAGGATAAAAATCCAATTAGATTTCAACTGTGTAAAAACACACACTTTACAAAAGGGAAATCTATAAAGTGACTAAAAATGCAAATAAAAGTAAAATTTGTTTATATTTTTGTCTTTATTATAATACTGTATGCATTTTTCATATTTCTATGTATTTTTCAGTTTTACAATGGGTATTTATAGTCAGAAAAACATTTAAGTTATAGGAAAAATAAAATATTGTTATTATTTATAGGAAGCTCTTTGTGTAAGATGAAAGGAGTTGGAGTTAGAAAACAGTGTTTTGCTAGCCGAAGATTTGCTATGAAACCAGCCAAATTATTTGAATTCTATGGCCTCACTTAGTGAGGTTATTTAACCAAGCTACTCATGGTCCAGGTCTAGGGGTCTCCTAAGGGCTAAATGAGCAGATCAGAGTGGAGGTATCTCACAAATGGTTCAGAAAACAAACGTGCACACCATATTTTCCCAAAGCAGTCCTACTTTCTTTCACATGGGATAAGAGGTCATGTTTTATTTTCCCTAAAAATCTTCTCTGGCCTGAAGATGTTGAGTGGATGAAGGGCAGAGGCAGTGTCCCATGGGTGGACTTCTGCTAGCAATTTGCTGTAGAAAACACATGGGCTTCCAAGTGAAACAGATCTGGTCATTGGTGGGAAGATCTGATGTCTCTTAATCCACTTCTTTACATATAGGGTGAAATTAACATCACTCCTTTCACAGGGTTGCTTTGAAGATTAATGTTGATGACATGTCTGCAATGCCTTTAAGGCATGGTCTGAAACAGGGTTTGAACAAATGTGTTGCCCTGCCTCATATAGTGCCAACTTTTCCAACCAGCAGCAAGCATTCTGTATTTTTTATTTCCACTAATGAAAGTGATTTAAGCACTATGCAATCATGTAAACACTCTTGAGCTGAAACAGTAAACAAGGAATAGGGGCATAATGTAGTAAATCATAAAGCCAAAAAAAAAAAACAAAAACAAAAAAACCCTACAAAAGAGTCACTTCCCATGTCAACTGCTCCTAACACTACTAGAGGTAATTTCTAGTTGATAATCAAAACTTGTCATTACTAGCTGTCAAAAGGCCACAAAAATACAGTGAAAATTAACACGGTTCCTTTCTTATTATAAACCTAATGGAGATAAAAAGACATATGTGGACATGGTGTAAAGGACATGGCAATTCTCTTGGGCCATTTTTATAAGGACATTAATTTGCCCTCATAATCTAATCACTTCCTCAAAAGCTCACTTCCTAATACTATCACATTGGGCATTAAGAATTCAATACATGATTTTGAGAGGACACAAATATTCAGCCCATAGTATGAGTACACACACAAAAGAACTGAAAGCAGGATCCTAAAGAAATATTTGTACACACATGTGCGTATCACCAATATTCACAATTTGCTAAAACATGGAAGCAACTTGGATGGATAAACAGATACCAATGGATAAACAGATAAGCAAAATGTGGTATATACATATAATATTCAACCTTAAAAAGAAAAGATATCATTACATAGGCTACAACATGGATATTGGTTGAAGTCCATTTACTAATAAGTGAAATACACCAGTCACAAAAAGATAAATATTATAAGATTCTGCTTATATGACATATTAAGAATGGTCAAAGTCATAGAAATACAAAGTAGAATGGTTGTTGCCAGAGCTGGGGGGGGGGGGGAGAGAATAGGAAGTTATTATTTAATGGGTAAAGAATTTCAATTTAACAAGATGAAAAGATTTTGGAGCTGGTTGGTGGTTGCACAACATTATAAATGTATTTAATACCAGTAAACTACACACTTAAAAATGATTAAGATCATGGAAGGAGTGGCCAAGATGGTAGTGTAGGACAACTCTGAGCTTACCTCCTCCCACAGGCATGCCAAAATTATAACTATATACAAAGCAACTATTGACGAGAATGACCTGAAGACTAGCAGAAAAGATTTTCTACAGCTCAAGATGTAAAGAAGGAACCACAATGAGAAGGATGGGAGGGGTGGAGACACAGTATGGTCAACCCCACAGCCCTGGGTGGGCAACCCACAAATGGGAGGATAATAACAACTGCAGAGGTTCTCCCCAAGGAATGAGGGGTCCAAGCCTCCCACTGGGCTCCCCAGCCCAGGGGTCCTGTACCAATAAGACAAGCCCCTAGAACACTTGGCTTTGAAGGACAGTGAAGCTTACTTATGGGGAGCCAGAGAGCTGTAGGAAATTAAGATTAAGACTAAAAAAAGACTAAACTAAGACTCTGCTCCAAAAGGGTACATACAAAATCTCACACACTCCAAGACCAAGGGCGGAATCAGTAATTTGAAAGAAGTCTGAGTCAGACTCACTTGCTGATCTTGTAGACTACTGGAGAGGCAGGAGTCAACTGGCACTCACCCTGGGGATATAGACACTAGTGGTGGCCATTCTGGGGAGCTTGTTCTACCACAAGCACAGTGGTGCTGGCAAGCACCATGTTAGAGTCTTCCCTCTAGCTTACTGAAGCCAGGACCCAACTCTGCCCACCAGCCAGTTAGCAACAGTCCTGGGACCTCCCCAGGGCCAAGCAGCTAGCTGAGTAAGGACACAGCCCCACCTACAAAATGACCCCAGACCTGACCCCACCCATTAGCCATCAACACCAGCTCTGGGACCCCTATCCCCCACAGCCAGAGACCCCAGGACCCAGGTTGGCCCACCAGTAGGTCGGCACCAACCCCAGGACACCCTGGGCCTCAGCACTGCCCAAGAGCAGGTGGACAGCAGCTCTGGTATGCTTGAGCCCCTCAGCCAGCCACCAGGGATCTAGCCCCACTCACCAGTTAGGTAGCACTAACCCCCAGGATCTGGCCTCACCCACCAGCCCCAAGACCCTCACAGGCAGAACATCCAGAACAGAAAATCAGTAAGAAAATAGTGGCCTTAAATGACATAGTTGGTCAAATGAATTTAAAGATATGTATGAAACATTCCATCCAAAGCAGAATACACATCACTTTCATGTGCCCATGGAACAATCTCCAGGATAGATCACATACTAGGCCACACAAAAAAAGTCTCAGTAAATTTAGGAAGAATGAAATCATTTCAAGCATCTTTTCTGACCACACTTTGAGGCTAGAAATAAATTTTAAGGAAAAAAACTGCAAGAAACACAAACACTTGGCAGCTATCAATACACTATTAAAAAAATCAATTGGTCACTGAGGAAATCAAAGAGTAAGTCAAAAAATGTCTGGAGACAAATGAAAATAAAAATAAAAATACAAGAATCCAAAATCTATGAAACAAGAAAAATCTCAAATGAACACCCTAAACTTATACCTTAAGCAACTAGAGAACAAACAAAACCGAAAGTCAGAAGAATGAAATAAATCAAAGATCAGAGCAGAAATTAATGAAATAGAGACTGATAAAGCAATAGAAAAGATAAATGAAACTAATAGAAAAGACAAATGAAACTAAGAGCTCGTTCTTTGAAAAGATAAACAAAATTGATAAACTTTTAGCTACACTCAAAGAAAAAAAGAAGCCCAAAATAAATAAAATCAGCAGTGAAAAAGGAGGAGTTACAGCTGACACTACAGAAACACAGAGGATCACAAGAGATTGCTATGAACAGTTATATACCAACAGGATGGACATCTCTGAGGAAATGAAAAAATTCCTAAAAAAATATATATTCCAAAACTGAATCAGAAATAAATAGAAGATATAAACAGACCAATTACCAGTGTTGAAATTGAATCACTATTAAGAAAGAAAAAAAAAAAAAAAAAAAAAAACACCCTACAAACGAAAAGTCCAGGATTACAGGGCTGCACATGTGAATTCTACCAAACATTTAGAAAAGAATAAACACCTATTTTTCTCAAAGTATTACAAAACATTACAGAGGTAGGAGTGCTTCCAAACTCATTAAAGACCAGCATTACCCTGCTATTAAAATCAGAGGAAACCATCACAAAAAAAGAAATTACAAGCAAGTATTACTGATGAACACAGATGTCAAAATCTTCAACAAAATATTAATGAACTGAATTCAGCAATACATTAAAAGGATCATACACCATGATCAAGTGGTATTTATTCCAGGGAAGCAAGGATGGTTCAGTACCTGAAAATCAATGGTGGTATGCCACAAAAACAAACTGAAGAATAAAAATCATATAATTATCTCAATAGATGCAGAAAAAAACTTTCAACAATGTTCAACATCCATGATATGACAAAAGCTCTCAACAAAATGAGTACAGAGGACACATACCTCAACATAATCAAGGCTATATGTTACAAACCACAGCTAATATCATACTCAGCTGTGAAAGCTGAAATCCCTTTCTCTAAGATCAGGAAGGAAAAAAAGTATACTCACTCTCACCAGTGTTATTCAACATAATATTGGAGGTCTTAGCCACTACAATTGAACAAGAGAAAAAAAGAAATCCAAATTGGAAAAGAAGTAAAACTGTCACTGTTTGCAGAAGACACAATACTACACATATAGAAAATTCTAAAGATGCCACCAAAAAACTATTAGAACTCAGTGAATTCAGTAAAGTTGCAGTATACAAAACTAATATACAGAAATCTGTTGTGTATCTATATACAAACAACAGATTTTCAGAAAGAGAAATTAAGAAAAAGATTAAATTTACAATTGCATCCAAAATAAAAACTTAGGAACCAATCTAAGGAGGTAAAAGATCTGTACTCAGAAAACTATAAACATTGATGAAAGAAATTTAGGACATCACTAATAAAATTTATTTTGTTTATGGATTGGAAGAATTAATATTATTAAAGTAACCATACTACCTAAGGCAATCTACAGATTCAGTGTAATCCCTAATGAAATATCAAGGCATTTTCCCACAGAACTAGAACAAAGGATTTTAAAATTTGTATAGAAACACAGAAGACACTGAATGGCCACAACAGTCTTGAGAAAGAACAAAACTGGAGCTATTGAGCTCCCTGATTTCAAACTATACTATAAAGCTACAGTAACCAAAACAGTACAGTACTAACACAAAAACAGACACATAGACCAATGGAACAGAATAGAGAGCCCAGAAACGAACCCATGCTTATATGGTCAATTAATCTATGACAAAGGCAATAATGTAAAATGAGGAAAAGATATCTTTTTCAGTAAATGCTGTTAGGAAGACTGGACAGCTTCATGCAAAAAAATCAAACTGGATTACTTTCTCATACCATTTGCAGAATAAGTTCAAATGGATTAAGGATTTAAAACTATGATCTGAAGCCATGAAATTCCAAGAAGAAAACAGGCATATGTGCTTTGACATCAATCTTAGCAGTATTTTTGGATAGATCTCCCAAGGCAAGGGAAACAAAGGCAAAAATAAACAAATGGAACTAACCTAAATCCTTTTGCACAGCAATGGACTATCAACAAAAAGAAAAGGCCACCTACAGAATGGGAAAACATATTTGTAAAATATATATCTGATAAGAGAGTTAATATCCAAAATATACAAAGAACATACAACTCAACATAAAAACAAAAACGTGATTTAAAAATGGGCAGAGGAACTGAATAGACATTTTTGCAAAGATACAAGATGGCCAATATGAAAAGATGTTCAACTTCAATAATAATTAGGGAAATGCAAATCAAAACCACAATATGTCACCTCATACCTGTCAGAATGGCCATTATCAAAAAGACAAGAAATAAGTATTGGCGAGGATGTGGAGAAAGGGAACCCTTTTGCATTGCTGGTGGCAATGCAATTGGTATAGTCACTATGGAAAACAGTATGGAGGTTCTTCAAAAAATCAAAAATAGAACTGCATTATGATGCAGCAATTCCCCTCCTGGACATTTATCTGAAGAATACGAAAACATTAATTCAAAAGGATATACACAATGCTGCGTTCATTACAGTATTATTTACAATAGCCAAGAGAAGGAAGCAACCTTAGTGTCCAACAACAAATGAATTGATAAAGAAGATGTGGCATATACTCAACCATAAAAAAGAATAAAATCTCATGGATGTACCTAGAGGGTATTATACCAAGTGAAATAAGTCACAAAGAGACAGACAAATACTGTATGATTTTACTTACATGTGGAATCTAAAAGCACAAAATAAATAAATAAACATGACAAAACAGAAACAGAGTCTTGTATAAAACAACAAGTGTAGAGTTGCCAGAGGGGATGAGAGAAAAAGGTGTGGGAGATTAAAAAGTACAAACTTTCATTTACAAAATAGATGAGTCATGGGCATGAAGTGTAGAGGCTGGGTAAAACTGTCAGTAATAATGTGATACCCTTGCATGTTAACAGATGGTAATTAGACTTATTATGGTTATCACTTGGAACATATTGAAATATCAAATCACTATGCTGTGTACTAAGAACTAACATGGTGTAGTAGGTCAATTACACTTCAAAAACAAACTCATAGATCAAATTTGTGGTTACCAGAAGCGGGGGTTGGGAAGAGCAAGGGGAATTGGATGAGGGTAACAGTCAAGAGTCACAAACTTCCATTACAAGATAAGTAAGTCTTAGGGATGTAATATACACCATGATAAACATAATTAACACTATGGTAATGTTATATATGAAAGCTGGTAAGAGTAAGTCCTAAAAGTTCTTATCATAAGAAAAATGTCTTTTTTTTCTTTCATTTTGTATCTATATGAGATGATGGATGTTCACTAAACTTACTGTGGTAATTATTTTGTGCTGTATATAAATCAAATCATTATGCTGTACAACTTAAACTTATACAGTGCTGTATGTCAATTATAGCTCACTAAAACTAGAAAGAAAAAAATGATTACACTGGTAAATTTTGTAACATGTAATTTACTATAACAGAAAAAACTGATAAAAATATGTAACTGTAATCTAAGGGGAAAATAAAATAAAAGTAATAGATGACTCCAAAGGAAGACAAGAAAGAGAAAATGAGTAACAAAATTAAGTGGATTAAATAAAGAAGTATTAATGAAGTAGACTAAACCCAAATATCATTCATTACGCTAAATACACAGAGATTAAGTTCTCCACAAAGAGACAATGGCTGGCAGGCTGGGTAAATAAACAACATCCAATAACATACTGTTTACAGAAGACGATGTTTTAATATAAGAATACAAAGTTTGACCCTAACTGAGAAAGGATATGTAATGCAGACACCTGTGAAACTTACACAGCACTACTAGCCTTTGACAAATTAGCCTTCAAGGTAAGTAGTGTTGCTGGATGTGTAGAGCGGCATTTCATAATATTAAAAGGATCAGTTATTAGGCAAATATAGTACTCCTAAATTTTATTTGCCTAAAACAATAACTTAAAATACATGAACAAAATCCTTCCTAAGCTAAAAGGAGGTACAGAAAAATCGACAGTTAGGTAAATATATTAATGTAAGTCTATGAAGAGTTGATAGAATAATTAGACAAAAATTTGAAGGCCATAAAATAGTTTAGCAAAATGATTAACCTAACTGACATTACCTAGAACACTACAAATGACTGCAGATGCACAAAATTTTCAAATGTACTTAGAAAAATGATCAAAGAAGAAGTATTAAAGGATTAAAATCATGCATAGTTTAATGTCCTGAAACAATGGATTAAATTTAAATATATACAACAAAAAGTACATAGAAAAGCCTCAAATATTAAGCCATACAGTTCTAAAAACATGGAACACAAAAGAAATCGTAAGTCAAATTTGAATGGCTACTAATTTTATTATATGGAAAAAATGATGAAAATAAGAGCAAGAACCAATGAAGCGAGAAACACGTACCTAAAAGTGAAAATCTACAAAAACAAGATTGAGATTACTTGTGGAAGAAAGGGAAACCCCCCCCCCCCACAAAGACCCAGTATTAGAAATGGGAAAATCACTAAAATCCTACAGGCATTAAAATTATTCTAATAAGTTTTGTGAATAATATTATGTTTTATGAATAGTTCACTTGAAAATTTAGACAAACTGGACATTCTTTAAAAAGCACAAATACCAAATGGACACTAGAAGAAAACTTGAGAAGTTTATATCTATTAAATTGATATCATATTTAAGTAGAAATTTCCTACAAATAAAACTCCAGGCCCAGATAGCATTACTTGTGAATTATTCTAGTAGAATACACAGCATCAGTCTTATACTAAATTATATAGAGAATAGACGATGATGGAACATTCTCTCTTTCTATGAGTTTATTATACACAGCCTTGACACCAAGAACACAAGCAATCTGAGAATGAAAATTTACTAGGCAATCTCTTGCATGTACATAAATGAAAATATCTTAACAAAATATTTTACATGAACACTACATTATTTAAACAAGAAAATACACCACATCAGAGTGGAGATTATTCCTGAATGTTTGGTTTTAACACTTAAAGTTCAAGCAATACAACTCACCACACTAAGGAATAAAGGCGATGTGATTATTTCAATGCATTAAAAAAAAAAAAGCATTTCAGAAAATTCACCACCCATTTACGAAATAAACTATGAACTAGAAATGACAGCACTTAATCTGATAAAGAGATTCTACAAACACTTTACAGATGACACTGTACTTTGTGGTAAATTATGAAAAACTTTTCCAGTGATTAGGAATGAGAAAAGGGATTTCACTATTACTACTTTTGTTTAATGAAAATTCCGCTAGCAGATTGCTATGGTCTAAATGTTTACATTCATGTTGAAATCCTAACCCTCACCTGACCATTGCTGGACCCCCGATCTCTGATTTCCAGCCTCCAAAACCACGAAAAATAAATGTATGCTGTTTGTAAACTCCTCAGTCTGGTGGGAAAAGGAGAATTTAAAATCTCCATGCTTGTTTATATGAAAGCTTTTTAAAACCATAGAACATATTTTAATATTAATGTATGAATTTGGAAACTGCAAGGTATATGCAAGTCTATTTTGTACTTATGTACACTAGCCAAAAACTCTTAGGAAAAAAATGGAAAGATAAGAAGGTAACAATAGTATCAAAATAACATCAAATACAATGGGAAAATGCGATGTAAGATATGCAAGACCTTTAAATAGTAAATGAGAAGGAAAAATAAAGATCTAAATAAATGAATATGTAATAGAATGAAATAATCTATTTTTAAAAATATGAAGCTCAACAAGAATTTTAATTTGATTCATTTGGTTTTTTTGTTTTTAATTTGTTGTTTTACATTTTATATGTGAATGAAATGGATAATAACATCAATATCCTCTAAAGGAATAACATAGTTGAATATCTTAAACTGTCAGGTATTAAGACAACATAATACTACAGAGGCAATGTTGTTACGTTGGTCCAAAGTTAGACAAACAAAAAATGGAACAGAACGTAAACCTTGAACTGCTCTTAAAAATATTTTTAAAATTTTTTAAAAGGTCAGTAGCAGACCCACACATGTATAAAGTATCATACATTATGACAAATAAACCATTCAGGGCACCAAAAAAAAAATGCAGGTCTTGCCAATAAATAGTAAATATGCACTTGTATAGCCATAGTGGGAAAATGAATTTATACTCTTACCACATATCATAAACAAAATAAATCCCAGATGGTTTATAAATCTAAATGTGAAAGGAACAATAAAGATTCTAGAATGCAACATATCGCATAATTAATTTACTGCCTGGGAAGGTAGAAAGTGCTAACACACATAATGTTAACAACCATAATCAAAAAGTTCTCTTTAGTGAACTACATTAAAAATAAAAATTTCATCTTATATCACAAGACATCTTCAGATAATGAAGAAGGAAGCCACCAAGGAAGAAAAGACATTTTGCAAAATATGTATTTGGCAAAGGACTCATATAGAATACATATGGAACTCTCAGAAATGAATAAGAAACAGATACAATCCAACAGGAAAAAAAAAAAAACAGAAAAAAAAAGGAAGGAAGGAGGAGAGGGGAGAAAGGAAAGGATGGAGAGAGAAAATCGGTTAAGTCCTTGAATAGAAATTTTACAAAAAAGTGTATACCCAAATGTTCAATAAATAAGTGAAATGTTGCTTAATATCATTGGTCAACAGAGAAATGGAAATAAAAACCACAATAAAATTGCATTACCAAGCCACTAGCAAGACTGAAATTACATAATTCCAAGTGTGCAAAAAGATGAGCAATCTCGACTCTTATACTGGAACAACCTCTTTAGTACTATGTTTGTGATTATCTATTAAACCAAACATATCATGAGATCCAGCAAACTGATTCCTACATGTATAAACAAGAGAAATGCCCACATATGCACCACAAAGGCAAATACAAGAATCTTTATAGCAATAGTACTTATAGTAGCCCCAACGTGGAAACAACCAAAATATTTATCAAGAGTATAAAATAGATAAATAAATGGTGAGATAATCATACAATTAGAAAATACATAGCTATGACAATGCACAAACTAAAATTGGATGTAATTATATTAAAAGATCTCAAAAAACATAAGGTTAAATAAAAGAATCTAGACACAAAAGCCTGTATCCTGTATCATGCCTTTCAGGCAGGTATCCTGAGTTCTGTTATGTTTCATGTCCTGATCAGAGTGTGATTATGCAGATTATTCTTTTCCTTTTTGTGAGAATTTACCAAGTTGTACACTATAACTTGTGCGCTTTATTTTACATTATATTTCAAAAAGTTTACCTGAAAGGAAACCACATGCAACACAAAACATTTGGAAATGTATACGAGTATGTTTAAAATGTTTTAAAGAGCCATATACCATTTAAGTCAGTAGATGCCTTGAATTTGGCTGACACATTTGCTAGGCTTCTGATGTTTTAAGTTGCAGGAATGTGAACTGTTTGCATGTAACAGCTTGGGGCTGATAGTTGTTTGGTCTACCATCTAAACTAACAGTGTGATCTTAACACTCTGATTCTGTGATAAGAGTCTTACTTAATGTTTTTGAACAATCCTTTTCTCACCAAAAACATGGATATTCATGTTTCCAAATGTATAAGGTCATATGGAGCAAAATGAGAAAATACGTGTTTACAGTTTTATATATTAGGCAACATGAGATCATTGATAAAACTCTCAATCAAAACATTTTTCCAAGGCTATTTTAAGTTTTCTTTCCAAAACTTACATGTGACCTTTTGAATCACTTGGATGACAGCAAATCATCCAAAGATATTGTAAACAGATTTATTCTCTTTAGAAATAGTGAAGAACAGTTGTTAATGTATTATTTTCTTCTCAGTGTTTGGACCATTATGTTGCCCACTAACAGGATAATTATATAATATGTAAAAGTCAGCCCAACTAAAATGTAATGAAATGTATTTCAGATTATGGCTCTAGCCTGACTCTGAAGTATGGGATGCCCTTAGGCATTGATGAATTCCAAAAAGGACGTGTTAAATAACGTCTTCAATCAACTATTTAGGATATGCACATATTGGCATTTTTGACACGTTGACATATAAATTACACTGGTTTGCAGTTTGGATATAGCATGTTGTACTTGGAAATTCACACACTGTGACATTAAATGTTGCCTGGATTAGTTGTCATTTCTTCCCTTTCTACAGAAATGATTTTGGTCAAGTTACTTAAATACTCTGATAGAGTTTTTTCATCTATAAAATGGTTCTCTGAATACCAAAATTTGTAGAATTGGTATAAGTCTGACATCTAATCTGTAGCTAAGTAAGCAGAAAAGAGTGACCATGTCTGCTGAGTGTAGTTCTTAACTGAGGCAGCAGAAATAGAATAGGTAAGATCCCCAAGTCCTCTTAGTTGTCATCATTTAATGAAAGTTAAGATCTGCACTAAAATCATTTACTGAAATTAGAGCAAACCCTTGATTCTTATACTCTAACATATATTATACAGGTCATTTTGATAGGAATTCAAAGTTATAAGGAAATTTGTCAGGCTACCAAAACTGAAGACAATTCACAGAGAAACACAATGAAGGAGCTGAAAGTACCCTCATTCATCTTTAGTCCAAACTCTTCACTTCACAGATGAGAAAGCTGGGGCTTAATGCCACACTATGATCAGGTTGGAAGATGGAATAAATCAGTGATGATTTAATATGATGATGGTGGAGGGAAGTTGAGTCCTTTTTTTCCCCATAGCATGCATGGATAATCCTTAACATTTTCCCGTATCACGCATGGATAATCCTTAAGGTTATTGTATTTATACCTTTTGAAATAAACTTAAAATCATTTTTTATTAATCTAGGTGGTATTGGGAGAATGCCTGATTTAGTTTAGCCTCTTGATAAAAATAGCTGTCATAAACAGAAAATTTATTTAATGAGTTTCAATTTTTCTAGAGCAGTTTTAGTTTCACAGAAAAATTGAGCAGAAAAGTACAGAGCTCCCAAATGCCCCCTCCTCCCATAGACAGTCTCCTCACCATCAACATCCTAGGCCAAAGCAGTACATGAGGCACAACTGATGAACCAACAACGACACACCATTAGTACCCAAAGTCTGTAGTTTACACTAGACTTCGCTCTATGTTGTATGGTCTGTGGGTTTTGACAGTCGTATAGTGACATATGTCTACCATCGCACAGAATAATTTCACTGCCTTTAATGTCTCCTATGCTCTACCGAATGCATCCCTTTCTCTCCCAACACACTGACAACTACTGTTCTTATTACTGTCTTCATAGGTTTGCCTTTCCCAGAATGTCGTATAGTTGGAATCACTCAGTATGTAGTCTTTTCAGATTAGCTTTTTGATTGAGTAATATGCAGTTAAGATTCTTTCGCGTCTTTTCATGGCACAATAGCTCATTTCCTCTCAGCACTGAATAACGTTACATTGGCCGGATGAACCATAATTTTGTTGCTGCTGTTTTTATGCATTAACCTACTGAAGGACATCTTGGTTTCTTCTAAATTTTGGCAATTATGAACAAAACTGCTAAAAACATGTGTACAGGTTTTGTGTGGACAGTTTTTAACTCATTTGTCAAAGTCCAAGGGGCTTGACTGCTCAATAATATAATAAGATTACATTTAGTTCTCTAAGAACCACCAAACTATCTTCCAAAGTGGCTGTACCATTTCACATTCCCACTAGCACTGAATGAGAATTCATGGTGCTCCGCACCCTTGTCAGCATTAGGGATTGTCTGTTTTGAGCTTTAGCCATTTAATAGGTGTGCAGTGGTATCTAATTTGTGTCTTACTTTGAAATTCCCTAATCATGTATAATGTTGAGCATTGCTTCCTATGCTTACTTGTCATCTATATTCTCTGGTGAGTTGTTCAGACATTTTGGTCATTTTTAAATCAGATTATTTTCTTATTAAGTTTTAAGAGTTCTGTGTATATTTTGGATAATAGCCCTTTATGAAATATGTCTTTTGAAAATATTTTCTCCCAGTCTGTGGTATGTCTTCTAATTCCCTTGACAAGCCTTTTTCATAGCAGTTTTTTTTTTTTTTTAATTAACCAAGTCCTACTTACTATTTCTTTCATGTCCTTTGGTGTTGTATCTAAAAAGTCATCACCAAACCAAGGACATGTGGATTCTCTCTTATGTTATCTTCTAAGAGTTATAGACTTTTGTACTTTATATTTTGTTCTATGAGCCATTTTGAGAATTTTATTTATTTTTGGCCTGGGTTTTCCAAAAAATGGAGCTCAAAGTCTAAGACCACAACCACTTTGCAGAGATGTTAGGAATATTCACCAGTGAAGACTGGGGAGGAAATAATTTCTTTCATTTTATTAAACATCCAAATGGAGTCTGGTAACATACTGAATCATGTAGGGAACAGAGTATCTCAGAACACATCATCTGATAAGAGACCTGGCAAATTGTTTCTCTTGGATGGTAAAGCATTTAATGGATCATTAACAGGTATTTTATAAGGTAGATAAAAACAGATCTCTTTGCCAAGTAAGTTTCGAAAAATTTCACTTAACATGCAACATGTCTTAACCATCAGGATTTTTAGAGCCTTTAATATATTAATGATTCCTATTTACTCTCCAAGCGGACACTACATTAACTAGAGTTTCCTTTGCTCATTTTACTGAACAATATTTTCTTGAAAAACTGTTGTTTTGAGTGATAACAACAACAACAAAAAAATAGGCAAGAAAGTGAGCTCATGACACGAAGTTGAGCATTATGCCAAAGACCATTCAGTTAGTTACTGGGACATTTGGGATTGACACTGTCTAATCACGAGCTGGTGTTGATTTCATTTCCGTTTATTCTTTGAAGGAAGTACTCAAGTAAAGACTCATTCACTAAGTGTTTTTGGAGCACCTACTATAGTATTCTGGAAAGGGCAGAACGTCATTACAATGTCCATGCCTTGAAATCAAGCTCTGGTGTCCTAATAGAAATAATTTTTATCATGACTTAAGGGAATGTGTTATGATGAAGTGAGTGAATGTTCTGTTTTAGGGGTTATGTCAATGTATACACTGCTAACTCTACTTGGCCCTTTGTAATTAGCGTGGCACCAAGATTATCTGAGTGTTGGTTATGCCACTTGGGGGGGCATTTATGACTTGCCTTAGTGACCTCATTTATGGTAATTCTACTTAGGCCTCTCTATTTGCTCACTGACTTTGTGAAGATGCTATTTTTGTGGCTGGTGATTCTGTAGTCAGGAAAATCTGTGCATTGATGATAAATTTATCTTCTCCCTTAGAAACACCATTAATTAAATTCTCCTGCAATCCACTTCACTTCCTGCAGATTCAAATAAATGCCAAGTTTGGGCACATAGTCTTCAGAGAATCAAAGACAACATGAGATGACAGCACTCAGTGAGAATTCTGAGCAAGGATTAACATTATGAAAGAGCTTGTCCATCTGTTAAACAAACGCTAAATCTGATTCAGTCTGAGCACAACACGTATTTCCAAAGCAAAGCATTCATTCAAGTATCTAGCCAATGCTCCAGGTAACACAGGGTTGATTATTAGTGTCACAATATGAATAGGAAACTTATTTTAATTTTTTAAACGTCTAACAGATTTACCATTCAACTGTAGTAACACGGCTGGACCTAATAATCTGTTCAGGAATACCAAGAATAACAGTGGATGTATCTGTAACTTTCATTTGTGCAATACCCATCTGCCAAGGATTTCCATGTACAAAACAAAACAAAAAGTATTTCAAAATACACAAAGAGTTTTCTTAGCAAAATCTTGTATTCATTAGTTAATTTGAAAAGGCTTACAAAAGCTTTTGTAAAACAAGTTTTGATTATTCTTAGCCTAAACATACAAACAAATAAAAACTCCTTAACATCCCACTGGGCCTGCTCACATGGGGAAAGAACAGCAGCCATAACCAAAGTGTAGATACTACCCTGACTAATGTGGGAAAAAGCCCCAAAGCCCACAGAAACAGGAAGGGGACCGGCTTGAATCTTAGTTCTTTCACTTACTAGTCCATGACCATGGGTGATTCAGGCCATTCACCTGATCTCTTTCCTCATCTGGTGAATGGGTACAGTGAAAATTAGTGTCATGTGTATTAAAAAGTGAATAATATATAAGCATAACTTGCATGGTCCTTAGGATTCAATATATATGTATACAGGAAATGGCTGCCTCTTTTCCTTTCATAGCAAAAGTGTTCATTTACAAAATGCACAACAGTTGCTGTAGTGTTCAGTGCTGGAGAAAGGAAAAGCCATTTGCTCCTATCTCACCGATTTACTGAAACAAGGCCATGTGGTGTCAGAAAATCAGATACTGTAAATCATTCAAATAAAAGAGACTGAACAAGATCCAATTCGTATTATACAATTTAATAGTTATAACACTTGTGTTTCCTCAAATAAATCTTCTAAACAGTGTCTAGGTGACACGCAGAATACTTGGTTTTTAAAATGTAATTTAAATGGTACTGGGCAGTTTATAAAGCCCCTTTCTTTCGGAAAGGATAGAGTATTGAAAATCTGACAAGTTTCTGCACTAGTTTGCTAGGGCTGCCATCAGGAAATACCACAGATGGGGTGGCTTAAACAACAGAAATATCTCACAATTCTGGAGACTAGAAGTCCAAGATCAAAGTATAGTCAGGTTTGGTTTCTTCCAGGGTCTCCCTCCTTGATCTACAGATGGCCACCTTCTTACCATGTCCTCATCAGTTGTTCCTTGGTCTGTGTGCATCTGTGTCCTAATTCTCTAAGAACACCAGTCATAGTGGATTAGGGTCCACCTTTCTGATCTCATTTGACCTTAATTACCTCCTTAAAGGTCCTATCTCCAATAGAGTCACATTCTAACGTACTAAGGGTCGGAACTTTAATACATGAATCTGGGTGAGGGGTACACACAATTCATCCATTGCAGCTCCCTACCATTGACAAGTAGAAGACTGGACAAAGTACACGGGAATAGTTATTTTCAGATGTTGGGTAACAGGCAGCCGAGGATTGTTACCTCTGAGAGAAGAGAAGTAAATGTGGTGGACTCTACTATGACCCTAGTTTTCTTCCTAGAGGCCCATTCCAGTTTCCAAGCCAGGATGGGAATTTTCAGAGCAGAGCATAGTGAGCAATGAGTTCAGGAGACACAGGTTAGAGCTTAGGGAGGTTAAAGTAAGCCACAATGCAGAATTTTGGAGAAGACAGATCTACACAGAGAAAGAACATCAGAAACCTGAAAAAGGAACTCTGTTTCTGTCTTTGCCAAATACTAAGCCACGTATGTACAAATGGGGTAAAATTCCAGCAGGCCTTACAGAGAATGATGGGTATGCTGTAAACAGAATGCTTCTCAGAAATCACACTAGGTAGGCAGACTTTCTAGCTCTGATGTTCATAGGTTTTTCATTTGTCACTCAGGCATTCAGCATACACTCTGAAAGGCCCACATCTTAGTAGTAAGGCTAAACAATTCCGACAGTAATAGGTACTCTTTAAAATGCCAAGTCTCAAAAGAGTAAAGGTGATAGATGAGTGAATTAATACTGCCATAACACAGTCCATAATTCTTTCAAGGGGAACAGCAAAATTCAGACACTCACAAACATAACTTTTACAACGTCCAAGATCTAGTCAAAATTTGTGAGGCATGACAATATGTAAGAAAATGTGAACCAAAAATTTTTTTAAATGCTCAATAAACACAGATGTAGAAATGATAGAGATGATGACATTTACAGACAAGTACACCTGATTTTATTATGCCCAACGGTTAAAAGAAAATATGTACAAAACAGGGAGGGAAATGGAACAAAGGAGAGAAATGGAAAATATGAAAAGTAAATGATACATCTACAAAGTAAAAAATATAGTATCAGTGATTTAATTATTCACTGGATGGGAGTATCAGCAGGAAGACATTTTAGAAGAAAATATCAGTAAACTTGAAGACAGAGCAATGGAAACAATTCAGACTAAAGCATGATAGGGGAGGGGAACTGAACACTAAAAAAATAGCTCTAATGATTCATGGAAAAATAAGTGGACAAAAAGCTACTAAATATGATGAAAGCCAGGAATTCAATAAGGTAAACAGAAATCCAAGCAAAATAAACACAATGAAGATCACACCAAGGCATATTCTAATCAAACTGCTGACAAGCAGTAATGAAGAGAAATTTTTTTAACTTGATAGAAAAGGCTCATTAAAGACAGAGGAGCTCATTTTCTTTTTTGAAATTATACAAGCCAGAGAATAACTGACATCATTTTCAAAGTTGAAAGAGAGAGAAAAAGCAAAAATACAATCAGTTACTCCAGAAAAAATATCAAAAATGAAGTTGAAATAAAAATTTATTCACAAAAAAAATTGAGAAAAATTTTAGCCAGCAGATTTACTGGAGCAAAGTTATTTTTCAGAAAAAATTAAAGAAATTCTCAGACTAAGGAAAATAAATCAAGACAGAGACTTGAATCTATGCAAAGTAACACATAGCAACAAATATAGTAAATATATGGGCAAATATAAAGACTTTTCATGTTAAAAATTCCCTAAGTATTTGAATTTTAAGGTAAAAATAATAACCATGTCATAAAATTATACCATTTATGCACATATAGATAAAATTACAGTGTTATAAGATTTCTACATTATGTGTTAAGTAGTATAATATTATTGAAGGTTAAACTGTTGCCAATGTTAATAATATAAGGGACAGTTAATATTTTCAACAAATCAAACTGGAACCTCTGGAATATTTCTGCTCCTCTCTCCCCTAGAATGGGGTAAGTGGAGCTTTGGGCCATCTTCTCCTTTCTTGCCTAAAAAAGAAGGGGAAGGCTATGCTGAAGGGAAGTCTCCAACCTAGTCCTCTGATCCGTAGGGGGCACAGACCTGCCCCCCTCAGTCCAGTGGCTCTGTTCTCCACCCCAAGCCCATCTGTACAGGTGTCCTTCACTCTACATAAAGACATTTTTCAACCAAATAAAGTTAATTTCTCTAGAATGATAAATTTATGAATAAATATTTCAACCCTATTTTTGATCGACATAAAATTAGAAAAATACTGGCCCTCAATCTTTATCTTATCCCATATACAAAAATTACCTTCAAGTGAAACAAAGACCCAAACATAAAAGCTAAAACTATGAAATTTCTGGAAGTAGCCATAGATATTATGCTTATGAAATTGGGAGAGGCTAAAATTTTCTACATAGGAAACCTAAAGCATATACCATAAAAGGTAAAAAAAAAGATTTAATAGAAATTCATCAGAATTGAAATATATGACTCTTACAATGGCACCATTGAAAAAATTAAAAAATCACTGAACTATGGGAGAAACATATGTAACATATGTTTTAACATATGTAACTAACTGGCTTGTGTTCAGAATAAAGAATTCGTGCAGTTTAAAATTAAGGCCAATCACTTGACTAGAAACGTCACACAAGAAGATAACTGAAATGTCCAATAAACACATGAAAAGATGTTCAGTATTTGCAGACATCAGGAAAAATGCAAATTAACATTACAATGAGACTATACACACTTGAATGAATAAAGGTTTTAAAAATGACAATACCAAGTGTTGGCTAGGATATGTGGATAAAATCTAGCAGATATAGATTGCTGGCTTTTTGCAGATTCTTTTTCCTGAATGTGCACAGTAGCATTAATCATAATAGTAAAAGAACATAAACAATTCACACTGATCAATAAGCAAATGATTAAGACAATGGAATTCTACTCATCAGTGAAAAGGAACACACTAGCAAGGCTGGAGAGTGGAGAAAGAGGTGATGCTGGGTAAGCAGAGAGGAGCCTTTCAGGCCATGGTCAGTAATGCAGCTGTCTCGGTTCAGTGAAAAGGCTTCGAATGTTGTAAGCTGGGATACGACATGAAGTTTTCTTTAAAAACAAAGTCATTTTGGCTTCTAGGTCAATAATGAATTATTGGGGTGTGGATGTCAGTCTAAAAAGTGAAGAGACAGAGTAAGGGACGTTTTGCAGGCACTCTAGGGAGATGAAATATAGTCTTCACTTCAGTGATTAACAGGAGACAGAGTAAAACGGATAGATTTTGAATATGTAAACAAAGTTTAATATATGCACATATAGGAATATATTGATGTAGACACAGATGTTGTAGATAAAGAATACAGATGTATAGATATGCATATATGACATAGATATGAATGCATATATAAGTGAATTACAAATGTAGCTTTTCCAGTCATTTAAGTTGTTTCACATTCTTATTCCTCAATTTCATCATTTATAAAATGAAAAAAATAAAGTTTATTTCCCATGGAGAATTATAAAGATTAAATATTGCTTTAGGAATTAAAGCAACAAATGATGTTAGTTTCTCTATTAATTTACTTGAACATTTACGGGGTCCTTTTTATGTGCAGATGAAATTTTATGGTGATGATCAAGATACAAAAGTCCCTATTCATGAGTATATTACATGCATTAGGGAAAATAGGCAATAATCAACATCTAATTAAGCCAACAAAAATACAATGGAGAAATACAGAGATAGTGAAATAGAGTTATAAAGGCAAAAGGATGAAACTAAGCTAAACTACTTCATATCATAATGCAGAATAAATTCCAGATAGATTAAGGAACAGCAATTTTAGAAGTAAACCTTGGAGGTGCCATGTAAAAGCTACAGATGGGGAAGACTTCTCAAACAAGAACAGAAAAGCATAAACTGTTAAAAATAGATTTTTGCTACAAAATTGGTAAGGAGAACAGTAGATTAAAGGCTAAAATTCAACAAAAACTTGTTAAATTGACAAGAAGACAAAATGCAGTAAAACCTTAGACTAGAAAACCATTAAAGATAAACAGTTTACACTAGAAGAGATCCAAATGCCAATAAAATTTTAAAAGGTGAATGGGAAACTTTAGATAAGCTAGTTGTGACTGTCCCCTGCAAACAAAACTTGAATAAAATGAAGGATCAAGTCATGCAGCTGTCCAGCAGATGAATACACCAGGTGGAGTGAAGAGTTAGAGCAATAGCCTTGAAACAGAAGCCAGTTTAGTGTCTTGGAGAATAGCTAGCCCCTTAAACTAGTGTGCGATAGATTACAGGGGGTCAGAAAGGCAGCAGGAAGACCTGCTAGCAGTTAATTGCAGTAATTAAGATGAGAGAAGATGGGGGCTTCAATTCAGGTAGTGGGAAGGTGTGAGGGAAACATTCATATTTTGAATGCTTTTTCTGAAGTTAGAAGAAACAAGCTGCTTATAGATTGGATTACAAGTGTGAAAGAGATACAGAAAGAAAGGTTACTTAACAAGATATGTGAGTGTAACTAAACTGCAAATCGTTTACTGGGAGAGAGACTTCAGCTGACCTCACAAAGAAATATTCAGGGTTAAACATGAAGAACTAGAGAATTAAAATGTTTAGTAGACAATAGATGACTTAACATAGAAGCTAGATGCATAATTTCTTACAGTACCCTATTACTTGAAAAAAATAGTTAATTCTATAATTGATAATTTAAAAGATAATGAAAAAATCAACCATAAATCTAATCCCAAATACAACCACTATTAAGAGAGGGAAAGATACTCATATCTAGAGATTATCTATGTACCTTAACATTTTCAGGCATTTCCTTTGACAAATAAATATAAAATATAAATGCATATAGACACGAGATAGTAATATAAATGGGATAATAATATTCAACCCGTTGGTACATTTATCTATAAATTTCTTTGGTTATCCATATTTCTTATTAATAAGTTAATTAACAATATGGCAGTTTTTATTGTCAGTGCATTTAAACAAAGGACTCACTCTCATTACCTTCCCTGCACTGTCCTCTGTCTCCATTGGTAGAAACTAATAAAGTGCTTTGCAGACAAAATGACCTTAATGAGAATACAGAGTAACTGATAAACAGAGACACCTCTAGTAGATTAGAAAAAAAAATTTATCATAGCCATTTTTTCCTTGCTACCATTGACTTGACCTGAGAAATTCATTGTAACATGAAAATTTTAAAAATCCTGCAGATCTTGAGGAATTTCATCAAATTCTTCTGTTCAAGTAATAGCACATACAAATAGAATACATGCATCTGTGAAATATTAAATATCAATGCAATGTATAGTTATTCCAAAGTCATTCATTTTATATAAGATGTTAGGCCTTGATCCTCCTTCCAATTTAACTTTGCCACTCTGCTCCTGATAGAATTTTTTTTTTTTTAAGTAATGGCTATGCATGTGGATATAACAGCAGTATAGATCTTAGCTTCACGCTGTGTGTATTACCCAAGTCAGACTCACAATGCGTTGAAAAGAAAACAATGTTTACAAAATGCAGTATTTGGGTATTTTAGCTAAGTATTCATTTTTGTGTTTTTGTTGTGCTATGTATGCATGTATGATTAGCTGTTATAAAGAGACTAAGTTGAAATTTTTGGAAGTTTTAACTGGGGCAAAATTAACATCATGTATGAAGAGTCAGAGTTGATCAAACCTAATGCTCTGTAGTGTAGTAAGGAACTGGACAGTCACTGGAAAGTTCTGAGGGTTGGGTTTTCATTCTGTGATATTTGACAGCTTATTCAAATTCAAAGAACTGAAGTTTCTTTGCCCATAACACGAGAGAAGTAATTAGCCCAAAGACATTGAGATAAAAATATTAAATCTATAAACACTTCCAATTCATTTAGCAAACGTTATATAAATGAAAGCATGAATAAATTCAAACACAGGCAAAGCTTCCTGAAGGAGGAGAAATGACTTATGCCCTCAAGGATAATCAGGAGTCAGCCTGGGCAGCAAAAGGGATGGGGGGAGAGAAGGCACGCAGGCACGAGCAAAGGAACAGAAGTACCAGGGTGTAATGCATGAGGGTACACCATTAGTTTAGTAGGATTATGTGTAAGGTTCAGGGTTTCAGAGACTTGCAGTCACAGGTAGAAGCCTAGCTTAAAATGGTGTCTGTCCAGAGTGAATATTTCATTAGACATCTCAGGTTAAAAAAACCAAGGTTATGCATCTATGTAATGAAAAAGCCAAAACAGGATGATAAGAGGACCGTATTTATCTTGTCTTTAGTAATACTTTGGGACCTGATATTAGAGCCCTAATGTTTAGAAATTAATGGTATAGGATCTTGAGGCTGTGTTTTATTCTGTTAATATTCTTGGGGTTCTTGAAAAGGTATCTTAATGTACACACGTTCTAAATGATATGTAACTGTACCCTTACATCACTCATGGTCTAAATTACCCTTTCTTGGACTAGGGTAAGACAATTATTCCCAAGTTTTAAATTAAATCCCTCCAGCATTTTGTATCCAATGTTCCTCATCAATATTTCTTTTTTCTTATTCTCTCCATTTTAACTCTAATAGAGGCTTGAGTTTTAAAGGATGTAGAAAAAAAGATTCCCTCAACAATATTTCCATCTGAAAGTCACTTTTTTACAGAGACATATTTCAGATGCTGTATTAATATTGTCAAGACAATTTTCCTTGACAAAATCCCTCCAAAAGCAATGAGATTAAAATAATTAATATACTAAAGTTTGAATTACAATTGTAGTTCTTATTGTCTAAATTGTTTCTTACAATACATGATGAAATTTCACTGCAATGAAATGAAACACATCATCCATGAACCAATACTGTTCAGTTAAAAGACTCCAGAAGGGCTAGAAAGAGCTGACGGTTGGCTATGCCCCAGTTTTAATGACTTAAAAATCAGTCACAATCATTCTATACATAGAGTATAGAATGCCTGCTTATAAATTTTATGAAGACAAAGATTTTGCATATTACCAATAGCTGTGTCTCCACTTACTCATTTACTCATTAATTTATTCAGCACTTCAGGGGTAATAGGAGATAAGGAAAGAGAGCTAGAGTTTGACCCAACTGAGAGATTTTGCACTACCTGTTTAGAACTCGGACTTTTAATTTTCCTGTAGAGTAAGACAAGTGGAATGTTATAACAAAAGGATGACCTGGCCATTTGTTTTTTCTCAGTCAGCCCACTCTTGAAGGATAGAAAGTGGATTAAGGGGCCTGCAGGTGATGAAAAATAAAACTGATCAAAGGAACAGAGATTAAGACAACATTAGATTTGTCTAAAGGTGAAATTATCAAATCTTAAGATAAGGTAGTGAGAGAATGGTTCAAAATGAGACAGGATTGGAAACTCATTTCATAGAAATTATCTAATTTAGAGCTGTGAAATGAGAGGGGAGAAACAAGCTTTGTGTTGTCTTTCCCCTTCAAAGAACAGAGAATAATATTTACAGACCTATGGAGCCACACTGTTTATTCTATGAGACTGTGAGGAGGGATTTAGTTGTGGAATAAAATATCTTGATGCTTAGTGAATAATGATTTGAAATTTTAAATTCTTAGACTATGGAAGAAAAATGTTTTGCTTGATCATGTAAGAATGAAACTAAGGTTAGAATACATTGGGTGGGTCAGCAGAAAATGTCATCACACCTTTGATGGACTTTCTTCTTTAAACTGCAAAATAATTTCATTGAAGTGGTGGTTTTGTCTATCAATCACACTTGAATGTGGTTTGAATTTTAAGAGTGTGTCATTCAGCTTTGGGGTATCAATTCTTTAGGAAACACAAGATGAGAATCTTGACACAAATTTGCAAGAACTGAAAACTAAGAGTAAGAAACCAAAGGAGAATAAAAATCTGAATAGACAACAACTCTGTTCATGCCTACTGTAAGCACAATTCCCATACTCTACATGTGTGTAGATAGTTTCATATTCTCAAGGAACTAGAATCTGCCTGGTGCTGGGTAGTGTGTGTATTACCATCTCTAAAGGAATGCATAACATGGTCCCAAATCCCCAATGTAACCAATAACAGAAATAACAAAATGCTCAAGAAATTACAGAGTAGCACAAAGGCAGATGTATACTGTATCTTTTCTGAGTGTTATGTTCACCTGCAAAGCAGCACCATGACAGAACCACACCACTACCATTCCTAGTAAACAGTAAGCACTTTCATAACTTAGTTTCATAAGTTAGTTCCACAGTCCAAATTCTTCACCTCCATGATAGACAAAGATGGAATGGAAATTGGCCTTACTGTTTTCTTTGAATTTCACCCTGTTTAAGCACTTTGACTGTTGAAACCAGCTATGGACTCAAGTAAGGCTGAGACAAGTAGCTTTTACACAGAGGTGGCGGTAACACGGAAAATACAAGAGGCTGGTGAGAAATTTCATGGAAAAACCCAAGATCAGTTCCTGAGTATGTGATCCTTCATAGTCTAACACTGAGGCAATAGACTGAATTTATGTTTCATGTACTAGTTTTGAGAATGAAGATTATTCAAAGCTATATGGAACTGACATCATGGATATGTGGCATGTCAGGTATTAGGGATTTAATTGGCAAGCATTTGGAGGTCCAAATAACAGGGTTGCTTAGCATTTGATTATCTAATATGTAACTTTGTAAATGATCTCCTTTGTCTCTAATATCCTATTTACTCTTATAATTTGGGGGGAAATCAAGTAGTTTCAAAACTATTGCATTTGTAGTTAAAAAAAAAAAAAAAGGAGGGGGGAGGGAGGGAGAGAGTTTATGTACTATTCTACTGACTGTGTAGGAGTTTAGGCAATTTACTTAAATTACCTGAGCCCTGGTTTCTTCACTTGAAAACTGAGAATAACACCCAGCCTGTCTCTTTTTTGGCATTGTTTTGGAGAACTTTGTGATATGGAGAAAAAAATATTTTGCAAGAATGGCATCATGACTGAATTATAAATCCTGTTTTTATCTTTCTAAATTTGAAGGCCTGAACTCTTATTTAAGGTAGACTGAAGACTATTAGCAAGACCAAAATTCTATAGGCATTTCAGTTTTAGTTCCTGTATATGATGGAGCTTTATTTTCTAGGTGTGTTGAAACCAGTATTAATCATAAAATTATTTGAGGACTTTAAGAGCCATAGGATAAAAATAAGACTATTCTTAAATTTAATGTGTAGTTGGGTTATTATCAAGCACAATTATTCTTCTATAATTAAAGGGGTGTATTTATGCCTGTATGTGTGAAGGGATGTTTGTATGTATGAATGAATGTGTGTACATGCACATATGTGAATTTACAGTATACAGAGAGCCTTGTAAAAGTAAAATATTGGCATATATAAGCATCTGCCTATCCCAATCAATGCTGATTTTTAAAAATGTACATAGAGGAATTTAGGACTCAGTATTTTTGAGAATATTTAAAACTATAGACTATGTAGAATTACTCAGATGGTATAAACCTACTGACAGAAGTCAATCACTATTAACATACAGGTGTCACCCTGCTTTTCTAAATTCATTCTACACTACGTTTTTATGAAAGACCTATATTAGTACATGTTTTTGTTAATCTAAAGAAATCGAAGAGAATTTTCACTTCTATAAGAAAAGGCAAAAACTGAAATCAGCATTCAGCTTTGTTTGGCAGTGAGCTGTTATAAGAGGCAGCTACGCCCTGAGCAGCGAGAATGGCATCACCAAACTCCTTCCAGGAACCACACTCAGCATCTCAGCATCAAGCCGCTGTAGCCCTGAACTGTGTCTGCAAGCATCTGTCTCCATTTATTTTGTGCATCTGCTAGCAAGATATTTCCCAAGGTTGTTGCTTCTTGCTTTATTCCATTTCAGTTTATGAAAAGTTTCATAGGAACACTCAACTACTTTCGGATCATGGGGGAAACCTATTACTGAATTGGCTCAGAATATGAAAACAAACATTTCTAGCTGGATTATATATGCCCTAGAAAGACCATTTTGAACTAAATGTATTCCAAGGCCCACACGGGTTAAATATTGCATGAGTATCATTCAAAGGTGCTAATTCAGCAGAAAGCTTGGGCAGAGGAAATGACTTCCTTAGGTAAAATGATGAGCTCATTTAATCAGCTTCCAAACCCTTGACGGGGATTAATATTCCACTAGGGAAGCAGGAAACTCCTTCAAAGCAAACATGGTGGGGGGCTGTCTGCCATTTTAAGTGAGAGGTTTCCTTTTTATAGAGGCCAAATGTCTCCTAATTACCACTTTATTCATAATTATTTCCAGCTTAAAACTAAGTTATATTATGAGTAATGACAAATATTTGTTGAGCACAAATTTTATGTTAGGCACCTTGCATGTCTAACCATACTTTAAAATAAACTGTTAGGTGCTATGGATATGCTAAAACAATGTTGAGCTGCCAAAGTTTAAAATGCTAACATGAGGCAGTGCTGGAATTTGAACCCCTCAGTTCACTCCAGAGATCATACTCCTGTTAGGTATAAATTTTTCTTACCCTTTTTCTTCTCTGTGATACCAAGGTACACTGAAGACAACCCCAGAACTGAACTGAAAAAGTTTGGGTTTGTAATCTGACTTCACTATTGTTTTTAGTTTCATGAACTTGGTTCCTTAATGTCATCAACTCAAGTCTGTTAGTTGAATGGTATTATAGAGCTAAACACTCATATCTGTATTGCACATAAGAGGTTATATACACTGTGCATCTAGTGATAACACATCCTCCTGTTTATATTATGCAAGTTACTTAATTCCTGTAACATTTTCTCTTTTGTGAAACACGTATTAAAACCTTGTCTTGCAGCTGTGGTGACATGTTCAAGTAATGGCTATGAGAGTACTTAGCAGGGTGCCTGGCATGCAGCACTTACCAATGAAATGTTAGTTTCTAGGAAGTGGTGAGTAAACAACAGGCAAAATGGTAACCTAAGATCTATCTACACACAGACTGGGAATCTAACAACCCATCGTTTCTCAGCCTGGGATTAATGTAATATGCTCTTTAGCAAGTAATGGACAGATAACCCTAGGGCATGTGGTCAGAATCAAGGTGTTGCCACGGCACAGATCTTTGGCATGGATGTAACAGAAACTCAATTTAGAAGGAAAGGAAGTACGGACACACTTGTACAACTTGATCTTTAGCATGTTACGTGGTATTCAAGCCAGAGTTCTTGACTAAAGACCTCTCTTCCTGGGACCTGAGGCTATAACAAAGTGTAGCAGGGATCAGGTGGGTGCCTAGCAAGGGCGCAATAAATGGGGAAATATTCCCTGTAAATCCCAGTATTAATTTTCTTGAGTGGTGCTTGGAGGAAGGGATCACATCAGTGACATCTATGAAGAACTAGTTATAATGCTTGTCTTTCATTTGCACTTGGTTAATAAAAGCATTACAGGATTATCATTGAAATTCCTCTAATCCCTATACCTCAACACACACACACCCTCCCACTGGATGGAGAATTAACACTATGTTCAGAGAAATGCTCAAGGCTAGCCCTAGACTAGGCTAGGTCCTGGCATTATGCAGCATAGGACCTGAAGCCCTACTTCTGAGCTCCAATTCATTTACTCAAGCATTACTGCAGAATTACCAATCTATCCAATTAATTAACTCATTCTTTTGATCAGGATTTATTGAATACCTACTTGTGCCACATGCCACACTACACATATCACTCTACTTAGACTCACTGGTGAGCAAAACATGTACACCTCTCACCTTCACGAAGCTTGTCGACCAAAGGAATGTTTATTCTATGAGTCCCCAAGGCCAAAAACTACACATGTATCATAAGTCACCAGAGTCAATCCCATTGTCTGATATATATCAAGTGATCTTTATAAGATAAAATTTAATTAAATGATCCCTTAGGATTGCCCAAGCTCTACTATTTTAAAATAATGAGGATAATGCTTATAGTGACAACAGTGGTGATGCCAATTGGATGCCAATAACATGTTTTATTGTTCCCTAAATGCTAGTAATTACTTTACATGCATTAGCTCATTCAATACTTAAATAAGCATATGAGTCAGTTACATTACTCTTCACATTTTATATATGAGGAAAGTGAGTCCTGGGCTGATGATTGTGGACAAAATCTTGAGAAGAGAAAACTGCCGAACTTGGGCTCACATCTAGGATGTCTGAATCTAAAACCACCATATGATACTACCTCCTTTCTGCAGAAATATTTGCCAGTGATAGATAAACATTACTGTGGGTAACAGCAGCACTGGAGTAAAAATGCATTTGTTATAAATAAAAGATTTTAGAGAGAGAAAAATGTCTGCTAAATACAATTTGGTGTTTTTCTTCTATCTGTCACACTCTATGCAGTTAAAAATAAAGGCAACTTTTTACAGCCTCCCTTGCCATTTAACTTACCTCTCGGTTACTTTGGCAAAAGCATCACCATGGCAACCAGTCTCTTCCAACTGTGTTTACACTAATGTTTCCATTTTAACTACTGACTTGGAGAGTACTCTCTAACTCTGGTTTAAGTGCAAGTTAGGAGGGCAGAGTTGTAAATAGTTAAAAAAAAAAATTACAGCCAAAGAGAGCTTCAGGTAGAGCACCCGAGGCAGAGTCATTCACAGACAAACAGCAGCAGTAATGACAGTGATAAGAGGCGGCTACTCATTAACTTTATACAATATACCAGGACATCTGGGAAGAGCCCTGCATCTGTTCTCTCACTTCTCCAGGAGGTCCTGTGAGACAGATATCACAGATAAGGAAACCGAGGCCTTGCAGGTTAAGTAACTTCCTCAAGGTCAAACAGTAGTTGATATAGCCTATCTGTGTCAGACTCTATAGACCATTCAGGTTTTTTTTTAAAAAAAAAAAACCTCAATGGCCTTTGCAGTGTGGTTGCAGGACACCTACATCTGCCTGAGAGCTGCTTCTCTCTGGAAAGCCATTTCCATACCAGCTGACGTAGGAATGAGTTTTCTAGAAGCAGAGCCTGAGACTGAGACTCTTATGAAAGTATTGAGTATGCACCTAGGAAAAGGCATGACTGGGATACTCCAATGTCATTTTCTTCTCTCTCAGAGACTGCACACACAAAGCTTTGCCTCCCAGCTAAATTCTAAAAATTCTGCATCTTTCAATTAAGACCAGGAATCCACTTCTGACCCCATGAAATCTGGCCAAGAGGACAGGATCATATAGTAAACACACTGATGCCGGCATTTCAGGTAAGGGTTAATTTTCAGTAAAGATGAACGGACAAGCATCTGAAAAGAAAAATTCTTCACATTTAGTCTAAAATAAATATCTTTCATACACAGCAGATTATAGCTGCTGGCTTAATAGATTTGTAAACTCTCTTAATAGCTTTAATGTGGTTTGTGTTATTTAACCACCAGAGTAGCCCCGTGAAGTAGATGTTATTTTATTTATAAATGAGTAAAGAGCTCAGAGCGCCAAATAATGTGCCTAGGGTCACAGGGCTGCAGCAGCAAAGTCCCATTTCAAGTGCTTCTTACCACACCAAGCATCCTCACATCCCGGCTGTCCCCATGGATCCAATATTTCCAGGGGAAACTGCTGTGGGAGCTTGAGAGAGTGTGTTCCTTTAATGCTTCTCCCCAGCCTGCCTCTTACATTGACACAGGGTCAAGGAGGCCAGCTCTGGCCACAGCAGGTTCCTTTAAGGAGCAGCACGAGGGTTCCCTGGAAACCATTCATCTTCCCTCCCACACTGGGAGACCATCCAGAGCCTGCCACTCTCACTGCCAGACTGCTTAGATAAATATCTCACCCATCATCTTTTTTCGCTCTTCTTTTCTATTTGCACCCCGCCCTCCATTCCGTCTTCCCTCTGCAATTTCCAAGGAATTAATCTTAGATGAGGGGGAAAAATTTTTATACTAGAAAGAATTTCCACAGATTCAGAGCCTAAACAAGTCTCAGAAGTTCAGTTTTACCAACCTTATATGGAACACCTGCTATGGGCCAAGTACCAGAGCAAGATTTGAAGATGTAAAAGAAACCCTTAATGTTGAGAAACATGAAGGACTTGGTTTTGTAAAAACCTTTGTAAACAAGAACAGTTTTTTAAAAAAACAGCTAGGAGTTACTCTGGACTTACTATGTTCCTGTTACTGTACTCTCCGCTTTATGTTTTCTTGTCTGATCCACTTAACAAGGTGTATATTATCAAAGCTATTTTACTAATGAAATACTGAAACTCAAGGTGATATGGCTAAACAGGAGTCCCACGTGGGATCTAAACATGCATTTTTCTGACTCCTTTCAATACCTTCTTTTATCTGTTCTGCATCTCAGTGAAATATAATTAAATATTGAACACAAGCGTGGAGCAAAACACAGTAAAAACGCCGCACAAGACAAAGGAGTATAATCTGTCACACCTGAATGTGGAATTACGCACTCTACTTTGTACCATGCTCTTCATAACAGAATTGTTCAGGGGTCAGTATCCTCAGGCAAGACCGCAGTACAAGTCACAGGTCACAAGCTTTCATCTGTTTGTAGGAAGCTACAGTTCTGTACTCTGGGGAAGCAGGAAACAGGTGTCTCGAGTCAAACAAGAAATTAGTGGGGAGGCAGAGAACGAAGTTGCCAAGAACCAGCCTGATGGACACGGAAGGTCACTGGCACAGTATCCGTAGAGAATAGGAATTTAAGAGAGCAGGCTGGCAACTCAGCACATCAGAAGGTGGTACAGCACTCAACTCTGAGTTCAAACTATCCTAGTTCAACTCCTCGTTTTGCACCTTGCTCCCCAAACGCCATATCTGATATCAACCACTCACAGCTTCAGTTCCCCTGTCTTTCCTTTTATTGTGAGTAGTCAACTATAAATCACAGCGCTAGCATTAGATAAGCATTCAAAACACATTGTCTAAATTCATGAAATACGTCAGCAAAATTATCTCATCTCTTGTCGCTACAAGATTTGAGTCCTACCTGCCTCCCCATCTGTTGAAGGGCCAAGCTTCAGTGTCTTGTAGGTGCCAGGAGCCCTGGAAAATGGATGAGACAGAGAACTTAAGCTCTAGGAGGAGGAGGACAGAGCACATATATAGCTTATTGTCCATGAATTTCCCATTTTAACACCAATAAATGTGCACAGAGATAAAGCAGTGCAGTCATCTGTGAAACAGGATCGTTTGCCTTGCCTTCTTCCTTTTGGTAGCACTGCTTCCTGATGCCTGCCGTCTGTACCTCCTAAGGACAGGAGAGACTCCATTTCTGCAAGGCCTTTAGAAGGACGAAAGTTGTTACAGAGCTGTAAACCAGGCTGCAGAGTCAGTCAAAGCTCATCACGACAGTCGCAGAGGGACGTTGATGGATTCAGCAATTAGCTCACCCCAGCATCTAATATGTAAAAGGAGCACATTTCTGTCTTTCTTAAAAACCTCATAGAACGCTAGCCGCAGCCCTGTCTCGCCTTCGTCCACCCCCGGCAGTAAACTTCAGCAGGTTTCATGGCTGAGCTTGCTCGAGTTGGCATTCTGATAGGCCTATTTAAAGGCCAGGAGCAAGCTGTATATTAACAACTTTCACGTGGTGGCCTCTTCCCCCCACACAGCTCCAGGTGAAGAGCCTCCAAAGCAATGATGAAGCTTTGATGGTCTCCTTAAAGACACCACGTTGCCTAAGAGCAGAGTTCTCAGTGAGGTCTGGGCTCCCTGGGTAGGGGTGGAAGATGTGGAATGAAAGAATGAATAATTAAATAAGATTTTAAAGGGTTTACAGAGAGGAAAATCTAATGTTTGAATTTCTAATTAGAGATAAAGCCGGTATTTCCACTCTTTCAACAAGTGTCACCAGTGCTGGAACTTTGGCTCAGACTATGACTATCCTGGTTAAAATGTTAAAAGTCTGCTCCTTTGGCTAGTGTTGTATCAGCTCATTGCGGACACACCGGTTATCTCCTGCTGAATCAGCTCTGACAGGCAATGATAAATGTCTTTGATTAATAAAACATTAGGAACGAAATTAAATATTACTGAATACATGTAGTGTCTTTGGTAGACAAGATCTTTTGATATATGAAGGATGTTCATGGGTGGAAAATAGTAACAGATTATAATAAAAGTTTTGTTTTACTGGGTGCCTATCCTGTGAAAGGCACTAAGTACTTTATCAGTATTTGCGTTATGAATCCTTATAACGAGGACAGAAATAGGTTCAGTTTTTATTTCCATTTTACAGACAAGAAAAGTTTAGTACTTTGCCCAACAATCAGCAGAGTGTGGCTTAGAACAACAGAAATGTGTGTGGTAAGTGTTTGGCAATTTGCTACATAGAAGCCACGTGAAACTAATAAAGGTTGTTAAAGCTAATTAACACAGAACTTATCAAACACCGTATTTTATCTAAGTTTAGGGAAATACTTTGGCAAGGGTCCCTCAGTGACAACTCCTAGGAATAGAAAACAGGTTTGTCAACTCCTAACCCAGCATTTTCAACTCCGAGGGAGCATCTCCCATTTTCCAGCTAGACTCTCCAGGGAGCGTTTTCTGGATTACAGCAGTCTCGGTCTTGGAGAGCAGTGCTCCTTTCTTGCTACATCTCATTTGAGATCCTCACACAGAATGTCTTGCTTAGTCACCTATGCGGCTTTTGAAAGAAAATGGACTCTTAAAGAGCTAGAATGCTTCCACGTTGATAAATGTGCATAATTACCTACCTTCCACCATTGTTTATCAAAAGGTATAGTATCTGTAAAGGGCCAACCCAAATAAGGCCCAGTTGATTTTTTTTTTAAATTTTCTTGACTTTCTTATCAAATTGTTAGCATTCTTGGGAGAAGATTAAACAACTAAATTTTCCTGAAGGATATTATTTTCTCATTTAGACTTTTTGTATTTAAATGCCTCAGAGGTCCGTGGAAAGGCAGCATGTTGTACAAGGGAAAACAGAGGGTTTCAAGTGGAAAATTTTTCTTTGAATCACAGGATATAGTGCTTAAAGGAGGGCATTAGACAAATCCTATTCTGTATGGTCCTTGGTTTCCTAATCTCTAGGCTAGAGATAGTCATCTTTGCCTGATCTTCTCCGGCAAGACTGTGTGTGTGTTTGTGTGTGAAAAATGGTAATGGGGCTTGCTGCACTTTGTTTAACCTGAAGAATTCTATATATACACGGAAGATTATAATTGAGGTGATTTTCATTCCTCCTGACCTCATTTGATTGTTGCCTCTTTGGTGAAATTTCCACAATCCTTCCAAAGAAATTAAGTTTCTTTTTGTTCCATGTTCCACAGTCCTTCTCTCATGCCCCTGTAATAGTACTTACAGCTGCGCTGCAATGGGCTTCTTCAAGTCAAGCTCTCCGGTTCCTTCCCTGATCTCCATAGGTTATTTAAGCCAGCTGTCACTCATCCACCACTTAACAATACGACCAGGCTATTAATGCTTGCCAAACCATTTTCAGTGGTGACATCCAGAGACCTATAGAAGTCAAACTCTAACATCGTCTCCCCATCCACCTGCTCTGCTGAATAGCATTCAGAGCTGCTTCCTGACTCTGAATTAATTTCCTTCGATGTCTCCTTCCCTGATTTACTTGGTACCACTTCTCCCATTTGGATCTAGCTCCTCTTCTTAACCATGGTTTTAATTCTACCACTAACCAAGTGGCCTCCTAGGTTAAAAGCAATAAATATTCATAGCAGTCATACATGGCTCTAAGATCCTCATAGGAGCTCTTCATAGAAACTCACACATGGGCCCAGCTATAGAGCTAAGGAGCCTGCATATGATCTCCTCATGGTTAGGGGTCTGTCTCCCTCTACCCCTCTATCCCTTTGACCAGAATCTCTGTTGTACGTAGTACATGATCACTAAGCATATGATGAGATCAAAGCTTAGGAACAATGAAATGAAGTACCAAGCTCTGATGATTTTATTAAGATCTCACCTGCTACAAAGGCCCTCATTAACTTCATTTGAATAAAGATATGATGAGCACCAACTCTATGGTAGATAATGGAGATGTAATTCTAAACAAGATGTTCTGCAGATGCTTACAATACAGTACTGCAGACATAAGAGTTAAGTAGACTGTTACATTATAGCCCACTGTGAAGGTGTTTTCAAAGAGGAAAGTGCCAGATGTCAAGGGAATAGAGAAAGAGAACCTTCATCAGACTGGGAGGAGTGTAAGGGTAAATTTGGAAAGCAAATGGTGCATGAAGGAAGACTGGGTCTTAGCCAGGTGGAGAGAGGGAGAGAGAAATCCTCAGCACTGCTTTCATTTCTGTCTCCCTTCAACACTGTCTCAGGCAAATTGAACACCCTGCAGTGTTTCAAACTATTTCCTTATAATCTCCTCACTTCTCTCCACCTTCATTTAGCCGATGTGTCTTCATTTATAAAATCCTCCTTGTAGTTAGTCAGCTAGCGTAAGTAATAAAGCAACTATATCACAATGTTACTGGTGATAAAATCAAATAGATTTTATATTAGGCCTACAGCAAAGCTATGGGTTAGTGTTGAAAATTGTTTAAAGTGATCCTTGGGCTTGTTCCCACCATCCTCCCTCCCCAACCAAGTTTTGTTCAAAAGACACAGTTGGGTGTTCCATGGGAAAATTGGTGGGATCATACCATTCAGTAACTACAAAAGCTCAGTTCCTCGGTATTTAAGTCCAGGTTCCGACTATTTTGTGACATTAAATTTTACGCTCTACTCTTACGCATGGAGGTAGAGTGTTTAAAAAGGCTTATTAAAGGCTTCAAAATAGGAGTCATGTTAGCAGTGAGTAAGAAAGCTATTTAAAAGTACTAAGAGTTGTCGCCCATAGAGACTGAAATGGGTCAAAAGGTCCAGAGTAACTACTGAGTTTATCTATATGCAAATACTTTCCTAGAGGTGTGACTCTTCAACTTTGATTTTTTAACAAGAACAGCTGGAGGGGATTCTAGCCCAAGCAGTATTATCCACTGCAATCTTGATTATAAGAAAGATATAATATAAACTTCAAATCAGGGGTTATACAAACAATAGTTAAAAGAAACTCTCAAATATGTGTAGGGCTTTTGTGGTTTTTTTTTTAGCTTATTCAGTTTTAGTCCTCAACTTATGTACTAATCATGTATTTTTTTTTTTTTTTTTTTTTTTTTTTTGCCAAGTGCCTCACCTCGTTTATCCCATTTATGACTTACGGCAACACTGGAAATTAAATATTATCATTGTATTTTAAAGATATAGACTGTGGCTCAGTTTGGTGATGCAACATGCCAAATCAACTGCTTAGGACTGGTACAAGCCAGATTAAAACCCATGCTGTCTGGTCTCAAATAACAAGTTTTTCTTCCAGGCATCTGTCTAAAAATGGTAGAGAGAGAAGCAAAAAGAAAGCAAAGCAGCCAAATGAACTGATCTGAATTGTACTGGTCCTGAGCAACTCCAAGGACAAACAAGTCAGACTGAAGTTACAACTCTCATTGAGGTAAAAAAATAAAAAATGCAGAGTACAAACTCTCTCGCCCACTGTGAACACATCCTGCTCTGGTTAGTGGTCATCAGCAGACACAGGGAAACGTGATTAAATCACCAACAACTGAGTAAAAGGAGGCAAAGGTGGTGATTCAGAACTCTCTGGATGTGGGGCGGGGGCTTGGGGGATGGTAATGTTGGGACCCTCCCTTCCCTTTTGACCTTGTTTAAGCCTTTTCCCATTACATAGATTTTTAATTTTTACAGGACAGTCATTCTCGACTTCATAAGTAGGCTTTTTGTCCTTACTTTCTGAATTCTCTCTTACTCTCAGGAGCTAAGCTGAAACATATCACCATCTCATTTTCTCCAGACCTCATGGCAAGGCTAATCAGTTGACTTCTGCTTTCATTCACCGGGGCCCATACTGAACACTAAAAGTACTCGGACTAGGAAACACAGATGAAAACAACAATATCATTTCTTTCCTGGTGTTCTGGGTCTTGTGCTAAGTTCAACTTAACAAGCTGGGCAGTGTGAGTACTATTTTCATTTCCTAGATTGGAAAACTGAACATCGAAACTAAACATATACTGATCACTGGCTTAGCTTAGATTCAGAATCTATTGTCTGATTGTGTAGGGCAGATTGCTAACGTCACACTGTATACACTGAGTGGAGTCATTCTCGGAGTCTCTGTTTATGTATCTACATAATTTAAATAAAAACCCTACTCCGTGCTATTGTTGTAATAAATACATTAGATTCACATGGTAAAGTAAGTAAAACACAGTAAGTACTCAATAAATAGCATCCTTTTAAATGTTTTTACCAGACTCCTTGGTAATAAGTAATATATTTTATCATCCAGTAGAGTGACCAGTGTATGTCAAATGCTTAAGAAACCTTTCCTATATGAATAAGTAATTGAGCAAATGGATTATAAAAGGAATAGATGGATGAATGGATTGAAATCTCTTGATAGTCTCCCTGCCCACCCCCTCCATCCTTGGAGTTCTTCTAGATTTGTAATCTTGTCATCTTCTGGACGTCAGACAAGAGAAGATTTGGAAGGAAAAGGCTATTAGACATTCTTCTGCTCCCTTGATGAAGAATTGTAATAACACTTCTGAATCTTTCAGTTACTTGCCCTTTCTGATGTTTGTAATTGATTCTGGTTTCCTGGATCCATCTGGTAATAAGAGTAAAAGGCAAAAAGTGGTAGAGAATCTTATTCCCACCACTATAAGTATAAATCCATTGTTAGGGTAACATATAACAACATCTTTCCATGAATTAATCATCAGATATATATGGAGTCACTACTTGTATGCCAGGAGTTCTTGCAAATAAAAAGATTAAAAAATACAGTTGCCAATGGAAAAATCAAAAGTTTTTTTTCAGCGTTTTTGTCACCGTAAAAATGAAAAGAAATTAAAAATCTACATGTCTACCAACAGACGGATACATTGAATTATGGTACATTTATGTCATTAATTACCAGGCATCCACAAAGACAATGACTGAGATAGATCTATACAATGATGTGGACAGCACTGCAAAGCATATTGCTAAATAGAGAGAAAAAGACACACAATGTAATATGCAAAGTACAACCCTATTATTGTAAAACGAAAGGTAAATGCCAATAGCATCCATATATATATCCATAAAATAGATTGTGATGGGATACATACTAAGCTGTTGAAGGTGGTTACCCCTGGAGAGAAGCAGATTTTAAAGGATTATGTGAGGAAGGGAGGGTATAGCTCAGTGGTAGAGTGCTTGCTTAGCATTTAGCATGCATGAGTTCATGGGTTCAATTGCCGGTACCTTCATTAAATAAAAAATAAAATAAATAAATAAACCTAGTTCCCCCCCCCAAAAAAAAACCAAAGAAAATAAATAAATAAATAAACAAGTAAATAAAGGATTATGTGAGGCTTTCATATCATGTGCTATATTTGCATATTTGTGCACTTTGTGATTAAACAAACTTGTTAGACTTTACTCCGAGATTACACATTTTATAGGAATGAAATGGTATATGGGCATAAAATCATATTATAGGTGTATATTCTGTGTAGAAAAATTCTTGTGTTCATATTCACAACACACTTTTCTTATGAATTTTGCTTATGGAATAAAAACAACTATGATAACAAGTAAATTAATTTGGTGCATCCCTTGAATATCACAGCTAAGTCTTTAACTTGCTAATGAAAATGTCAAAAATGATCAAGTCCCCATTTCGTATGTGTGAAACATTAGGTCCAGACAAGGAAGGCTACCTGACCAAATCACACAGCAAATTACTGGCAGAGCCTAGCGATATATGTGGATTGGAATCCACATTCAGATGGATTATTTAGAAGCATATTTTGATCCTAAAATCAAAGAGAATAAATAGAATTTGGTGTACAATATATCGAGAGTTAGTTATCTTACTGTTTCCAGTGTTTGTTTATTCCACAGTACAAAGTCTGCAGAGGTGATATTTAACAATTAGAAAACACTGAGAGATGATCATGCTTTGCCTTTGGCTGCAGAAAACCACTCCTCCCTTTTCCTTTGATCTCAGCCTTACAATCTGAAAGCCAGGGGAATGATAAATGGCCATAAAATGCAGACAAAGATTCCTTTTGTTTGTCCCACAGAATAGGAAGGTGGTCAAATTGATCAGTCATCAAGGTTTAATGATTTGAAATAAATACCAGCCTCTTTGATGTGGCTTAGGATGCCAGCATCATGGAAAAAGATCATCCTTCTGACTTTCCCATAATTGAATGATTATGTCTGTTTGTGAATGAGCTTCCTTAATTGCTAACTGGTGATTTGGCATCCTGACAGGCGTGCATGGGAACAGCGATCCCTCACCCTGCACAAGGGAGAGAAGATGGAACTGAGAGGGATGAAGGGCAAAGAGGCTTACAGATTAGAAATAATTGGAGCAGAGAGCAGGTGATGAAAAAAAGGCACAGAAATTACTCCCCCTTCCCTCAAAGAAATGACTCTGATTCATCTGAGTGAGGCCACAGCCAGGATCTCTGACAGGTGTGTATTTGTTTTTAGGAAACACCAAGCAAAGACTGTAGCCTAGGGGATATTTCCATTTATAAAAAGGATAAAACTTGAAAGGACTTAGCCATCCTGATCTCAGGGAAACATTAAACAGAAACCTGAGTTGACAGGTGAAGGGCACCTGAAGAGGTCAGGAAATATGAAAGAGATGTTAAAAAATTACATACACAAAGATTGTTTGGGGGACCTGCCATTTTTATTTCCTTACTGTGCTACCCTAAGTTGACTTCTAAAACCCATTTTCTTCCTTATTCTCAAAAAAGATGAAGATGAGATCACAAGTGTTCTTTTGTGACGATTAAAACACATCATAAAAGTGGTGCTTTCCAGCAAAAAGGACTAAGTGGCTGCAGGGTCCTAACCTTCCTTGCTCTTTTAGCTGGAAATGAGATGAGGTTTCTAGTGTCAACATTTTACCAAGACTCGAAGGCCAGTTGGTAACTCCCACTTGTTCATAAATACTTCTCTAGGGAATTTCTCCTTCAAAAGATGATAAGCCTCATTTGTCATGTGTAAGTTCTTGTGTTTTGGATATGTAAAATCTCAATAATCATGATAATTTAAGAATTTGTAGCTTTTTATATACACACTGTCAGATACTTATCTCTAGTCCTATCAAATTCTCACTATTAATTGAACATTTTGAAATTTGGGTATCTTATGGGTAATTAATTTACAAAATGAAATTACATTTTTCTTCCAACCATGACAAAAATTTTCTTCCATGATATTCTTTATGTGATTTGTTTATGCATTTATCCTTTGATTAATGAACTCAAAATAATTTTATAAGTACTCACTCTGTGCAAAGGACTGGGCAAGGCACAAAACCAGACATGTTTCCTACATTCATCAAACTCACTATCTACAGGAAAGTCTAAATGAATACTGAAATGCCCATAAAAGGAATACTATGTTAAAAACCTGTGATATACAGTTAAAAGATATCAAGAGGAATTTGACTGGGAGAATTCCTCCAGTGGTAATCAGGGATGACTTCCTTGAGTAAAGGATGTGTGTATGTGTATGTGTGTGTGTATGTGTATGTTTATGTGTATGTGTATGTGTGTGAGATGATGATGATGACATTACCCCAGGTAGAAGACTAAGTTTGTGCAAATGTTCTATAATTACAGGTGATATGGCACATTCAAGTGAAAGATGGAAGAGCATGGTCAGAAAACAAACTGTTAAAGAGATTATGGCAGGAAATGAGGTGGGAGACATGAATACATATTAAACTCTCTGAGAACCATTTTCCTCCTTAGCCTTAGGAAACCTTCACAGGGACACTTGACCAATTCCTCTCCCTTACTGCCAGGGCCCTGGTACCAAGATCTGTCTAATGTGCCTCTGGTGAGCCTCTGAAAACTTCCTGCTCCTCTCTACCCACATTGCTGTTTCCTCGAACATTTACCCTAAATTAGAAATAACTGGAGCCGCGAGCAGATATATATATATATATATATAGTCACAGTTGGTCTCCTTCCATTTAGCCACCCCACTCCCCCATCTTCACGCAACTGACCAAATAGTGGCGTCATTACCTTAAAACAAACACACAAACCAAAAACCTTGCTAAGAGTATCATTCTGCTGCTTCAGACAAAATTCTCCATTGCTTTAAGTAAAATTGCAAATTCTATACAAGAACACGGTCATTTCACAATTCTGCCTATATCTTCTAGCAAAAGAATTAAATAAATGCATTAGATGAATGAATAAGTTGTGCCCAACTACTTCTCCCTCTTCCTTTCTAGGTACCGTGCCAATGGTTCTCAAACCATCTGATATTTCAGAACGTGCCTGGAAAGCACCTTCGTATTCAGATATGTGAGCCCTTTGTCTTCTAACTGTATGTATAAAATCAAGTTTAGGCTGGAGAATATGAATGTTTTACAGGGAGATTCTCTGTTTGCAAACTAAAATTTGAGAACTAGTGTGCTTATGTGGGTTAATAAACTTTTTCACATTCTAAGTGAGAATTTGACCTTTGGTCACCTTTCTCTGCGCCCATGAAGATTTAATAACGGTAGATTTTTCAAGTGTGTTATTAAGAAGCATTGCTTATGGTAAAAACAACCCCTGGTTATTATTATTAATAAATCCCTGATTATTAAAGTGTGTCTGGTTTGGGATGGATGACAAAAAATTTGATTTGGAGCCATAGCTTTGAAATTCTATATAGAAGGGACTCTTTCCACTGGTATTTCCCACGTAGAGACCCTGGAAGCTGAGTTAAAGGATACTGAAGTGGTTAACAGATACTGGATCATGTTGGAAATGAGGCTTCTAACCTAGGTTGAATCACATACCTGCAAGATGTAAGTGTTCTTCCATTCCCTGAGCTTTTACCTGGTGGAGGTAAGGGGAGCTGGCAAAAAATAGTTGCTGGTTAACTATGTGAACAGTGGCATGCACTTCTGCAAGAGGCATATTGACTGGCTGCTACGCTGTGCTTTACTGTCTAAGCTTGAGTAGCTGCAACCAGGTGTGACCTCTGATAGTCTTGTAAATCTTAACATTTACTTGAAGCGAAGAAGAAGAGCTCCTGGCGGGGATTGTCCCTGACATTAACATGTATGCTTTCTCAAGCTGTGTGTAATTTCACGCCGTCATATCTTTTCTCAGTGCTTCTTCCTCACAGAAGTATCTCCCACCCTTCTGTACCAGATAAACTACGGTCCGTCCTTCAAGGCTTATCTTAAATGCCTCTTTGACTTCTTAGTTCTTCCACATGGTGCTTACACACCACCACGTCCACATTCTCACTTCAGCACTTTTGCTCTCTGAGTTGCAGTTATCTTGGAAGAACCTGTCTTTCCTCTTGGGGGCACAGTGGGTCCGTGAATTTTGCACATCCAGTGCTTTAAACAATTCCCGGAACAGAAAAAAATGAGCAGCTGTTTGTTAACTCCACTAAATCACAGGGATGGAGCTGGATGTCTAGGGATCAAGTGCAAATTATTCTACTTATTCAAGATTTAGACAATAGCTACTTCCTTAAGGGAATATTTTCCTAAAACTCTTTATGTGCCTCAAGCCTGGGATTTAGTCTCTGTCTTTTAATGATTCACTTTACTTTCAATTGTTGTGTGGTTGTATTATTATCATGATTATACTTAAAGAAATTATTATGCTTAGTTTCGTCCCCTCAGAATATTATACCCTTGAGAGAAGGAGCCCTATCTTACTCTTTACATGGTTTAAGAAATCAAAATTGAGAAGTGAATGCCAAGGAACAGGCAATGGAAAATTTGCTTAAAAGACATTAAACTACCATTTTATAACTTAACGATTTAGGTTATTGTTGGAGCGGAATTTGCTTATGTAGGTTGTTAAAATGGGTCTGGTTTTGCTAACTATAAAGAAACACATTTTGCTTTGTTTTATAATCATAGTTTCCATTTAAGTAGAAGTTGGTAGTGCACGAATGACTTTTATATGCATTATGTCATCTGATCCAGATACTAGTATTTTATAAACACAAGAAGGTGTGGAACAAAGGAAAGAGTGCTGATTTAGAGCCACACAAAACTGTGCTCAACACTGACTGCAGCACTTGGACAAGCCATGCCAATGATCTCATTGCAGTTTGATCTGTAAAATAACAATACTGAAGCCTGCTGTTCTTGAAATATTGTAAAGCTCTGTCAGTGATTATATTCTTTTGGAAATTAAGCAAAGAAGAACATATTTCAGCCTAGTTACAACTGCAATTACTCGGATGAAAAGGAAAAGTAATAATTGCTTACTGCTGACCAGAGGAACGTATGAGTCCCTAATAGCTCGCAACACAGCCCATTGTCACTCTACCATCTTGAAATAACCATGCTCTTTTCATAATCAATACATTTATAATGAGTTTAACAACCTCTACTTATCACCCACTGCAGATTTCTCTGTCGATACTAAAGATTCATTTATTCTCATTGTTCCATTTCCTCCTTGTGGGTTAAATATTTCCTTCTAAGGTTCCCCCCCACCCCAAAAAAACGTGGAGGGTAAACTCTTCTGGTAGCTCTCTGGCTGAGAAGCACACAATATAGCCTTTGTAAACACTGAACTAATCAATTACCAGTTTACCATTTGCATTGTAATTTATATAGCTAGTTGTTTCAGCTATAAATGAATCTAAAGATTAAGATTTGAGTGAATGCCTGAAACAAATGTGTAAAATGTTCCTGAAGCCTTTAGTGTTTAAAGAAACAAACAAACAAACAAACAAACAAAAAACTATGTTTCACAAAATGATACAGGAGCAATGTTAATGAGTGTATTATCTATTGCTTGCATTAATTACAGATATTCTCTTTTCCTTTTTACCTTCAATGATAATTAATTGGAAAGGCCACTGCAATTCTTCTTGACAGAGACCTGGAAAGGAGATTTGATTTAGGCTTTGACTCTTCATTAGAATTCAAGCTAGCAGTTTACATATCTTATCAGACCTTGTGGCTTTGGAAAAGTATGCCCAGTTTTTACACCATTTTGTATATGCCCAGAGTATGATAAATTAGACATTTAAAAAAATATTTGAAACACGTTTCACAGGAAAAAAAGAAAAACGGAAGAGAAAAATGCAAACACCATTTGACAAGCTCCTGAACCCAGAAACACTGCCGGTAAGACAACTATCAGTGTCACTTCATTCATGAAAGACACTGGGTTCTCTGTGACATTTCTCAAGACCAGAGTATTAAAAAAAAACTGTTGTATGGAATTCTATATAATGGATAGAAAAAAGGGATAGCCTGGGATTTCAAAATTGTAGAATAGATAAACAAGATTACACTGTATAGCACAGGGAAATATACACAAAATGTTATGATAACTCACAGAGAAAAAAATGTGACAATGAGTATGTATATGTCGATGAATGACAAAAATTGTGCTGAGCACTGGAATTTGACACATTGTAAAATGATTATAAATCAATAAAAAAATGTTAAAAAAAAAAAGAAAAAAGCATGAATAACTATTCAGTAAATGTAAGCTTTCAATTCAGTCCCGGTTTTGCTATTGAAAGAGTTCAAAAAAATGTCCACTTGCTTTTTTTTGGATGCAGATATAGTTTTGGTTTGTTTGATTTTTATTTCTATTTTTATTGTTGTTGTTATGGTTTTTCTCTTTGTTAAATATCTGTGAATGTAAATACTGAACAAAAGTAATGCACATTGAAAGCTTCTAGAGATGCTAACAAATTTTGGTCTAATAATACTAGACCAATTTACATTTCTACTAAGAATTTATGAGACTGTAATTATCCTACACTGTTGCCACTGCCATATATTAGTAATATTTCCTCCTTTAAAAGCGTTTTTGGGAAGATGTAGTGTATACATATACAATGAAATACTATTTAGCCATGGAAAAAGAAGAAATCTTTCCATTTTCAACAACATGAATGGATCTGGAAGGCATTATGCTTAGTGAAGTAACTCCAAAAGAGAAAAACAAATACTATATGTTATCACTTATATGTGAAATCTAAAAAATAAAACAAAGGAATGAATATAACAAAGCAAAAATAGACTCACAGGTATAGAAAACCAACCAGTGGTAACCAATGGGGAGAGGTTTGGGAGAGGAGCAAGAAAGGGGCAGGAGATTAAGAGATATAAAATACTCTGTATAAAATAAATAAGATACAAGGATAAATTGTATAGCAAAGGGGAATATAGCCAATGTTTTATAATAAGTTTAAATAGAGGATAACCTATATAAACAGTGAATCACCACGTTGTACACCTGAAACTAATATAATATTATAAATAAACTATATTTAATTTTTAAAAAGGTTTTGATAGTACCTATAGTCAAAAATAATGTATTATAAACTTAAAAATTTGTTAGAAGGGTATATATCTCATGTTAAGTGTTCTTATCAAATACAAACAATTCTAAAATTTTGAAAACTTCTGGAAAAAAAAAACAACACCAGGATGACACTGTTGTTATTTATATTACATATTTCTTTAAATTACTATTGAACTTGAACCTCTCAAATATCAATGGTATTTTGTATTTTCTCATCAATGAATAGTCTGTTTATATAATGTTTTCAATTTTTATTGGTATGCTGATCACTTTTCTTGTTATTTAAAAATTTGTCCTTTAAAATTATATTAGTAGTAAACCCACATTACATATATTTTAAATACTCCTAGAGGGATGAATCTCGTGCATACTTATATTCACCAGCCAGTGTCGATCCCTCCTAACTTCCCACACAATAATGTCTAATCACTTTAATCTTCCACTTAAGTGCCTCTATGATCTGCTTTATTTATTTCAGTATTACTGTTATTATGTTTTACCTTTCTCTTTAGTTAACTTCCTTACCAAATCTTGTGAAGTTTCTAAACTCACTTTTAAATTCTTCCTGGCATGAAACTAGGATAGCAGTGGTTTGCAATAAACATTTGCACAATTAATCAAACTGGCCATCCTCAACTCAAATCCCAGCCAATGTTCTCCTGCAGATAATACGCAGGCCCCAGAGTGTGTGCATCTCTGCCATATCTGCCCATTTCTGATGTCTCTAGGAATTCTAGGACACAGCCTGGAAGAAATCGGTTGCTCTGATATAAATTATTACAAGAAATGAAAGAAGTTTTATAGCATAAATGTGTTTCCCAGAGAAGGAAAAGGCAGTTAGGGGCAGTCCTTGTTATACGACGGTAACGGTGACAATGGTTTTTCATTCTCATATCTTTAAAGAAAAATCAATATCAAGTGTTTAGCACAGGATGTGGTAAACTATAGTCTCAGAACAAATGTTAAAGAGCATCATATTTATTAATTGAGAATCTTTATTACCATAGTTTTTGATAGTTTTGATTATTTTTCCATATATTTTCACCCCTGCTGCCCCTAACCTCAGGTTGATGAAATCTATTTTCCCTCTCAGATGATGTGGCCTTGACTGTGTGATCAGCTTTGACAAGTAGGATGTTAGCATAAGTGGCTCAAGCAGAGGCCTTCTACGTGCCCATACAGTTCGACTTGGCTTTTGCACATCAGTGACCAACTGTGAGAAAAGTATTCCCTGGGCATCTGTTGGCCCTGGATTCTAGGCCCCAGAACAAACAGTCATGGAACAGATCTGAGCCCAATCCAGAGCCTAGAGCTATGCTCAACAGTATTTGCATCCTGAAGCAAATCCATCCAGCTAAGATCCAGACAGGCTCAGCCAAATCACAGTTGACCTGTACCTCCCTGAGTGTAAGAGCAAATGCTTAGTGTTGTAAGCCACTGAGTTTGGGGATCATTTGTTACGTCAATTGTGCAGTAGCTAACAGGTATACCACTGGTACCCAGCAGCATCCATAATAATAGTAACAGATTGCCAAGTGCTTACTGTAGCTTCTCTCATTTGATCTTCTCATAATTGTAGAATGTGTTATTAGCCTCAGACACATAGAGTTTAAATAACATGCTCAAATACAAAAAATAATAAGTAATAAACCCAGGCATTCTGAATTTGGTGCCCATGTTCTTAATAACCATATCAGACAGCCTCTCTAAATGTCCAAAATTTGACTTCCCAAAAAGATAGCATAAGATGTTTTCAGGGCTTGGCAAGTATGTTTGCTATTCTGCCTCTGTGAGTGGATTCTGACCTAACCTGATATGAAGAATATAGAGTAGAACAGTCAGTCCCAACCTCAGCAACTCGTAGGAATCACCCAGCGGTGGCAGTGTGGGGAGGGAGATGAGGGCATTCAGGGTCCAGCCTGGACGTTCTGAAGTGAAAGCTCCAGAGAGAGGGACTATGGGTATTTATGCTTTTCAGGCCATCTTGAAGGAGCCAGACTTGCATCCCTCTGAGAAGCAATTAGGCTAAGACTGGTGATGTTTATTCAGAGAATAAGACTGTTTATATTTTCTTGCCTAAATGTCATGCTGTTTGAATGTCTATTTTCGCTTGGAGAAAACATCACTCCCAGTACCCTGAGCTGGAAACACTGACCCCGTAAGAGAAGCTCCACGCTCCTCTTCTTGACTCCCTTAGTGTGATGTCATGAAAAAACCAGGGGACGATCATGACATTAGGACTCAAAAAGACTGGTTCTGATTCTGGCTTGGTTTTACCAGCTATAGGACTTTGAACATGCCATTGAAATTGACTTTCCTTATTCAAAAAATAAAAAAATACAACATAATAGTCCTTACTGAGCAGAGTTGTTGAGAGGACTCACTGATATAACATGTTCTAGAACATTCTGTCCAATGGCACAACTTAGTAAGTACTCAGCACACATCAGGGACTGTGTTCCCTTCTAAACAAGTTGTACAGAAAGTTTGGGACAGCAAGACAACAAAGACCGTTTACAATGGTCAGTTACTGTGAGCAGTGGCTGCTGGGTGAGTGCTTTTCTTCAAAGACACAAGCCAAGAGGCAGAGTCTATCTAAACACAGGATTATGCCCCAGGATAACATTGCCTTCACACTTTGTTTTTGGTCCAAGAGAGAAACCAGGATCCTGAGTGCTTCTGATCCCAGGGCCTTGCCAGAATCTCAGATTTATAAAACATGAAACTGTCTCTAGGTGGTGACTCTAATGTGGAATTTCCCCTTCTTTATTTCCTCACTTCATTTAAAAATATGGTAAGGGGGAGGGTATAGCTCAAGTGGTAGAGCACATGCTTAGCATGCATGAGGTTCTGGATTCAATCCCCAGTACCTCCTCTAAAAATAAATAAATAAGTAAACCTAATTACCCCCCCCAAAAATGAATAAATAAGTAAATGTAGTTAATGCTGTGGTCGAACAAACAAAAAACAGTTTTAAAAAAAGATATGATAATGGAACATGAGCATGTCCACACATTTACATATTGTCTACACCTTTCTGCCTGTGCCTAATTTAGAAGAATACCTTTTTGATATTTAAGAGATTGTTAGCTTTTGTTTTTTCTTCTGTATTTTTGTAAATTCAAAAGATAAATATATTGGGCATTAAACAAGAAAAAATACACAATTGTGTACAAAACCGTTTTTCTCCTATCTCAGTGTGTCCTGCCCTGTTCTCCAGATAAGCAAAGCAAATTGTCAGCTTCATAGTCATCCTCGGAGACTGAAGCTCAAAGTTAATTGATGTGCTCAAGAAACTGCAGGAAACATGGGTAAGAAAGACACAGTGCTTCTTCCTTTAAAGCCTGCCGACTCTTTGGGGAAGATGGTGTTCTTTTGGAAATTTGCCTAGCAGAGCTTGATCTCATTGATTTTCTGTTATCACTACCCCCTCAGTTCATAGAAGAATATTCAGTGGTATTATTCTCAACAGAGAAGACCAGCTTTTTTTTTTTTTCTTACTTGGATTTCAAGGTGTCCAAAATATTGCAAAGCCTTTGGAGGTATGGCCTTAGTCAACTCACAGACATTTTGTTATGAGGTAGAAGATCTCATGACACCCTGCACACCAACCCACTAACACCTGTGAACAGACACAGGGCCGAGAGGTGCCCACTCCCTGATTCTTCCCTGGGCCTTCAGACCAGCAGTCTTACCCTCTCTGGGGACAGGCACTGGCCAAGGCTGAGACAATCAAGGGCTGTCCAGACAGACAAAAAGGAAAGCAGAGCCCAGTTCATCACCCACCTGGACAGTATACTCTATGACTACTTCTCAGGAAATAGCTCAGATGAGGTGTCCAGGGACAAACCCTTTGAAGCAGGAACTAGAGAGATCACAAGTTGTAATCAGTAAGGAGAAATGAGATGCCAAGGCTGATTACTGAGAAGTGAAACTTACAGTGAACACAGGGCCAGAAGGAAAATAACAAATCAGAGAACTAGGTGGTGAACTGAGGTTGGGTAGTTTCAAGGGCATGTCAGGGTCTCACGGGGTCAAAACAAGTGGCAGAGTTTGGAGTCTCATCCTTACCCACTATGACCAGATATGCTCAACAGTTTCTCTGGTATGTAGAAACCTGGTTGTGTGGAGAGGATGCCTGCATGCAGGTGAGATTATATGTTTGCTTCATAACCTGTAATGTACTCAGCATCATTAGGCAAAATGTAGGGCATGGCCACACATGGGGGAAGTGATGTGGGTCTCAAAAGAAACACCTTGCCTCCTTCATAAAGGTCATTTGGAAAGAAAAATAAGATGTTGCAGTAAAGGTTGTGCACATTCTTATGTTTGGAATCTAACTGTCCTTACTTTAGCAAATAGGTAGCCTTCAACATATGATGCAAACAAGGAAGAGCTCTTTTCCTGGGAGAATCTGAACGACAGAATGGATATGCCCTATCTGTTTATTAAAAGAGAAAGGCTGCTGGAGGCAGGAGCTTGGTTTTGGCTGTGGCCATAATACCCTGGGAGGTCCCTAACACTTAGAATCTTCTTAATCTTCTCCTTCTCCCTCTTCTTTTCCTTTTCAAATTTTGGTCCTGCTGATTTCTTTTTGCCTTTCTAAAAATTGCTCACTGCCACCACTGCTGGGACCTGGTTTCCTTACTAGTAAAAGAAAAGGACTCATTTGGTGATTTCTGAGATCAAAAGCTCAGTCGACCCTAGGCCGTGTTCTTGGCAAAAAGGCCCAGGGCTTTATGGGAAAAAAAAAAAAAAAAAAAGACTTAAATCTCCTATGGAATTATTTTTTTGCATTGAGATGCCATGACTTCAGCTCTGGCTTCAAAATATTTCTATTCTTTCAAATAATCACATTCAATAATCATTTTTAATTTTTTTCTTTGCATGCCTAGTGTTCTGTGTCCTTCATTTTTCTCTGCACCTAATATGATGGCAAGCTAAAGCCCAGAATGTAGAGAGATTCATCCTCTAGCTGTTGCATTAATTGATGTCTGGAAGTAAGGTAATGCTATCTAATGAGACTGAATCAAGTGATCAGTGCAAAATACTGATTTTCAAATGCATTTTATCTAACCATTTGAGCTGCCTTGAAAATTGGCATAATTACACAGTCTGAGCCTCTAAGATATGGTAATTCTTGATTCAGATATTTTATTTCACAGGAGAGGGAATGAGAAGGCAAGGTTTGATGTGAGTGACTCTAGTACCTATTACCTATAACAGAGTATACTTTTCAAACACACATGAAAGAAATGTAAATTATTAAATTACCTCAAGTGATTATCAACAAGTAGACCCACTCTAACATCTCCTACTACAAATGAAGCCTTTATTATTTTTTTTCCAGGAAAAGAATCTCATTATCAAAGGACTATGAATATTCAGAACAAAAATAGGATTAGAAGACTTATGGTGCTTATACAATGAGAGGAGATTAGATTTTTAATTCATTGTGTCACGTCATATCCATTTCAGAGTCCATGGTTTGGCAATTTGTCCTCACAACAGAGGACTCATTATGAAGTAAGAGCAATTTTAGTAATACATTTTACTGAATTATGTCAAGAAAATCACCATGGACTGACTGGGAGTTAAAAACTGAAATCATGTGCGTGCATGTGTGTGTGTGTGCACATGTGCACCGTTTACACGCTCTGCACATGTGGATGTAAGAATAGGCAGAGAAGAGAGGCAGAGTCAACGTTGTGAATCCTACTTCTAGAAAGTAAACCAAGTTGCATATTACTCTACAGTTTCAATGAGGACAAGTAATCCCTCTTTCAAAAATGAGCATCATTATTGTCTGCCTACTATGTACCAGCAGTCGGATAGTGCTCTAAAGTGTCACACAAAATTAATTCAATAAATTGTAACAAATACCGTGACATATTTGCCTCATCTGGACTGCTGTACCCTGGGAGTCTGCCGAAGTCTAGGGCCTCCACTTTCCAATCAGCTCCATTTCATCATTTTCTCATGTCTTCCACTGTCCTATCAGAGTAATTAATCTTCTGTGGTGTGAAAAGCTGAACACTCACCTCCCCAACACTTCTTTTGGAAAAACAAATCCGGTTATGGGATTTTCTGAAACTATGCAGGCACTGCTGATAAGTCACAAGAAAACAAATTGCAATTTCTGAGAGAAATAACTTTTCTCTTTGCTTTTCAATATTAGAAAATGGTTTTGGATAACATATTTGATACATGGATATATGAATCAAGCCATTGATTTTTATCCTCCCAAACAACAATATTTATGTGATAGCATGAAGAAGAAAAAAGCTGATTGCTCATGGAAAATAGACCATAAAGTCATGGAAAATGACTATGGGAGAGAAAAATACTTTTTCATATGTTCAGCTCCTTTCTAGAAGAGGGGGTTTTATATATATATATATATATATATAATGTTATAACTGTAAAATATATAACCTTAAAAATACTTTTAACACCATTTTCAGAACTCTAAGTAAAGTAAAAAGCTGTATTAAATTGTCAAAGTAAGGCAAACTTTACTCAATATTACATCAACAGTTATAAGTTGCAAGAAATGTGTTATATTCCAGATAGTGTCCAGGACCAAAAAACCAGAGCTCAGGGAATAGAATGATAGTGTTAAAAGCATCAGGATTTCAAAATGTGTCTAGATATTCTAAACCTAGCTATATCCCAGGTTATTTGCTAATTATGTGTTAATGCTTACTAATAAGATCTTTATATCAATAATAAATTCTTATTTATAAGTGGCTTCTAATTCATTTATCAGCAAACACATACACTGAAGTAGAAACAAGGGCCCATTCACAGCAGCACTATTTACAAAAGACCAGACATGGAAACAACCTAAATGTCCATCGACAGATGACTGGATAAAGAAGGTGTGCTATATTTATAAAATGGAATACTACTCAGCCATTAAAAAGAAAAATAATGCCACAACATGGGTGGACCCAGAGATCATCATTCTAAGTGAAGTAAGTCAGAAAGAGAAAGGAAAATACCATATGGTATCACTCACATGTGGAATCTAAAAAAAAAAAAAACCAACCACAAATGAAACTAATTTATAAAACAGAAACAGACTCACATAGATAGAAAACAAACTTATGGTTACCTGGGGGGAAATGGGTGGGAAGGAATAAATTGGAAATTCAAGATTTGCAGATACTAATACATATAAAATAGATAAGCAAGTTTCTTCTGTATAGCACAGGGAACTATATTCAAGATCCTGCAGTAACCTATAGTGAAAAAGAATCTGAAAAGGAATTTATGTATGTATATGTATGACTGGAACATTATGCTGTACACCAGAAATTGACACAAATTGACACACTGTAAAGTGACTACACTTCAATTTAATAAAGAAAAAGAATCGAGGGCCTAAGTCTTTACATGCTTCACCAATCTTTTTTTTTCTCTTTTCTCCATTATGTTATTTTTCATTCTATATTTTTGGAACACATCTGTTACAGTTAATTTTATGTGTCAACTTGACTGGGCTAAGAGATGCCCAGATAGCTAGTAAAACATGAATTCATGTGTCTGTGAGGGTGTCTCTGGAAGAGACTGGCATTGAATCAGCAGTACAGGTGGGAAGCATCCATCCACTGAAGGCCTGAGTAGAATAAAAACGCAGAGGAACGGCAAATTCAGTCCTTCTGTTTGAGCTGAGACATCCATCTTCTCCTGCCCTTAGACATTGGTGCTCCTGGTTTCTGGGCTTTAGGATTCAAATGGGGCTTTACAACACTGTCTCCCTAAGTCTCAGGTTTTTGGACTTGCACTGAATTATACCACCAGCTTTCCTGGTTCTTCTGCTTGCAGACAGCAGACTGTGGGACTTAGCCTCCATAATCCTGTGAGCTATTTCCTATAGTGAATCTCTCTCCAGATGGACAGATGGATATGGGTATATGTATAGATACAGTTATATCTGTATACACACACACACACACACACACACAGATCTCCTGAAGTGTACTTTCATTCATCCTCACTTCCTGATCCAATATCTACTAACCTACTCTAGTTATAACTGCTAGCTGTTCAAATCATTGCAGAATTAATCATCACTTTTTAAATGCATTCCATTCAAATCAAGAGAGAAAAGTTCCCCAGTGTACTGAAATCACCAAGGAAGAGTTTTTGTGTCTGCTTTATTGACACAGGGAAGGAAAATGGCTTATTTTAAGGCCTGTCACAAGAACTAGAATGTAACAATAAGAGGATAAAGACAGAGCCTTATCCTTTCTTTGAGTTTTCACCAATTTATAAACCATTTAAGGATCTGGCCATCCATCTTGACCTGTCTTCCTCTGACTCCCATGATGTCAGAGAAGAGAGGAGAGTTCACAAACAGTCCATTACCTTATTCCTCTTTTCTTATTTTTTATAACAAATATTCACAATGCAAATTCGTGTCAAAAGCCGTTCCTGCTATAATTCAGACTATAAACTTTCCTAGGCATACATGTACAGTCATTAGTTCATGCTAAACCACACAAAAAATTGAAGGATAAGAGAATTGCTCCAATGAGAAAAGGGTAAAAATGAGAGAGAGAGAGATAAGTGGACTGCAATTATTTTGCATGGATCACAGACTATCCAGGGCCATTTAAGATTCATCTTCTAGTCTAGTAAAGGTTACAACATAGACAAGATGGAACAGGAACCTGTTTAATTCAGCACATCCGAAATGAAATAAGGATAATTTTTACATGAACAACTTAGCTTATACTTAAAGGATAATATTCTGAGAGATTTCATAATTTGAAATGAATATCCAGGAAGGTTATGGGATTTGTTCCTGGAGTGTCATAGTGTTATACAGGCTCCCAACATTATGAGTGCCGTTACAATACAGATTTCTCTAAATACAATACAGACTTCTCTAAACATATATTAATTGAGAATCTACTCTATGCTAGTGTGTGGCACATAGGCAAACATCTGTTCATCATCTTAACATGCTGTTGATCACTCAATCAGTCTTTCAAACATAGTAAGTTCCTGTCTCTCACATGGCAGTCTGTTTTACTAGGTAATAGCATAACCAAAGATCTGTGTTAAAAAAAGAAGTTTTACATTGATAAATTCAAAGATTTATGGGCAAGACTGAAATAAACATTTCAACACAGGGTATTATGTGATCAAATAGGGTTATGTCTTATGTGGCACAAAGAAATAACTGTTAGAAGGACCTCAGAAAACTTCACATGAGCAATGGCACTTGAGTTTGATCATGATGGATGAGTAGGAATATGTTATGTGGATACTAAAATTAATATGTAAATGAATTTGTACATTTAAGGATACACATGAGTTCCATGAAACCAGTGTTAAGATCAGTGGTTTTTAATGAGACAAAATTTTGTGACCATGGGACATTTGGCAATGCCTTGAGCCATGATTAATTGTCATCACTTGTGGGGCAATGGTATGGGAATCCAGTGAGCAGAGGCCAGGTGTGCTGCTAAACACCCTCCAATGTACAGGACAGGTTCCACATCCAACGTCAAAAATTTTTTTACTTGTATAACTTCTTTATATATATTTTAAATGAAATATAGTTGGTTTATAATGTGTTAATTTCTGCTGTACAACATAGTGATTCAATTATATATGCATATACATATACTATATATGTTCCTTTTCATGTTATTTTTCATTATAGGCTATTACAAAGTATTGACTATAGTTCCCTATTCTATACAGTAGGACCTTGTTGTTTATCTATTTTATATACAGTAGTTAGCATCTGCAAATCCCAAACTCTCGATTTAGCCCTCTACCCTTTCCTCCCTAGTAACCATAAGTTTGTTTTCTATGTCTGTTAGTTTGTTTCTGTTTTGTAAATAAGTTCATTTGTGTCATTTGTAAAGATTCTACGTATAAGTGATACATGGTATTTTTGTTTCTCTTTCTGGCTTACTTTACTCAGTATGACAGTCTCTGGGTCCATCCATGTTGCTGCAAATGGCATTATTTTATTCTTTTTTATGGCTAAGTAGTATTCCATTATGTCTCTCTCTCTCTCTCTCTCTCTCTCTCTCTCTCTCTCTCTCTCTCTCTCTATATATATATATATATATATATATATATATATATATATATATATATATATAGTCATCTGTCAATGGACATTTAGGTTGCTTCCATGTCTTGGCTACTGTAAACAGTGCTGCTGTGAACACTGGGGTGCATGTATCTTTTCAAATTGGAGCTTCCTCCAGGTACACAACATTAAAGATTAGTCAGTCTAATTTTCAACAACATGTGGATTTGAAGGTATTATGCTAAGTGAAATAAGACAGGCAAAGAAAGACAATTACCATATGATTTCACTCATGTAATATTTTTAAAAACCACAATGAATGAACAAACCAAACCAAACCAAACATACAGATACAGAGAAGAGAGTAGTGGTTCCTGAGGGGGAGGGTGTGGGGAAGACTCCCTAATGGCTAAAGGGAATCAACTACATGGTGACGAATGGAAACTAAATTTTTGGTAGTGAGCATGCTGTGGGAAAACAGAAGTAGAACTATCATGTTGTGTACCTTAAACCTTATATAATGTTACCTCAATAAAAAACAAATCTAAAATTTATATGTCTTTGGCATAAAATGTCAACAGTGATTAAAAAAAAATAGGTAAAGGACCAACAGAAAAAGAGGTTGGAAATGAAGTAAAAAAAAGCTCAAATATGGACCTTGGATATTTTATTATGGGTAATGGGAGGAAGTGATACTGTTTTAACAGGATAATTACCTTTTCCTATTTATTTTCCAAGAAAATCATACAAATTAAAGTATAGAAGATGAATTTGTTGGTATGGAAATTAAAGGCTGTGATACCAATAATTAGACTATTGTAGTAGTTATTATATTAATTTTGGCAAGTAATTATGAAAATCTGAAGTAAGACCGGATAGAGAGAACAAGATACAGGATAGCAAATCATTAAAAAGGACACAGAACAGCACTTAGTAGAAAAAACAAGTTTGACAGAGAGCTCACTACTTTGCTCAATACAATGTGTTTGAAAAGATTTATATTTGAAGCAAGACGTAAAGAAAAGTATGCACTTTGAGCGGCAATCTAACTCTATTTGAATTCCCCTTTGTGCTATTTCCCCCCTTATTATTCTTTTAAATATTTTATATTTTGAAAACTCTAAATTTTGGACAATTTATTGGACTATATCAACACCAATGGTACTAGAATTTAAGACCATTTGTTCACATTATTGGTCCAAACTAGGCTTGTTAGCTTAATGTTATTAAGAAAATCCTCCCACAAGCCAATGCCTAATGTTCAGAATGTAATGTATTCAAGTAGACGCTTAAATCTTACAGAGACAAAAATATGTGCATAGCCTTATCCTGTCAATTTTTAATATTTTGTGCTTTAAAATTTTTCTCTTAGCATGAAAATTCTGAAACCTTCCCTTGTTCTTTCATGTGCTTAAGCACAGTGAGTGTCTGTGACTCTTTTGGAAGATGCTTTACAGATGGACAGGGCCTCTGTTTTTTGCGTTAAATAGAACCAAACGCTGTGCCACATTTGTACAGCAATGAGCAGTTATGCAAATCTGCAGAGCAGGCAGGTGCAAGAGCAAATCCTTGATGCCATTTGCTCTGAAAATTATATAAAGCTTCTGAAGCTATGCTTTTTATAGGAGCTAAAGGGGTTTTGTCTGATATTTTTAAACAATAACACCTGCTCCAGGCAGAAAAGTAAGTTCCTGTACAGCAGGAAGTGGGCTGCTTTGGGTGGAGAGAGGAGTTCCAGAGCTTGTCTCCAATAAGTAATGAGACAATAAAATAAAATGCATTTTGAAAAGGCTGGGGTGGGCGGTGGAGGTAGAAGTAGGTGGGTGGGAGGGGAGAGATTTTGCCTTTTGCACTGACAGATGCAGGCAAATGGCAGAAATTCAGCCCAGCCAAGGAGATGGCAGAAGTCCACAGGACTCCATCTGGGGCCTGTTTCCTTGGCCTCTGAAACCTGGCAGAGCCTCTTCCCTGACAGGCTTAAATTCCCCCTTCTCTTCCCACACTTGCTTCAATTGAGAGGACCTTCATGACTGCCATTTCTCTCTTGCTTGATGAACCTGCCTCCACTGTTTTCAACCCAATGCTACACAATCAACGGTGGTTGATTAAGATCAGTGATTTGTTCACTCGAATTCCTTTCATCAAGACTGAATTCTGACAACATATTTTGGTAACCTCCTTACTTCCAAAGAGATGCAGACTATCCGCTTTTCTTCTTTCAGTGTGATTTTAATACACGATTCTGAAATACGTGTCTGCTCTTGAGGATGCTAGCAGTTCACTCATGTTCATCGTTCACTTAAAGCGGTCTTATCTTGCGTTGGCAAGAAAGAGCGGAGCAAGACATGAAGGCACTCGTATTTCGCCCTAGTTGTGTCATTAACTGCTTCCACTCACTAAGTCACTTAATACATTTTTCCTGACTTCTCTGAACATAATGGCATTATGGCGATGACAGCCATCACCACATTCACCTCCAAAGTTTGTCAGCTGCTTCAACTTTCTAGACTGATGTCCCATTCTCTTTAACACCTCCAGGTACATCCCCCAGGAAACCACAGTGCATAATTTTTAGAGGGAGGCAGGTTACCTATTCTTCAGCAAAGGCAAATCAAAGGATGAGGAGGATATTAAGCAAAGAGTAAGCAAGGAATGAGGAAGTTGCTCTATACTCAGCACTGTGCTAGGTGTTAGAAATTCTGAAATGAGCAATGTCTAACCCCACATCTTAGGAAGCTCAAAATCTTCCTCAGAAATAAACATACAAATAGACCACGATAATGAAATGGAATATACTTCTTATGTCAAATGATGGAACAGGCATTCTTGTGGGTGGTTCTGAGATACCTACTGTACCTGGGCATTCCTGTCTCTTCCATTTTCTGTCCAGGTCTGCTCATCCCCTTACTCTCATCCTGATGTGTTTATTGTCTCAGATCCTTCCCTGCAGGGTACGCTTGAATCAGCTGCTTCCTTCAGCCAAGAGCCCCTGGCCCTTCTCAATGCGGTCCTCTCTATAAGCTCTTCCCCTAAATTCTTTCATTTTCCTCATCTCCTTGGAGTCAAGTGTGGCATCACTCTGCCCCCACAGTGCAGGAAGGAATATCCTGGTGTTTTCTATTTATTCTATCTTTACCTTTTAAAATAGTCCCTTTAGCAATCCCTCCTGAAGTTATAATAAATTTAAGATGTCATCAATTTCCCACTGGTATCCTAATTAACATGCAATTTAAGCTGAAAATAACATAGCAGTGTCCGTGGAAGAATATAGCAAAAGGTAGCATTTCACAATAATTAATACACAGAAAATTAAACCATCTGAAGGGAATAACAAATAATTTGATGTCTTGAGTCAGGTTCCTAGGACAACAGGCCCAGGCTCACATATTAGGAGTGTCCTCAAGATCAACACCTGGAAGGGAATGAAGGCAGTAGGGTTGCTTAGAGGGAGGTACTGGGTTGTGATTGAGCTGCAATAAAAGGCTCAGACAGTCACTTGGGGAGCTTTGGTGATGGGTCAGCCCTTCAGAATTGTCCAGTCTTAAAGTAAAGGCAGGCAGACCTTGATACTTACCACTCAGAGGATGCAGGCTGCATACCTGGGAGGAGGCACCATCTTGGATGAGGACATTCTCTTTGGCTGAGGGCAATTCCTCAAGAAAGACCAGTTGATAGTCTTCAGCTACCTGCAGTCCCAGCTGCCTTGACACAAAAGGGAAGACCTGCACGGCTGGTACAACACATCCATGGTTACATTTGGCATGGAAGGATTTTAGGTTGTGTTTTGGGAAGTAACAGCAGATAAAGGGGAGACATTGAAAAAATACCTTATCCACTGGAGTCTGACACCTTCTCTCATATGCGCTGGAACTGAGGCAGGATCCTACAGTCTCCCACTGGACGCTTCCTGGGCATCGTAGCCAATGGCCTGCTGATGGCCAATGCCACCATTCCAGGCCCAAATGAAGAATTCAGGACTTAATTAGTCAACAGTCCATTCCTCGCCTTGCAGGGATGATGTGGGTACGTGGGCGCCTCGTCAGAACACGATCTCCCGCAGTGCAATGTGGATCAGTCCCACTGCAATCACCTGCTGCCCTGCCGCCACACCACCTAGGACATCCAGGCACAGGGTCGATCCTTCTGGTCAAAAACATCCTTTGGCAGCTTTCGCACTTGAGGAGTGTTTGCCTTCAACTTTTGTACAGAGCTTGAAGGCAGCAACTTGCTCACGGTGCTGGCACCCAGGGGCTTCTACAAGTGATCCGACTGAAGTGGCACCCTGTTGGCAGACAGTGAAGACATTACCAAAGAGTGTATTTGGGAATTTTAGGTCAATGGGATGCCAACGATCGAAATCCAAATCCTCCAGGAGAAATTACTACACTAAACCACCCAGGAGCCCCAGAGTCAAGATCCATGAGAATATCTGTTACACTACTCTTCCCACCCAGTTTAGCAAAACACCTGTTTTGAACAACAATATATCACAAAAGGCCACATCCAAGACCCTGGTGTGCCTCTGACTTGGGAGTAGGGGTGTGAATATGGGTGGAGACTGAGGCCCCAGGCCACTCCAGGTGGGTTCTATCCAGAAGAGGGGAGACAAAATGGTAACCTGTCCTTCCACTGACTGTCCCCATCCCCACCACTAGACCTTCCCAGTGACCCCATGAGGAGCCAGCCTTGACCTGAAGAATTCAGAATCCAGGTATGACTAGATGTTCTTCTGGTTTAGAAAAAAATGAAAGATTATTAATCCTATGGGCACAGGGTAATGATAATAACACTGTATGCCTATGTTGTTCACTCTCCCTCTGAAGTTTATCAACCATCCCATCTTTTCATTCCCTTTGATCCAGTTAGTTGGGCATAACAGGTATTTTCCCCATCACTGCCCACCATTTACAAGGAGCTGAAGTGATTTGCTTGTGACCAGGGCCTCTGACTCAGTTCTTCTATTAGAGTGGATTCTAATGTTCATGACTCTTTCCATTAAAACAGAGCTTCCAAAATGACTGTCATTCTTGCATGGTCTTCATATCTTTGGCCTTTAACTACCTACCATCTGCCCTATTAATGTTTTCCTTGACATAGACTCTGAAGTACATTTATTTAGAAAGGGATATTCTAATCACTATCATAAAATGGGAGACCAGAATCACTTGGCCATAAATAGAAAGTGACCATAAAAATAAATACAATGAAAACAAAGTGGTATTTTGTAAAATCTTAGATTTTCCTTCTCTGACCAAGACTTAGAGCCTGAAGCTTCCTTTCCCTCTGTTAAAAAAGCAGATGAGCAACTCTTACAGAGGTTTGAAAGATTAGGACCAAAATGAAAACTTTCTCTTTGATGAAATTAGAATTGAAAGGGAGTTGAAAAGGGAATCATTTTCTCATGACTCAATATTATGCCAAAAAACAAGTATTTTATGACAAAAATTCTTGCTAGCAAAATTAATTTATTGTGACTTTTAACAAGTTACCCTTTCAGGGACTCATTTGATCATTAAAAAAATAAGAGCTGGCTACCATACATATATAAGATTTTTAGGACTTTAACTTTTTTTTTTAATGTATCTAGTTGTTGCTCTTGTGTGTCAACATGAAAATAACAACTACAAGTCAAATATTCCACATCTAGTGGTCTCCTTGAATGAATCCTTAATTATCCTCTCCAAACAATACAGGAAGTAAGTGAATTTTACTTAAACTAAATAGCTTGCCACGGTGCTATTTTCCACCCTGGAAAGAATGTTGTCCCTGTATTAATGGAGTGCCTTTGTCTCTTCTGCATTATGATTATACATGCACACATTTTTTAATTGGCTGTGCTATCACTGTAAAACTATTGATTTTTTTTTGAAAGACTGACGTGGAATAAGATTCTTATTCTGTTACTTTATATGGGTCCCCTGACTGATTCATTAAGTTAACCCATTTTGTTACATGCAGATTGGAGATTTCCCCCATAAATTCTATAATGTATATAAAACACCCTGCAGAGTGCATGAAAGATAAACACTCACTATTTTATGAGACCTCTCCCCTCTTTTGTCACATGCTTTCTTATAATCTTACAGTTCCTTCTATGCTTCCTTTCCCCCCCAGCTTTCTCCTTTCTTCCCTGTGTGCTCCTTGAGAACAGAGTATATGCATAACACATCTTCTTACGATGGCTACATAATGTTTAGTATGGTCTATGGGCCACCAATATCAGAGTCACTAGGTTTTTTAAAATAAAATGTAGGACCATAATTCATACAACCCGATTCAGAATGCCAGAGGTTATACCTACACATTTTATAAAAATTCTGAAATTGATCTTATATAGGTGGAAATGTGGGAACCACCAACCCAGAAGATTTGTGATAAGTACTTGCTACATAAATACGTGGGCTATGGTACTGATGTTCTTCTCTTGTGGAAATGATGGTAGTCAGTCCTACAAAGAGAGAAAGATAAACATGCTTCTTTGGATATGCTGACCCTTTTGTATGAATCCTCTTAAGAAATGATGAGCATGCCTGCTCAAGTCAGATTGGGTTATCAGTGTCCTATGATATTATAAACCAGAAGGATGCTGGATTCAATTAGAATCTCCACAGATTGATGCCTCAGACAGGCCACTGGAAGAATTATTAAACTCTTCTCAAAATGTAGTTATTTAAAAAAAGGAGAAATATCTACCTTTCTTTCCAGTATTGCATGAGATTTTTAAAACCAGGAGAATCCTAGAAACTGGTGTTGGGACCAGCCTCTGCTGGACAATGGATATAAGCTGTGGCTTCTCCTCAGCAAAATGTATAGAAACCAAAAGAATACAAAAGAAGATTTTGTTGTCAGAATCAGGAATCTTCTCTGTTACAAGCTGAGTTAATGATGAACATTCATCTCCAGTTTCCAGTATGTTGTTGGTCATTTACAACCGTAGAACACACCTCTCCACAAGTCTTTCTCCATCCAAATTAAGAAACAGTCCCTACCCAACCTTATTCCTAACCTCCCTTAATGTTGACTTCATAAGTAGCATTTTTTTCATGCGGTCCCCAAACTGCATGTTCTACATGATTGGTGCTTCTTTGTATTTTTTTTCTAGTATATAATTTATCTTTCCTTGTTGGCTTATCAAATCCCTAAGATTGCCTCCACTCCTCAGCCTCAGGTCTATCAAATACAACCTACATCATGGTCAATCACTTAGTATTCACCCAGGATTGCTCCAGCTCTTCAAAGAAGAGGGGTTGCAACACCCATGGCCAAGTGATTTGCCCAATCATCTTTCACTACGTGAACCAGTAGCTAGATAAACTTGAAGAAGCTCCTTTATATACTATCTACTTTTTTTCACGCTGAGCCCTATTTGAATGCAAAGTACAAATTCAGAGACGAAATACATCTCTGAATTTTGTGGTCTAATTGTGTCCTCAGACTGCAAAATGGTCTATGTCAAAATTTAGCCATATATTTTCAGTGTATAGCTAGATCATGAAGGCAAAAGACAAGACTGACCATTGGCATTCTGGCGGACTCTCGAGTGGTCCAGATAATGCCAGCAACAAAGTTAATATGACAGGAAGTCATTATTGCTTACTTGGAGAATGTTATTCTGGATAATTGTGTTTCTACAGTGTCAGTTTGAGTTGAGGTAGACACAGAGGTTGTATATAGTTTATAAAAGAGACTTCAATTGTATTGAAAAAACAAAATGAAATCATTAGGAAAAAAGCATCTTCTTAACACGTTTTTCTGTTGTTCTTATTTTATTTAAACAGTATTTAAAAATAAACTACATTAGTTGTGGGGGTGGTATAGCTCAGTGGTACAGTGCATGCCTATCACGCACGAGGTCATGGGTTCAATTCCTAGTACCGTCACTAAAAAATAAATAAATAAACCTAATCACCTCCTTCTGACCAAAAAAAAAAATAAAACAAAAGTTATGTTATAAAAAATAAATTACATTAGAAACCAACTATGTGAGTAATCTTCCAACAATTTTATGTTAAGAGGGAACTGTCCGAAAGGAGCAGCACAGCACATAGTTTATTTAAAAAAAAATGTAAGCAAATGAGTATAAATAATATATTATGTATTTCTATAATTCAAGCACCAAAGCTGTGATATGGGTTTCAGCTGATAATCAGACTCATGAAACAAAATTAAGCCTTAATCTAACACTGCATTTACTTAGATTCATAAAAGTACACAGGGCAACAGACACAACAGATATGACATCTTCATAATGATGGGAAACCTGACTGACTGTGGGTTGAGTGCAGTGTCTATTGCTTCTTCACTTACACGGATTATACACGGCTTCCATGAATAAGACACAAGGTGTCTGTGATTTGAGTCATGGAGGTCCAACACCTTCCTGACTACTGAGCTTCACAAAACCAGTTGTATCCCCAAATAACACAATGAGGCTAAGCAACAGTCTCCATCTATCTTAACTCTAGAGCTTCCAAGGACACATTACAGTGAGGTGAGGAACACCACGGTCCAGGTCACTCCCAGCCAAACCTGCAGAGACTAGGCTTGATTTTAACAGTTATAGACATGAAACAACAATAGGGTGTGGTAAATACTGATGGAGAGGCATGTGAAATTCTGTGGGAGAAAGGCAGAAAGAGAGTTTAATCTTAAGTAGAGTATTAGGAAAGGCTTCCTACCAGAGGCAATATTTAAGAATTTTTTTTTTTTTTTTGAGATAATGAGAATTTTTAGTGGTTGGACAATAAAGTTAGGAGCAATTTAGGTACAGGATAGAGTAGGGGGAATCTAGAGAAATGTGTAGATATTTGGAAGAAGGGCCTCAGGACATTGAGATGTTTAAATATTTTGAGTAAAGAATTCAAGAAAGATGAAACTAAAGGAAGGCTAGGCCTAATTGACTGGGTCCTATTAAATTGAAAGCATCAATACATTTTTCTGTAATTAATTTGCATGTTTACAACTGGCTTGATTTAGGTTTACATTATAGAAATATCAACATGGGTCGCCATTTACTATGATGCTATTTATAATTATAGACAACAAAAATCACCTAGATTCACAAAAGAGAAGAATACTAAGTAAGCTTTACTACCTCCACTTCAAGGATGGTTGTGCATTCGTTGACAAAGAATGCGTACGTCGGACGTGTGCAATGAAAGCTAGTACTGCATAGTATTCCAGGTCTTCCTGAAGTAAGGGGAGGTTGGAAGAACCAGATCAGGGAGACTAGAGGTACTAACATTTCTAAATGGGGATACACCATCCTGATGCACTATTATCATACAGGTGTTCTTTTGCAGTTTATTATTTGCTGATATAACTTGTGATAACACTTGGGTTTTTTTCCAAACTGAATATTTGCTCCCTTCAAAAAATATTTTTAAAGTTTTGTGTGTCTGTGTGTTTCTTTTTACTCCTAGCCTAACAGTAACATCATGCCAAGTTCCTATGATTTTTCTGGCAGTATTGAAACAAAAATATGTCAAAGTGACAAAAAAGACCATGAGTTAAATCCCAGAGAATTAGGTGATTTTGTTCTGAAATCCCCGGCATTGGTATATTAGTACTTCTTTGTCTTGGAAAAATTTATATTGAATTGATGCAGTTTCTTAAGTTCTAAGAGATAATACTAAGATCAGTGCATGAATTAAGTATAATTTAGACGGAATTAGGATGATACCTGTGATGTTCTTCTTATCCAAGTTTCTATGACTAAAATAAGATCTTTACCAAAAAAACAGATACAGATACAGATATAGATATAGATATAGATGCAGTAATTTTGGAGCTGTTCACTTCATTCTTTAATATTCCAAATCCAGGCTAGTTTGTATATTACCAAGACAAATTCATTCCCCTGAATACATTAAAATATATTAAGAAATAGTCTGTTTTTTCACTTTTTTTTTCATTTTAGAAATGAAAATACCATGAGTACTTTTTTCTGACAATGAATTCTACACATATTACTAACAATTTGAAACTTAAAAAAATTTAACGTAGCAGATAATACTACCCATGTCCTACAACTTGGATGAAATCATATCAGTAGCCGTTATGTGTTTTCTTCTAGAAATCCTCACATTTAAAAGTGAATATCCTGATTTTTTTTCTCACCTAACATGAAGATATAATATTCCACCAAGGCACTACTGCTTTTTTTTCATAAAGCCACTTCTAGTGCCTACATGATGTTCTAGGAGCTGGCTGTATCTTGATTTATATTATGATTTTTATATATTTTTGCTTTGTAGGCAATTTTCAGCTTTGAGCTAATGGTAGTTAACATATTTGAGAACAAAATCTTTTTGTTTGTTTTCTTTAAGAGCTTCAAATTTTTTTCTTAACATTTTTTTTTAAGTTGGCCAAAACCAAGAAAAATCTATTTTTATCTCTTAGAGGTATTCAGCATGAAAAAAAACCTAAAGAAATAACAGTTGTCACTGTAGGCCAACCTTCTGGTTGAGGTCTTTCCATTTTAAAATAACTTTTATCAATCCATTTGCTCATTTGAGACAGTTCAAGAGAACTGAGTACACAAGTTTACTTTCTGAGTAAAATTATAGAGATTTCATATTCAATGCCGCTCAGATCATTTGCCTTAATGCTCCACATGATGAAGAAAAGTGATTCTGAAAAACATATGAATGAAAATATATTTTTTCAAATAAAAACACAGTTTTTAAACCCCCAGGTGAACTCACTTAAGTTAGTCAAGATACCAGCAGGAGGAAGAGAGGGATGGAACATTCAAGCTGAATAATTTTCAAGAAGTCCAATAAAGTCACTGTTTAGCAAGCTATGATCAGAGTATAAAGAAGTAATCAAGGGATAGTGAAATGTCCTAGATCTAACAATAGCCAAAAGATGCGATAAATATCAGGACTAATGAAACAAGAAAAAACAGTGATTGCTGGAACAGGGAGAAGTGAGCTAGGTGGACAGGGGACCTGGCGTTAGCCTGATTGAATGTCCTCCCACCCTCTGACCTCACTATGGTATCTCTCATCGGCCAGACATACACGGCAGGTGGTGAGAAAAGGAGATACCCATATAGACCAGTTTCCTGGGACAGAGCAGGGTAGAGAAGTGCTGAAAGGGCATGTAGGTTGGCAAATGAAAGCACCCTCTCTTTAAAGGGATTCTATGATAAATCCTTTGGGAGGGGGGATTATTGCTTTGTAAACAAATAATCATCTTGTGTATTCTTTGATTTGTAAATATGGGTAGACCTCTCTATTATAAAGCAAAATGGAAAAAGAGCTTATTTGAAAAATCCTGTGGAATTTCAATTCTGGGGGTAATTCAGTTGCTAACGATTACAAGCTTTTACAATTTATTTGTTTGCTAATTGATGTAGTGTTTGTTGTGTACCAAACACAATGCTATGTGCCAGGCATGTACTCTCTCCTAAGAAGTATTAGAGGGTTTAAGTGTCTTGCTGACAGACTCACCAGCTAGGTAGAGGCAGAGACAAAATTCTAGCCTAAGTGGGCCCTAGGGCAAACAAAACAGTGCTCTGTGCGCAGTCAACACCATCCTTCCATCAGGGAAGGTGCCATCACTGTGTTTTATCACTGTCCTTTCCTCTGTCTTTTATCCCCTCAAAAAGCAACTATCATATATACTTTTCTAATTTTGTTTTTGTTTCTGTTGCTAACGATCTATCTCTCGCATTTCAAAGGACCCTTCCTTCTGAGCATCTGTTTCAGGTTTTCTTCCTTGGAACACAGATTCTGAGATGGAATGGCAATGCAAGGTTTTTCAAGAGGGAGTATTCTTAGATTGACTGTCGAGAAAGGAAGGTGTCGAGCTGATGGAGAGCTGGATGTCTATTCAATTCTGGGGGCTGAGCCTTTGTATCTTTGCCACATGAAGGGTGCCCTAGGGAAGAGGCATCCAGAAACAACTCTGTTGAGACAGTCCACAAGGAGGACTGACAACTGAGGGCCAAGGGTTATTTTGGCGTCACTCCGATCAGGTGGAAGATTAAGCTGTTCATTCCTAAAGTGGGACTGTGCAGTGCATCAGCATCCACTGTAGTAATTATGAATCTCTTCTTTAATTTATAAGAAAAATAGTATAAATTATGCACACATATGCATATACACATGTATTCTATTATATGCATAAATGTACTGTTATAAATAACAAATGCGGTTACAGCAGTAGTCGATTACCGCAGTAACACCTTACAAATTATTTAATATACACACTTACATACACAAAATATGTATGTACATCTCTATCTAAATCTGTATCATTCCTAGATAGAAAAGGCTCATTGAAAACTTCATGAACTACTCAACTGCAGAAATCAATGTGCTTAAACTTTAAATTTGTTTTAGATCCTTGAATTAGGGCAGTTGATTGCTATCCATTATAGGCACAATTTTCTGAATTCCTGCATCCAGGTGACTAATGATATTGTAGATTCTTCTTATTCATCAATTTAAAGAAAAAATAAATGAAGCCTCTGTGAGCGGCCCTGACTTCTTCCTGCCCATAGTTGAGCACATTGTTCACTGTTATACTTGGAGCTGAAAACTGTCATGTGAGCGTCTGACTCCTCCCTAACTATGGATCTCAAATGGTTTCTTCTGTAGCCGAGGGAAATGATATAAAGACGTCACGCTTCTCCGCTAAGGTGAGTTCTGGGAGACAAAACCAGAGCAGAGCAAAGTCAGAAGAGCAGAGATTACAGAGAAAAGGAAAGGGAACAGCTGTGCTCTATATATTTTACTTCTTTGAGTCATCACAATATACCCTAATCAAGGGGTATTTCCAAATGAAAAATCTGAGTTAATGATTTTAGATATACTTGTCCATGGTCACACAAGAAATATTTTTGCATAGACAGGATTGAAACCTATTTCTGATGACTCAAGGTGCAGATTTTAATTCACCACTCTTTCTGTTCAACCTGCTAGAGAAGTTTTCCAAAGGCATGCCTGCATTTGGGGTGTTTGACGTATATGACGAGTGCACTGGTGTAATGCCGGTCTGCTCACTTTTCCCATCTGCAATTCTTGACACAGATTTGTGACTATTGCTCTTTGGGAGAGAATAGGTATAGATGTAAGAAAAAAATGAACTCTTAGAAACGTTAAAATCTAAAGCAAATGAACCATTAAAGTGTTCAGATAAAAGTCAAATGAAGCTCCTTGTGATTCACTTGGAGATTTGTTTTAAGATTTTTCAATTTCTGGACAAGCCTGCACCTGTCCACAGATTCTGCTTTTCCTCCTCTAATAATTCAGCTGCTGACAGTTGGAGCTTTGCTTCTGCTTCATTAATCTGCTCATGGGAAGTAGTATTTTCTCAAAATTTTGGTGACATTTTCATTTCTCATCTTTAAAGGATCCCTCTCCACTTCTTCCAGAGGTCACACATTTCTACCATCTCAGACAGATGGACTCTCTCATTCTTATTCAAGCTGACAGTGTTCAGAATCAGGTGCTTATTTTTTCCCTTTGAGTTACACTGCTCATTTACATCTCTACCCATTAGATAGATAGTCTCTTTCTTCTTTGGTCTCCAAATCACAACTCACTGAATTTTTATCCAGAGAGATATTTTGGATTTGTCTAAGGAGATAAGGGGTTCTTTTTATTACTAATGAAAAGTTAATCAAATGAAAGTAGAATTATTTTAACACGTTGACCTCAAAAGCATTTGCAATGAAAAAAGATCCTGGAATATTTTAAATGTGTATCTATTGTTTTTCAGGTTCAGAGGGCAGATTGTTTATGTGTTTGTGGTATTTTTCTCTGTTTCTTCTGGTTTAAATCTAGGCTCAGCTTGGATGCCAGTGTGCTCAAGAAGGCAGCCTTCTTTTTCTTTCAATCTTCCAAACATACTAATGTTACCCTCACTGGGTCATATTTATAAAATCAAATATCATAACATATGCTGATGTGTTTTTTTCATGAGTCAGAAGATTTGAAACTAGCAAGTTCCAGAAAAGAAGGCATAAGTTTGGAGCAAAAAAAGATTTAGTATAAGGCTCTGACTCCTACTGAGTATGTGACACTGAGTTGGTAGCTTCACTTTTCTTTTTTCATTCTTCTCTCATTTCTAAAATGGTGCGATTGTCAGTGCCTATCTTGTAATGCTGCTGAGTGTCAAATGAATTACTGTATGCAAAATTCCCAACATGAAATATGGTAACTTCTTGAAAATGCTTCTATAATTATTGATATAAAGAGTCTTGAAGCATAAGGCACTTAGGCCCCCAATGGTAACTTGGTTATCCACTTTGAGTTTTAGAGTTTTCATCTTTGAATTAAGAAAAAGCTATACTTAATGTATTGGATGAATTGTGTTTCCCCCCCTAAATTCACATATTGAAGTCGTAAACCACCTGTACCTCAAAATGTAACCATATTTAGAGATAAGATCTTTAAAGAGGTGATTCAGTTAAAATGACATCTTTAGGGTGAGCCTATTCTGATATGATTGACATTCTTTTTTTTTTTTTTTTTTTTGAGTAAAGGTAGATTTATTCAGAGAGGTACAAACTCCATAGACAGAGTGCAGGCTGTTTCAGAAGGCAAGGAAAGGCCACCAGGTGCGGGTGTTAGGTGCTCAGTTTAAAGAAAAGATAGTTGCACCCTCCATAGACAGAGTGCGGGCCGTCTCACCCAGAAGGGAGAGCAGCTTGACTGGCATTCTTACTAGAAGAGTCCATTAGGACACAGACATACACAAAGGTAGGGGTAATTTTGTGACAACACAGTGAGGAGGCAGCCATCTGCTAGCCAAAGAGAGAGACCTCAGATGAAACCAAACCTGCCAACACCTTCATCTTGGACTTTTAAGTTCTCGAACTGTGAGAACATCGAAGTCTGTGGTTTAAATCACCTGGCCTAGGGTACTTTTTTTATGGCAGTCCTAGCAAATCAATATATTTTTAATTATAAAGAGTATAGCATAATACCCATGCATAGGAGGCACTTAATAAATTCCACTGCCCACAGTTATGAGATTAATGGCATTCTTCAATTTATAATTATTTGCATAAACATCTTTTTCCTCTTAAGAACGTATTTTCTTGATGTCAGCAGTCCTATAAGCCCTGCTTAGCACTCTACTTTCCACAGCTAAAGTCAGTGACTGACAACTAGTACACTGATGATTATTGTTAAGTAAATAAATGGACTTATGAATGATGATGCAGCTGAATTATCAATAGAAAACTGAATATTCTGTTTGTACCTCATATGGTTAAATTTAATGGCAACTTTAACTCCAATATCCTGTAATTGCCAGATAGTTATAGCCATTTTAACAAAACACTAATTGGCAGCCTAGGAGCAACACGTTACAAGACTATTTTTCCATGTAACTCTCCTTATATGGGCGATGTAGAAATGTTCACCTCTCACTTGACTTAAATCCTCACGAATGTGGCCTATTTAGTACTTTACTTAAGTCCTTTTCTTTGTTATCTAGAGTAAGAGTATTAATGCAGAATAAATAATTTAGCTAAATAATCTTGCCAGCCACAAAATAAGCATAAACATGCACAGGTCAATAATGCCTTACTTGAAGAGCTCCATCAACATTTTTTAGAGAAATTGTAGGGAATGTGTGTAATCTTTCTGAGACAACGTGAGGCAAGCAGAGAACAACAGTATAGCTGATGCCATGTTTTTATGCCTTAACACACAGACTCCCATCCAGTACACAGCAGTGCATTGGCCTGAGTTCTAACCATCCGAAAATCACCATCTTTTCCAAACTGACTCAACGGGCCCAACTGAATATTGAAACAGAGGTGTCCAACTTCAGAAGATCATATTTGGCCTTGCCCATTTGTGGTGAAATCATCTGTCAACCAATAAGTTTATTTTCAATCTGGCTACATGAAAAAAATACATAATATAGGCATTGTGACAGCATTCCTTAATGTGTGTCTTGTAGAACACGGATGCCTCCACGTGTCAACTAGTACAAATAAAAAGAGGAGGTGAAACTGAGTCTATGTTAAGATTATCCAGGTATATGATTTCAAAATATCTTTGACCGTGAAACTCTAACTCCAGAGAGTGACTTACAGGCTTACTGTGTTCTACAACACACCAAAGAAACCGCTGAACATAACAGTAAACACTGCCAACTCAGAAATCAGAAACACTAACATAGTTTTGTAGAGTGAGGAATATATGCCAGAGGCTGGTTCAAATTTAGGGAAAAGAAGCCTTGAAAATTCATATTAGTAAGTCCAAGGAACTCACATTTAGGAGATTTCCCTTTGGCTTAGGCACAAGAGTAGTTTTTGTACCCTGAGACTTTCCTGAACTCCTTTAATAATTTTAATAATGGTTTTTAAAGGCCATCCTGGAAAAAGTAAACAACAGATACAAAGCAAATCTGGCCCCCGAAAAGCCATGCTTAGGAAAAGTACAATAAAATAAATCTGCAGTCTTGTGGTGGGGGCACTAGTTTTTTCACACATGAATGCTCTTTATCCATGTTGATAAAATCCCAGTCCTTGGGGCCCCTCAAATCTTCAGGACTGAGTTTGTGATGGGGATGCAAAGGAAGGCAGGGTTATAGGAGTAGGGCCCTGGATGAGGGACAGGGCAGCCTTTCTGGCCACAGTCGAGAAACTCAAGCTTGCCGAACTGCAGTCATTTAATCAAGCAGTGCCTTCTCCAGAAAAGGAAGGTATTGTGGGAGAAGTGGTTGGCGGGGGGCCATATGTCTATCTGTCTATAACACCCCCAGTCTCTCACCTCAGCTCTCATTCTGAGGTTGTGAATTTCTGTTTACACTAGAAGCATCTAAGGGAGTAGTTAAATTCCATGACGTTGCCTAGAGAGCTTTTGATTCAGTAAATCTCACATTTTTAATAAACATCATGCATAATTCTGATATAGTTTGTCTAGTTCCCAAAATTTGACACATTTCCTTACATCTAAGGAACTCCTCAAGGGGACAAGAAAAGAGAGAATCCAAATCAGTCAACATTTCTCCTTGTTAGCGAATTTGAAAAGGCAAGCTGATGTATTTAAGTATAATGATTTTTTTTCTTCCATCTATCGCTAGCTAATATAGCTGTATTAAATTCATCAATCTTTTATATTATTTACCTACACGTTTGTATTGGGCATCATTCAGGAATTTTAAAGCCTCTTGCAAACTATTTCATATATAAGCTGCAATAAAATTTATAGTAAAGGATAGGAAAAATACAGACTAAAAAGGCAAAGCTGCTAACTTTGAAAAAGAAATATTCATCATTAAGTAGAAACTCTAGCATGTCATTACTTCATAAAAACAGAGATCATATATACCCTTTACAGTCATTTCATAGCATCTTCAATGTTACCTAAATGTTGTAAAAACTTCTAAAATTAAAAAAAACAACTTTTGATCAAGAACTAACACAGTATCATTGCAAAAAGTTGGAAAATGATGATACATATTAAAAACTTTAGACAATCAACTTTAATATTTAGGTGTGCTTCTTTCAATGTGGAGATACGTATGTAAATGCTTATGCATAAGGAAAGATTGGCTATATCATAATTGGAATTGTGCTGCAATAATTTTTTTTCCTAATTCTGCCTTGTGTGAAATGTCAAAAATAGGCAAATTTATAGAGAAAGAAACTAGATTAGTAGTTGCTTAGGACTGGGGGAACGGGAGGGGAGGTGAGAGGGGATAGAAAGTGACTGCTAATGGGCAAAGCATGTCTTATTAGGGTGATAAAAATATTCTAAAAGTATTGTGATTATGGAGCAATACTGTAAATTTATTTTAAAAAACACTGAATTGTACACTCTGAATGAACTTTATGGTGTATAAATTATACATCAATAAAGTTAATAAAAATACTTCAAGAGAACTACAAACCAAGATTTCACAAAATAAATTCCATATTCTTTGCAACTGCCTTCCTTAATCTTATTTTAAAATGAGTATCAGTTTATGTCAGTTTGTTACATAAACTGTGAGCTTGTAAGGGTGATAAATCTGATCCAGTTTGAAAACTTTACAAAGCATTTTAATAAAATAATGTATGTCCTACCACCAAAAAAAATTTTTTAATGGATTTCTCAGAACTTTCTCTCTCTATATGTAAAATCACATTATCTTTGAATTGAGAGAATATTACTGTTTTCTTTCTAATATGAGTAATTACTTACTTCATTTTCTTGCTTAATTGATGTTGCTATAACCTCCAGCATAATGTTGAACAGAAGCAGTGAAAGCTGATGTCCTGGTCTTGTCCTTGTCCCTGCTATACTGTTGTGGGCTTTTCACAGATGCTCTTACCTGATAAAGTCCTGCTACTTAGATTGTTCAGTGTTTTTATAAAGAAAGTGTGTTGGATTTTGACAAATGCTTTTTCTGCATCTATGGATATAATCTTATAGGTTTTTTGTTTTTTAATTAATATGCTATATTGTATCAACTGATTTCTGTGTGTTCAAGTAACATTGCATTTCTAAATACCACTTGGTCATGTTGTATAGAAATTTTTATATGTTGCTGAATCTGTATTGCTAGTATTTTGTAGGTTTTTTTTTTCTGGGTGGTAGTTTTTAAATTACTAATTCAATCTCTTTATTTGTTCTAGGTCTATTCAGATTATCTGTTCCCTCTTGAGTCACATTTGGTAGTTTGAGTGTCTCTGGGAATTTGTTCATTCCATCTGAGTGGTCTATTTTATTGGCATACTATTGTTCATAGTATTATTTTACAATCCTTTGATTACTATAAGGTAGGTGATAATGCATAGTCTTTTTTTTTTTTTTCTTATGAGGGGAATATAATTGGGTTTATTTATTTATTTATATTTGGAGGAGTTACTGGGGATTGAACCCAGGACCTTATGCATGACTTTACCACTTGAGCTATACTCTCCCCACCTCCAGTCTTTTTATTCTGGTTTTAATAATTTAAATATTGTGTCTTTTTCCTTGAACAATCTCTCTAAAAAAATTGTTAATTTTGTTGATATTTTCAAAGAAAGAAACAACTTTTGGTTTCGCTGACTTTTCTCTATTGTTTTTTGGATTTCTGTTTCATTAATTTCCAGTCTAACTTTTATTATTTCCTTCCTTTTGCTGGCTTTGGGTTTATTTCATTACAGTTTTCCAGTCTCCTAGTATGGAAGGTTAGACTATTGAATTTTAGATCTTTCTTCTTATTATTTTTAAGAGGCATTTACCCTCTGAGAACTGCTTTAGCTGCATCATATAATGTTGTGTTTTCATTTTCATTCATCTCAAAAATATTTTCCATCTTCTCCTAAGATTTATTCTTTTACCCATTGGGTTTTTAAGAATATGTTCTTTAATTTCTACAGATTTCTCAGTTTCTCAAATTTCTTTTGGTTATTGATATCTAATTTCATTCCATTGTGCTTATAGAGCACCTCGTGCTGTCTTTCTTGTGGACTGACCCTCTCATCATTATCATTGATATAGCTGTGTATATTTCCACCATTGTAATTTAATCTATGTCTCATGTGGTTTTTATCTGTTCCTTCTTACATTTTTTTGTTAAATGAGTTTTTTACAATGTAATATTTTAATTCTTTTAATTTTTTTTTTTTACTATATTTTGAGTTATTTTATCAATGGCTGTTCCAGAGCTTACTGTATACATTTTTACATAGGAGAATTTACTTTAGAATTACACTAAGTTAATTCCAGTGAAATACAGAAATATTCCAGTATAACTCTGTCTGATAAAGTAACTGGCCTACAAGTTACCTTATACCTCTAATGAAGTTATCAGTCTTCTCTTAATTGCTATTCACCACAATCTCCATTGTCTTGAAGAGTACCATTAGGCTTTAATTTACCCACATTCTGTTGCAAACAAAGTCAGTTTAAGGAGAGCTTCATTGTACTATCTTTTATAACCTATCTCTACTCTGGACAGAGTCTCTGAGCCATGGCTCTGAAGCAGGGGAGAGACATAACAGCCTACTTCTCTCAGCATGGCATCCTTGGTTCAGGATCTGGGTACTTGGTGAGGGAAGGCGGTAACCTCTAGTCTTCTCAGCTTACCTCTCCAAGCATTGGACTTTTGCCTTACTAGTGAGCTGGGTAGAGTTAATCAGGATCCCAGTATTCTAATGGGCCAACGTAAAACCTTCATGCCACCAGTAAAGGCTAAGTGGGAAAACAATGCTTCCCCTTCTTGGCTGTGCTCACCAGGAACTCAGACTCTTCACGGGTGTTTGAGAGACATGAGGAGATATGTTGGTGATCTAGCAATTCTCAGAAATACTGCAGACTTTTACAGAGATATGGGAGAAGTGGGAACCCTGAGCTCTTGGCTGCATTCACCTATAGTGAAACTTCTGTCACTAGGCTGAGAAAGAGGGAGCAGAATGGGTTTGAATTTCACAAACTCTTGCTTTTCTCATTATGTTTTAGTAGATTTTCTTCAGTAAATCTCTCTTTATTCACTATATGGCATTAGTCCAATTTGGGGACTTTAAATGGTTGCTATGTCATAATTTTTATGAACTTCACTAGGGAGTAGGTCTACAGAATACCCTATGTTGAAATCTTGGAGATATAACTGCTCTCTTTAGTTTTTTTTTATATTTATTATTTATCTGCTGAGTAGTTGAAATGTACTATTCACTATGTCTTATCACTGTCTTTATTTTAGTCTTTGATCATAATTATAATATCTATTTTAAATTTATTTTATTCTAATTCAACATTCAAATCATCTCAAGGTCTGTTTCTACTGACTTGTTTTATTTTTATTATGACTCAGATTTTCCTGCTTAACCTTGGTTTACATTTTATTTCTTTATTATTTGTTGGACACTGGGAGTAATAAGTTGTGTGGAATCTGAACTATGTCATTGTTTCTTAAACAATACTGAATTGTAGTCTATCGGTAATTAATTAACTGGTAGCTCCTTTTTAGCCTTTCGAGCTTGGTTTTATTCTTTGTTAGTTGTAATCTATTAATATTTTGACTTCAATTCTGCAGTGTGGCTCTAATTCTAATGTGTGATTCCTACTCCTAAGACTTGGTCTTTCATGGGTTTCAATAGAATGCCTATTTCATGGGTTTTAATGAAATCCCCATGATCTGCCCAAGCCCCGTCATCTTGATCTGTAATCTGTTACATGTCCACAGTCAGAAGGCCAGTAAAAATGTTGAACTCATCTTATCCGCATCCTCTCAAATTTCACAGTCATGTCCTACTTGTTATTCAATATCTTGTTACTGAATCTCTCTCTCTCTATGTGTGTATATATATATATATTTTCCCCCCCAGGTTTCTTTAGGTGTGAGAGAAAATCTTGAAACAGTTACACTGCTGTGGCTGGAAGCAGATGACTGTATATTTTTCCTGAACCTAAACCTAAAAAAATAGTAATATTAACTTTTTTATTCTATGGACCTCTTGGAAAATATTTGGTGAGCAAGTCCTGAAGATAAGACTGGGCTTTGTGCCAATATGTGTTGGTAGGGACATAAAGTCATTGTAATTCCATTAAATAAGTAAATACATTTCTTATCATGCACTCCAAGCTTGCAAATCAAAGAATTTGTGTTATAATAACTTCGATGATTTTGTGCATGGGGTTTACATTCACTGAGGTATGGGCTATAGGACATAAGGCTGGTTTGGGGAAAGAATCATGAGTTCAAGTTTAGGAAATGTAGAATCTGCAGAACCTTTAGTATATCCAAAAATATATGCCTCTTAGTCAGGGATGTTATAATAAGTCATTGTAAGTAACTAAGAGGACATCTGTGACCAAAGCTCAAACAGTACCCATGGTTTCAACCAGGAATTTGGGATAAGATGCATGGTTGCAAAATCATTTCTAGTCCTTATTGGAGACTGGGCTAAATGTACAGTTGCCAAGATTATCCTGGTTATGTTTGTATAAGAAACTGAGCAAAGGTAATTTTGAAGAGTCACAGGACACTGATACTGGATGAGGTAAGGCACTACATAGGACAGAGACTGATACTTCCAATGAGTTTCTATTTAACTGGGCAAGATAAAAAAGTACTTGATGGTAGATTGTGTCGTGGCTGAGTTCAAAATGTTGATACCACTGCATTTATGGTCTCCTGGGAGAGTCAGTATGTATCAGCAATGCACTTCCAAGTTAAACAGCCATGTACTATTTGTTGGAGAAACAAAGTAACTATAGAGTTTTATAATTTTTATCTCCTGAGGGCAGATGTTTCTGATAAACAGGGATTCGTGTTTCTTCCATTAGGAACTTTTAAAAATATAAATTAATGTCTTGGTATTGTGGCTTCTGTAGTGGTCTCTTGTGTTTTAGAATAGCATGAATCAATTCACCGAGGCTGGAGTCCTCTCACATTGTAAACCAGTGAAATTAAGTTTGTGAATCTGAAAAGCCAAAAAAACACCGCTGGGACTGAGGAAAATGTGAGAATAAGACTGAGAAGCCATGATTCCCTATCCATCTTCCAACACACTTACACAGCCTCTGTCATCTGGGAAAGGAAGAACAGTTTTCACCACACGAGTTAAAGGCTGTGAATGTGACCTAGATAATTCTTGAAGTAGTTAAGTTGAAAGACTTCCTTCAATGTCTGCTGAAAGAAAAAACTAAACCCTCATTCCTTAGTAAAATAAGTGTATCGAGAAAGCTAGATTGAGATGGAAAAAAATTGTACTTCCAGGTAAACTGTCTGAATATATCTGGTCGTACTTTAAAATAGTCTCGTCATATTTAAATCATTGGAAATACTCTGTGTGTGTGTGTGTGTGTGTGTGTGTGTGTGTGTGTGTGTGTCTGTCTGTCTATGGTTTAGATAATAACCAAACATTATTCTTAGCCACAAGAATAAATAACTTCTCCACGGGATACTTGGCATTCAAGAAATATCTAATTTGAAGTGATTATGCTGTAAATAATTTTCTCACTGAAAATAGGATATTTTACCCCTTAGTAGAGTTCTTCTTTGATCCCTATCTCAAGACAGTAAATTATGTAACAAATTTTAATAGTCTTAGCTTCCTGTTTTAATTAGAATAAGAACAGAGAATAAGCAGGATTATCACCTGGCTTGATGCCTAGCTATTTTATAGATGCTCGATAAATTTTTTTGTGAATGATTAACAATTGGTATTGAAAAAATATAAGAGGAATGAAAATTGAAGAAAAACTTGAATTGTTCAGCACATAAAGGTATAATCTCCAAGCTGGCATTCCCATTATACAAAATTTAATGAGAAAAAGACATTGGGCATGATTCGTCCTGCTCATAAGAAGAGTCCATTTAAAAGGAGAAGAAATTTGGTTTACTATAGAGAAAAACACTAAAAACTGTCCCACAGTAGTTTCATTTGTTGGCTTTGATTCAATAGTGCAGTTCACTGACTAAAGGGAATGAGAGAAATGCTATTTCTTCTTTGGAGAGTCTTAACTAGGTGACCTAAATAGTCTTCTCTAGCACCAAGCTTATAAAAATTTAAACATCTCAAGATTTCAATTAATTTGTTCATTCATCCATTAATTCATTTACATTTAATTTTGAATATCTACTTTATTTCCCTAATTGTGTTAGTTACTAATGACCAGAATTTTGGAAGGCACACATTGCCCTTGCCCCCTCAGAGATTCAAGAATAGCAGGGCAAAGAAGAAGGAAAACAGACAGTGTCTACAGCATGTGCTCCGAGCAACTGAGGAAGGAGAGGGAGTTTTGGAAGCAGAGAGCAAGGGCTCCTCAGCGCTAATACTGTTTACAACAGTATGGAGTGTTCGGGCACCACCAAGGAAATGTCACACTCCTCGAGATACTTCTGTCAAATACCCTAGGACCAAAGCAAACTTTGGACCATCAGAGAATCAAGAATCCAGGGTCATGTTTAGGGAGCAAGAAGAGGCAGAACAGAAAGCACATCTTCACTGAGGCCTCTACCATTTAATTTTCCTGGAGGTTACTCTAGGGTAGCAATACCTCTTCTGCACAGATGGCATACTAACCATCGTTAGACTCATCAGTGAATTCCTGTGATGTAAGTTGATCTCAGACAAGGAGAAGATGGAAATTTTGGGTTTCGCTGTGGAAGTGTCTTCTGGGATTTAACTGAATTGACATTTGACATTTACCCAGTAGACATTATGTACTCTGGAAGCTCCAAAGGATTGATAACATCAACTTTGGAGTTTCCCTGTCAAAGGCTGGAGAAAGCGCATTTAGTCTTTCTGCAACTATTTTCCTAGGAAAGAATTCTTCCAATGTGATAGAATAGTTACTTCTAGGTAGTGGTATGCGATCTATCAAAGTAAAAGGGGCTTCTGCCCCAAATAGCAACAAGGACTAGCAAAATAGTTTGGCTGTAGGTATCCATGTTCTGTGCACACTCATTGTATGCTTTTCTTATTATTCATGCTGACTCTATATTGAAAAAGTGCTATATTATACATTTATATAAAATATGGCCACAGAAGTTTATATGAACACACTATAAATAACAGTGCAAGGTAGATTTCTCCTTTCCCAATTCCAAAGGTTACAGATATGTTAAAATAGGTTGGTGGTTTAAAAAGTTTATTTTACAACTGGTGAACAGATTGTTGGGGTGGGGAGATTTATACATATGCACACACACACCCAACACACACTCATCCTACATATTAAGTTTCAAAGCTTGTAATTAATTGGCCAAGGATTCAGAAACAAATGATAGTCAGAGCTGATGAAGCCATGTTTATATAATTTCACTTGAAATTTCACAGAAATTTCAAAAGAGACATCAGTCAAGTGTGCTATCCACACAGAAGAGGTTCAATCATATTTACTGCCTTATCATCTCCCTTCTACATTGTGGCTTAAAAATGTTTACCACCTGAATCATTATTTGAGAATATTTACAAATATCTAAAGCCCTCCTCTCCCTTTCTTAAAAAAAATTCCTGTCTTACTGACTATAATTCACATAACAGAAAATTCACCAATTTTAATATACAAAAAACAACCATATCCACATCCAGTTTTAAAACATTTCTATCATCTACAAAAGAAACCCCAAATCTATTAGAAATCACTCTTCTTATTCTCTTACCCACAATCCTAGGAAACTACAAATCTAATCTCTGTCTGTATAAACTTGCCTCTTTTCAACATTTCATATAAATGAAATAATATAATATGTGGCCTTCTGTGAATGTGTTCTTTCATTTAATAATGTAATAATAATTTAATAATAGTTTCAAGGTTCATCCATACTGTAACATATATCAGTACTTCATTCCAATTTATGACTGAATAATATTCCACATATGAAAATACCACATATTATTTATCTACTCATGAGTTGGTAGACATTTGAGTTGTTTCCACCTTTTGAACAATACTTCTATAAACCTTTGTATACACATTTTTTTAGTGGACATACATTTTTTTCTACTTCGGTATATGCCTAGGAATGGAATTGCTGAGTTATACAGTAACTTTATAATTAACATTTTGTGGAACTGGCAAAATGTTTTCCAAATTGGCACCATTTTACACTCCCACCAGCAGTGTTTATGGTTTCCAATTTCTTCACATCATAGTCAAACATCTGTTTTGTCTATCTTTTTAATTATAATGATCCTAGTGAGTGTAAAGTAATATCACATTAAGGTTTTGATTTGCATTTCCTTAACAACTAATGATACTGAGCATTTTTTCATGTGCTTATTAGACATTATATGTCTTCTTTGAAGAAATGTCTATCCAAACACTTTGCCTCTTTTTTACTTGGTAAAGTATCTATATATTTTTGAGTTGTAAGATATCTTTATATATGCTATATGCAAAAGCTTTACAGGTATATGATTTGCAAATGTTTTCTCCTATTTTGAGTTGTCTTTGCACATTCTTGATGTTATCATTTGTAGCATTAAAGTATTTAATTTTGACAGAACCATTTATCTGTTTTTCTTTTGCAAGTTGTGCTTTTGGCATCACATCTAAGAACCAAAGCCTCATCTAAGGTCACAAAGATTTGCTCCAATGTTTTCTTGTAATAGTTCTTTTAGTCTTAGATCTTACGCTTAAATTACTGCTTGGTTTAATTTTTGCATGTCACATGCAGTGGAGGCCATTTTCACTATTTTACATACAAACAATTAGTTGTCACTATACCATTTATTGAAAGATAAATCTTGCCCTGAAATGTACAGGCATTCTTGTCAAAAAATTAGTGACCAGATCATTAAAAAGTTCAAAAGCAATCAATGCTAAAGAGGGTGTGGAGAAAAGGGAATCCTCCCACACTTTTGGTGGGAATGTCACTTGGTGAAGCCTTAGCTAATTCCTTAATAACAGAAGGTACCATATTATCACTCTGTATTTTGTATATATCTTGCTATGAAACACACAATACCCTACCACTTGTAACCACTCATAGCCACATACCACATGGTAGTCCAGGAAGCCAACCTGTGCATCAGAAGGAACTTTTCCTATTTCAGTGCAAAGGAAAGTTCATAAACAACTTCTTTAAAAGTTCAGCTTTAATGACAAACATTTAATTACATCAGTCTCTTTTCAAAATTAGATGTGAATAAACAATTTCAAACAGGAAAAAGAAAACAGTGGAAAAAAAAAACTGTGGAAAACAGTATGGAGATTCCTTTAAAAACTAAAAATAGACCTATTATATGATCCAGCAATCCCACTCCTGGTCATATATCCAGAGGGAACTCTAATCTGAAAAGATACATGAACTCCAATGTTCATAGAAGCACTATTTACAATAGCCAAGACATGGAAACAACCTAAATGTCCATTGACAGATGACTAGATAAAGAAGTTATGGAATATTCATATAATGGAGTATTACTCAGACAAAAAAAATAAAATAATGCCATTTGCAGCAACATGGATGGACCTGGAGATCGTCATACTAAGTGAAGTAAGCCAGAACGAGAAAGAAAAATACCATATCACTCATATGTGGAATCTAAAAAAAAAAGACAAACTAACTTATTTAAAAAACAGAAACAGACTCACAGACATAGAAAACAAACTTACGGTTACCAGGGGAGAAAGGAGGTCAGAAGGAGTAAATTAGGAGTTTGATATTTGCAGATACTAACTACAATATATAAAACAGATAAACAACAAGTTTATATTGTATAGCATAGGGAACTATATTTAATATCTTGTAGTAATCTATAATGAAAAAGAGTATGAAAAGGAGTATTTGTGTGTGTGTATATATATGTATATATATAACTGAAACATTATGCTGTACACCAGTAATTGATACAACATTGTAAACTGACTATACTGCAATAAAAAAAAATTGACCAGAAAGTTAAGTGTTTATTTCTGCACTTTCAATTCTATTCTATTAATCTGTAAGTCTATTGTTAAGCCAGAATGACACTGTATTGATCACTGTAGCTTGTTGTAAGTTTTGAAATAGGAAGTATGAGTCCCTCAAGTTTATTCTTTTTGTTCAGGATAAATTTATCTCCTATATCACTTCTATTTCTATATGAGTTTTAGGATAAGTTTGTTACTTTATGCCAAAAAGCCAGATGGGAGTTTGATACAGATTGTATTGAATCTGTAGATCAAATTTAGGTATGTCTTCTTCTTAACAATATTAAAGCTTCCAATCTGTGAAAATGGTATGTATTTCCATTTATTTAAATCTTCTTTAGTTTCTCATCATTGTTTTGTAGTTTTCAGCACTTCTTTATTAGTTTTATCCCTAAGTACTGTATTTTATTCTTTTAGATGCTATTCCAAAGATAACTGTTTTCTTCATTTGATCTTTACATGGTTCATTCCCTGAGTATAGAAATACCATTGATTTCTGTATATTGAATTTGTATCCTGCATCTTTACCTAGGTTTCTTATCAGTTCTAATTTATGTGTGTGTGTTTTGGTGAACTCTTCAGAAAATTCTAATTAAGAAATTATGCCATCGACAAATAGAGATATTTTATTTTCTTTCCAATCTGGATGCCAGTTATTTATTTTTATTTCCTAATTACCCTAGAATACCTTGTAGGATATAAAAGAAAAGCAGTAAAACCAGATACCCTTTCATTGTTCCTGATCTTAGAAAATACTACTCATTCTTTCACCACTGATTATGATGTGAGCTGTCATTTTCCCATAGATGCCTTTTCCCTATTATGACTAATTTTTTGAGTATTTTTCACATAAATCATGTTAGATTTTGTAATACACTTTTTTCTGCTTCTATTGAGATGATCATTTAGTTCATATTTTAATCTATTGATATTATATATTACATTAATTAATTTTTAGATATTAAATCAACCATTCATTCCTGGGATAAATCCCTCTCAGTCATGGTATATAATACTTTTATACATTGTTGTATTAATTTTTAAATTGTTTGGTTGGGATTTTTTATCTATTTTCACACAGAGTATTGTTTTCTTGTACTTACTTTGTCTGGTTTTGGTATCAAGCTAGTCTGTTCTCAAAGTTCAGAGATTATCTTGCTTAAAATTCAATGGTTATCAACAGTAAAGTCATCTGGTCTTGGGCTTTCTGTTGTGAATAGTATTAAATTATTAATTTAATGCCATTACCTCTTCTCTGTCTATTTAGAGTTTATTCTTCTTCTTAAGTCAATTTAGCTAGTGTGTGTCCTTCTAGGAATCTTTCCATTCCATATAATCTAACTTGTTTGCATGTAATTACCTGTAACATTACCTGATAAATCCTTTGATATTTCTAACGTTAGTGGTTAAGTCCACTCTTTCCTTTGTGATTTTTAGCAATTTCAATCTACTTTTTTCTTTGTCAGTTGAGGTAAAGTTTCATCCATTTTGTTCACCTTTTCAAGGAAAAAACTTTACTTCATTGATTTTCTATAGTTTCTAAGTTATTTTAAATTTATTTCTTCAGTGATCTTTATTATTTACTACTTTGTGTTTGCTTTGTGTTTACTTTTCTCTCATTTTTCTAGTTTCTTAAAGTGAAAGATGAAGTTACCAATTTGAAGTATTTATAGATTTCAATCTGAAAAAATATATATACATGTAAGTGTTAAGCTATAAATTTCCCTCTAAGTACATTTAGTAGCTTCATTTCCATTCATCTCAAAATGTTTTCTAATTTTCCTTATAATTTTTCATTTGAGCAATTTTTGATATTTATATCTATCTACATAAATAGGTATAGATATCGTAATCATCACTTTCTACAATCTTATGTCTCAAAGAAGCTGAGCAAAGAATAGAAAGTAAGCATATAATCTGTAGGGTTTGTTATATTAACCTTTTATTTACCATTTCTGGTTTACTTGATTTTTTAAATGCAAATTTAAGCTCCCATCTGGTCTAATTTCCTCACTCCAAAACATATTTTTTCCCACCCACTTCCTTTGTGCTCTTATTCTTCATTATTACAGTTCTATAATATATATTATTGACTATAGTTATTGTTTAAGTCAGTTGTAAGGAAAAAAATATAAAATGATACTGTGTTTTATAATTAGCTATATAATTACCTTTCCTAGGGCTTTCTGATGTTGATTTACATTACTATCTGAGGCACTGGTAAGTTAAAATGTCACAAAGCTCTCCGACCATGTTTCAGTCGCTTTATTCTTGACTTAGTGTTTTCTTGGTTGCTGTAAACTTTTGACTATTTCCCAGAGTTCTGCCAAACTTGATTCTGAGAGTCTCCATCCACTTTTCTTCCCTGTGGAGGGAGAGGCCCTTGGAGCCCCCTTCTTTGCCATTTTCACTTAGAGATTATTCTTAAGCCCCACTGTGCCAGGGAGGTTTCTACCCTTTGTTGGTGGATTTGTGTATGGCTTGGGGAAATGCTTCACATCTCCTCCGCATTTTACTCTGATTGTTCCTGATTGGGTACAGACTAGTTTAAGCGTATAGTCTCCTGAGCCCCAGTTGTGTGTGATCCTAGGAGGGCAGTTTTGGGCTGTATCCCTAATTCTCTCTTTTATCCTTCTGACATTTCTGATATTTTGCTAGTTGTTCTGAATACCATGAGGCTCCTCTGAGATCTTCACTGTCTTTAACAATTCCTTTAGGTATGCGATTCTCTGTAGTGTGTTCCAAATATAGTCAGTCCCTTTGGGAAGAGAGACATATCTCTTTATCCTTAAAGCCTGCCTCTCCTCCTGGGCACAACCCTGCATCCCTGCACCGGATCCATGGGCAGGGATATGAGCCTCTTTCTCCCAGAATGACATCCCTGCTCTGTGAGCAGAATGCGGACCATGGTGCTATTGCTTTTTCTTCTTGGCTGGCTTGGAGCCTCTGCCCTACAAGCACACTGGGGTGAGTGTAATAAGAGCTCCAATATTTTCAGATTATCATGCCTAAGCAGGAACTTCTACGCTAAGAGTCGGGGCAAAGTGGAGTAAGGGAGGCACTGCTATTCCTCTGGGCTTTTCCCATCAAGAATAAAGTTTCTGCATCATGAGGCTGTGAGTGATGAGAAACTCCCAGCAGCTTCCCCTGCCCCAGGTGAAGACGCAGCCGCAGACTGAGAGCTGGGGATGGAGCTCCTTGTTTTCTGGCCACAGCCATCCAGCACACAGCCTCTGGTTCAGAGCTTCCATTACCCGCAGCTTGCAGGCCTGGGTATAGGAACAGTCCCTGGTGCGCATGTCAGACTCTCTCTGCCTTACTGAGATTTGTTAAAATTTTTTTGAGTAAATGTTTTCTACTTGTTATATGCCCTCAGGATGATTTCTAAAGAATTTAAATGGTTTCAGTTTTATGCGTTTGTTTTTTCCTTTTCAAATATATTTCTCTACTTAAATGGCTGTTTTGCTGGGAAAGGGTTCACTGAGCTATTTATCCTGTCCAGAAAGGAAGTCTGCCTGCTGCTCCCCCCCGCTTTAAATGCAACTCTCCTCTTTCTTGATTCAAACTCAGCATAAGGATGGAAAAGCTTGGGTAGAGGGAGGAGGGCTTAAGGAAGTGAGTCTTGAAGACTCTACCAAAGCAACCTTGAGAAGTGATTTCTCAAGGTGACCTTGAGCTCTCCAATAACCAAGAGTGACATTTCCCCACAGTGAACAAGCACTGGCTATTTAATTACATCTGTAGATATGTATTTTGTATGAGTTACTATGTATTTACTTTAAAAAAATAATTAAATTTAATTTTGGACATCCATTCATCCTCCACTCTTCATTCATGGACTTTTTATGAGGTAGAGCTCACCTGCGATAAAAGTGACATACCTTTTACATACTCAAGACACACTTGTACCAGGTGTCCCAGGAAATTTCCATGAATCAAACACATAAATTTTATTAAACAACCTATGAGCAAGGTACTATTATTATTTGCTCTTTACAGATACAAACTAGAAGCAAAAAATTTAATTATTCAAGGTAACATAGCTATCAAGGAACCCAGGGTTCAAATCAGGCAGCAGAATTCTAGTGACTAAACCGTGGCCTGACCAATCAGAACCTTCCTGTTCCTTAGACTTTAGGGATACGTTTATGTCCAAATTAAACCAGTACAGCCAATTAGATGTTTGGCTTTCAGAAAAAGAAATTTGATCTTCCCATATGTACTTGAATCTCTGGGTATGTTAAGATTCTTCCTTCCTTCTCTCTACTGCACAGTTGAAGAGACTACAGCTGCAGAAGAGAAGGCAGCTAAAGCTGGGACTTACTTGAGACTTATCATCACCTGAACCATGAATCCAGCTGTGCTTCAATCCGTGAAAAACTCAGCAATTCAGTTATATAAGCCAATACATTTATGTCAGATTTTTCTCTTTTTTGAGTGTTTTAACTGACATGTCACCAGGGTCACAGACTCCAAAGTTCAATGAGATGCCTTTAAAAACAGAATCTTGGTGCCTTTCACTGTCAGTGAAAACACAGTAGTTTAAAATTATATTCCTGACAACACTGTCACTTCTGAGGGAAAATGAAAAAGGCTATGTGTGTGTTTTTGTGTGTGTGTGTAGGTGTGTTTATACACAAATGTACATTTAGACTTTTATCTGCTTCCTGTCATTTTGGTAGGATAAAATATATGCATGTCTGTATATGTGTTTGTGTCTATGTTTACACACAAACATAGATTTCATTACGTTCCTGTTTGTTTTCTGTAATACTGGCAAGAAAATAACGTTCAAGTTCATGATATTTCTTGTGAACACCAACACTCTTCCCATGCAACCAAGAAATACATCTTTTCTGAATGATTTACATAATTAATGAAGCCCATTAATATGAGTTGAAAAGACATTATCAGTTTTCTTCTGTACAAGAAAAGTATTACACAAGGTGTAGTTTATAAACACAATTTGTTTTCCTAACACTAGAAAAACAGGACTAGCAACGTTGGAATGTGCCCTGGAGTTATCTGCTTATCCTGTCACGGAGCGTTTAATTTAAAGGTCTGTATCACTCAGAGAGAGACTTCCATGTTTGCCCTGTTTGACTTCTGATCTCTCTCCTAATTCTGACGACAAGAACAAGACTGTGGACAGATCAAAATAAAATGTATATCATTCATCATGATACCCTTGTCAGGCCACAGAAACCAAGAACAATCAATTTTGATCTCTGATTTCCCCATCTCAACTACTTTTCCTCCACACAGTCTAGCAGGGACACCAATATGTTTGCAACAATATGATGAACCCTTTAATAGAGACGCGAGCTAGGTACTACTCATCTTTCCAAATCCCATCTGCCTCTCTAGCGGACTTTTACAAAGGAGGAGTTTACTGATTGCTGCTTGAATTAGTATTTTTAAAGGCAGTAGGTTGCTTCACAATTCAGGTAATAATCTATTACAATAATAGACCTGTTTCTATGTCTAAAGACTTCATTGGAGTAAGATGGATTGATTTATCTACCTACATACCATGTATTTATCTACCTATCCATTCATTTAACCATCCATCTCTGTAACTATGTATATATATTTATATTTACAGAATAAAATACATATTATAAATAATATTTACAGAAAAAAATTCTGTTATATATATATATGAGATCTCTATCATAAAACTTAAAAAAACTTTAAAAAACTTAACTAAAAAAACTTAAAAAAAAATTAAAAAGTTTTTTTATTTAATTTGGAAAAGTCTTGACAAGCAAATGTTTTCTCTGCTTATCTTTGTGTCTCAATCAAAATCTATAATGGAATCATCACAGCAACAGCCCACCATTTACTTTTCCTCTAGCAGGTAAACAATCATGTGCATATATATACATATATATGTATACACACACACACATACGTATAGAAACAGAGAGAGAGAAGAGAGAGAGGTGATCTAATTGTTCTATTACAATTACATTTCTATATTTTATCATCCAATCATCAAAAAATTCTACCTAAGTTTTACATTCCTTTAGAATGTTTCTAAGTCAAAGTCAGCCCTGTAATTTAACAGATGTTGTGTGACAGTCCAAACATGTTTTATTATGACTCATGTTGGTGCCCTGTTGGTCTCCCCCAGGGATATCACAGACCTTCAGATACTAGAACCTTCATCTTTACCACTCTAGTAATTCGATGGGGTATTACCCTCTGGGGGCATATTATAGGAGATCTTCTAGATCCAAAGTTCAGAGTCAATTAGATTTCTAAACTTGGAATCAAGAATAAAGAACATAAAATTAGTTTCACACAAAAAGGATCATAACCTATTGGAAACATACTTGAGAGGATGTCAGCTGCTCTAGGTTTTAGTAATAATTCTAGCACTGTCTCACTAGTTACAGTGCACAAGTTCCTATGTCTCCTAAGCAAGGATACTGAGTTAGTGGCCAGAGAATCCAGTGTTTGAATCCTGAATTCATTCATAGGAGGGGGCAAATGACCTTGAAGATCCTATCCCCATATTTCAATATTCCAGTCCCGAATACCTTCAGTTATAAAATGCTGATGTTTTCTGTTGCTCTGGTTCTACACAGATTTGTTTCAAGATTCAAATAAGGTGATGAATATGAGATTACTCTAAGAATCGCAAAACACAGTCTTTGTTTTCTCTGATTATATACTGACAACAAAAATAATTGTTTAAAAAATGAATAAAGGTATTATGATTCTTGGCGTCTCTGAATTGCGTGACAGGCAAAGATTTCAAAGATAACACAATGGAGTGTTAACTGCACAACACTTACTACATTAAGCCAAGTCACCAAGTCAAGTGGAGCCAGACCCAACTCTGCTTGCTTGTGCATTCAGGCTTACGCTGATGTTTGTAGAAATCTCCATCCATATGTCAGGCAATGGCCTGGAGTAAACACGCTCAGGACCAGGGTTCTCTGCCAGGTTAGCTTGCCGTAATGCCTTCTAGAACAGCTGGAATATGTTCTCCAAGAGTACACAATAGCACCTAAATAGCTGTATTGCCGTGATTTAGAGATTTTAAATTCACTCTCATGTTTAATTCACCACACAACTCTGTTCTGACATTTTAATATGCAGCTTCCCCCACTGCCTGTTTTTTTAAAAGATGCTGCCTATTTCTAACAAGTTGCCTTTACCGTTTTGGCATATCCTTTAATGCATCTCAATAACTGAGCCAATATTTGGGACTCCTTTCAGAGGAGGAAGAGGAAGCAAAGTGAATAAAGCAGGTAGCAGGAATAGATGACCCAACGGTAAAACAACAGTGACCCATAAGGAAAGGAAAAGATAAGTACACTAGGGTGCCAAATTTAAAAAGTGGCAAAACCAAATTTGGAATTCCAGTTTCTCTAAGCTAGTAGGTGATTGTTTAAGTTGAGATAGAAAATAACTGAATTCCTGAGTAGCTTCAGCTTAAACTAATCAAGAATTATTTCTTTTAATAAAACTAGAAATTCCAAGGAGGCTACCTAGAGTTGGAACAGGTGTTTCATGGTGCCACCCAGGACCCTAATTCTTCCAGTCTTTCTGTTGCATCCTAGAAGTGACAGCTTTACATCTTTGTGATTCTCATCTCACAGTTCCATGAGGTTGCTAAAAATGGTTGCCACATCTCTGAATATAGCAGGGAAAAGGAGGTATGCCAAGAGAGCAACATAATTTATTCTAGGAAGAGGTCTTCTTTTTATATCAGAAAAAGAGTCCTCCCTAGCTAATTTATTCTTATTTCTTATGAGATAGAACTAGGTAAGATGCACGTCCTTAGACTAAACAGGTCAAAAGAATAAAATTTCTAAAAGGAGTACAGATGAATGATTCTTTGGGTGGGAGAAGGCAAAATCTGTGTTTTAACCAGTTCTCCAAGTGATTCTGGTGTCCACTAAAGTTGGAGAACCACTAATATGTGACTGCTGGTTGGGTAGAGTCAAGAACACTTTACTTACAACCTAAATAAACCAGGAATGTGACAACAAGCAAAAAATGGGGACAGAGTCATGTTGGCTATTGGGAAACCAAATCCAATGGTCTTAGAAATGCACCTAAGTTCTTTAGGTTTCAGGGTTTTTTTTTTTTCATATTTAATACAGAGTTAATTTCACCTGTATAACATTGTAAGAGCAAATATAAATAACACAGCAATAGTATACTCAATATTAACATTGAATAATTAAAGAAGAAACACCAAACTTGTTCAGTGAAAAGACAAATCTGACTTTACTACTACAATAGAGCTGTAAAAGTAGTGTGAGGGTCAGGGTGAAACAATGAGAGAGAGATATTAAAAGATAGTTTACAGGAAATAGCATGGCATTCAAAATTCATTGTTATTGTTGTTGAATAAAGAAGGTATCCCTTAAGCCTGGGCAACATTCAGAGTATGATTCAGCTCTGCTATAGGACAGCACATACAGACAGACACACCTTGGAGATACTGTGCATTTGGTTCCAGACCACCACAATAAAACAAATTTCACGACACAGCAAGTCACACACACTTGTTGGTTTCCCAGTGCATATAAAAGCTACATTTACACTACACTGTAGTCTGTTAAGTGTGCAATAGTGCTATGTCTAAACACACAATGTATAAACATTAAAAATACTGTATTGCTAAAAAATTGCTAACCATCATCCCAGCCATCAGCAAGTTGTAATATTTTTGCAATAGTAACATCAAAGATCACTGATCACAGATCCCCGTAACAAATGTAACGATAATGATAAAGTTTGAAATATTGAGAGAATTACTACAATGTGACACAAGACAGAGTGAGCAAATGCTGCTGGAAAAATGATGTGGATAGACTTGCTTGAGGCAGGGTTGCGACAAGCCTTCAATTTGTTAAAATGCAGTATCTGAGAATCATAATGCTCAAGTGAAGCACAACAAGATGAGGTATGCCTCAAGAGAAAGCAATCAAATTACGGAGACAGGCTTTTTCCTGAATGAAAAGCAAGAATAAAGCATTTTGCTAAATTAACTGAAGATGCAAACATCCCCAGAAATTAGTTGATTAAACATTACATTGAAAGGGGTCATTTATAAACGGCAGTAGAGGTTGAGAATAAATCTCTAATAGTAAAAAAGGCTTTAAAAAATGACCAATACAAACACAGATGGTATGGGAAAAGAAAGTCATGGGCAGAAAAAGATGGCAGAAGAATACAAAGAAATTGAGACTATACTGTGCATTTTTAAACCATATTGTTCAAAAATTCCCATTAGTCCTTTTGTACAGGAGGAGTTAAAACTTACTAAAAGAGTAAATTGGAAAATAGTAAAATTTTGAATTTTGTAACTGTGCAAAACTAAGGGCATAGTAAACTCTGCCTCATTCCAATTCTGAAGTGTAAGTTAAGCCATTCTCAATTTATAGTTCTGTTATCTTTATAATGCCATGAATTAAAGAACCCCTCCAGACAGCACAGGTACTAACACAGAGAAGCATATGTGAATGCTAAGTCAAAATCCAGGTGCCCAGAAGGGGTAAACAAAGAGGAACACAGTCCCTCCACCCCCAACAGAATGTTGTTTCAGAAAGGATTAATTCTGACTGGATTTGCCACAGGTACGGAAGTACTTAGTGAATTTTAAAACAGTACATAAGAGATAAATGATTAATAGTATTTTAAAACACCACGAAATGCTAGCATAGAGAGCAAAGGGAATATATTTGTGGTCTTCCGTGACTGATGTAATGCAATAAAAGATCCCCATGGATACGCGTCTTTCTAATTATTTCAGTCAGAAAGCTGGTTTACACCTGATCAGCTTGGTAACTAGCAGGAAAAAAAAATCTTTAGACACTGTTATGCTGGTTCTATTTCGTGCCTGACCAGGCTAATTTGTCAAGGACAATCAATTTGGTCACTGAAGAGAAACAGGGCATGTCTAAGAACAACTTGAAATACATTTGTACTTCAGAGCTCATACTTGTCAGATGGGATATTCTTTATAGTCAACTCATTGTTGCTCTGACTTAAATTCTTTCCACAGTGGAATAAAAGTACAGTAATTTTGAAAATGGCATTTTAAGTGAAGCTATTTATTTATACTTCATACTATATTATTGTGTTTGGAAACCAAAAAGAATCACAAGATACAAAAAAGAATGCAATATATTTTCTGTGAAAAAAATGCATGGAGTACAACAATAAAACTTCATGGATAGAAAGATGGAATTCTGAATTGTACAAACATGTGCAACGCACAGGAGCAAGTTACAGTGGAAAAATCATCAGCCCCCACAGAATTCCTGAGGTGACAATCACGGTTCTGTCTATGCATTGCCATCCACTATGACCTAGAGGAGGCTTCTTCTCCATTGTTCAATGAAAGGACTGTACCCACATAAACTTTCTCTCAATTCCTCCAGATCTGGGTTTACGAATTGTATTTTTTCAAACATAACGTGAATGTGTGTTTTAAAATATGCTTATTTTATTATAAGAAGTTTCTATAAGTAAAACAAGAGGTTCTTTAAAAATATACATATTAGCATACTAGAAAGAAGCAGATGGGACAAAGAAATTATAGGATTTTGAGACACTATTTACACATATGTCAAAAGGTATAAATTATATGACAAAGGATAGTGCATCACCCAAGGTTTCAACCACCCTTAGGTACAAAGAGATAAGTGAATAGACGGGTGTAAGGTAATCTGAAAGAGGAATCTACTTTATTAAGGGCAAACTTGAGAGAAGCTTTCATTTAATTCAGAAAAAGAAGTCAGAGGTGATTTTTTTGGACAGGTAATAAATACGCTTATCTCACTTTCTTCCTCTCTCCCTTAATCTTCTGCCATGGCTCCCAACTGACCAAAGCCAATGGGAAGTCAGGGTGCAAAGGAGCTCCACTGATAAACTGGGTATCTGTCAGTGGAGGTGGAATGAGTTGGGGGCAGCACAAAGCAGACTGGAGAAGGGTGGGCAGGGGATCTGGAGGGACAAAAGGAAGATACCTTGCTCCACTGGCTTTGCTTGCATTTAATGAAATTATTGGACTCTATCCTAACAGATGGCTGACATACTGAATTACTGCCTTCCCTTCTACAAATTGTCTTTGGATGTAGATTAATCTTTTACATACTGGTTTACCTTGATGAAGAAAGAGGTATATTCATATTTTCCAAGTCCCATGTGTTTCAAAACATTAAAGACTACTGTGAATGCCCACATACGAACTTCCCTGAAGCCTTCCTTAGACCTAATACTCACACCATTCTTGGACATGTACACACACAAACACACACACATCACATACGCACCAACACACCTGCACCAATCACTCCAAATTCTGTGACTTTACTGAGTACTCATTATTACACATTTACTGTATAGAAATCTACTTAGCAAACTGCCTACGAGCATAAACTCTGAAATTAGATCACCTGAATCTAATTCCAGTTTTGCCAACTAGAATTATCTTGTGTGTTCTTGGCCAAGTTACTCACCATCTCTAAGCCTCAGTTACTTTATTTATAAATTATATATTTTGATAATCCTAATTAATTTGGGAGTGGGAGAAGGGATGGTATGAAAAAAATAGGCGAAGAGCCTAGCACGATTCACTTTAAAGGATGCTAGATTAGTTAGCAGTAGTAGTAATAGCACTTCCTTTCTCCTCACTTTGCTCCTCCTGCTCGTACTACTAACACTGCTACTACTTTATGTAAGGAAAGTCGCAAAAGTACTGGACTTGTGTGTTGATTCTACTTCTATCAGTATAAACACTTACTTAAAATTCAAGTAAGAAAACAAGTGTTATTCTCTCTCCCTGTTTGATCTTACCGAAATCTGGCATCCAATTGAAATGGAATAATATGAGAATTCCACATGTTGGTCTCCAACTGAATAATGGTAGCTTCCTAGAATAGATTATACCAAATCAAAAATCTCCTTTATATGTTGCATGCCTTCAAAGCTGAAGAAAAAAAGTCTTCATGGGTCACATTGAACCTTTGTCTCCTTACTTGAAACTTTCAAGGTGGCATAAAACAGGAGTCTTCAGTAAAGCTGAGATCAACCCATTTTTTTTTTTTTTTAACCAGGGAACATTTTCTCTTAGTATGTTTTTATTTTCCATCCTAGAATGATGAGGATTAGGAATTTTTGTGAAGTACCCTATTGAGTTTGGTTGAGATTTCCCATTTGGAAATGAAACCAAATAAAATACCAGTGACAAATTCTGTATCATCCATGTAACAGAGAATATTGACTATCTACTTACAGAGCAGAGGGATATTTGAGGCTTGAATTTCTGCTGCAGCTTAATTAACTGGCACTTTATGTTTAAGTGGAAACTGAGGTTATACAGATTTATGCATACATTTAAAATATAGAGATATCACAGTGTAACAGATCTTGACATGGTAAGTCTAATTCAATTAAGGAAAGAACTGTTTTTCTTCTCTGTACATTCTCTGCAAAATCTATTTAAGAAAAAAGCAACTAACAATTGAGTGCCTTATATATATCAAGCCCAATGATAACAACTTTTTATATAAAACTTTGTTTGCAAGGATTTAAATGAATAGGTGAGGGAGGTATCACTATAGATGATGCCTTTATTGTGCGTCTCAGTGAATCTTATGAACAGTCATCAATATGACTGGAGGCACTTTCTGAAATCTAATAGCTTTACTAATTAAAGATGGTAAACAAAGCAATAATTATTAATCTTAGGAGACAGTGTAAAAGCTTAACCAAGTAGCATAGGTATGTCTCATTAAGCATGTAGTTGAGACAAAAATAGAGAACATTGAATACTTACCCCTTCAATCTTTTTTCCCTCCCTAAAAGGAGGCTTCTTCAAAAAGTACTTAAATAATCCACACTTTCTTCTATATTTTAACACCATTGTTTTCATTAGAAGATCACTGGCTCTGTGTCAGACACACATGGGTTCAAATCCATATTCTATTACTTATTAGTTGCATGAACATAATTGATTAAAGCAAATTCTGTTTTCTAATCTATGAGCTTGGATTGGATAAAACTGCATCAGAGGATATTTGAGAAATTCAGCAAGTAACAAGAAAGATTGTAACCATATGTAGCATTATATATTTGAGAACTATTTCCAACTAAAATTATCATAGAAGGTAAGATCAGCTTCTGGATTCACCAAGATGGAGTAATCACACTCCTCCTAGTTCTTCTTCCTTATAATTAAATTACCCTTGGAATAACATAAAAACATTAATAAACAGACTCTGAAAGGTGAGAGAAGGTTGACTGCCTAAGGAGCTTGAGATGAACAATACTGCAGTGAGTCCCCTGGGTTTATTATTGCTCTTATATATCCCTCAGAGGGAGTTGCAGAAGACTCCAACCCTGAACCACTAACAGGCTCAGACTAAAAAAAATTCCAAATAAGATATTTTTTTTACCCCTGGCCATACAATGAGAGAAAGGTTGGACTAACAAAAGAACACTTTTTTTTTTTTTTTTCTGGGCAGTACATGCTCAACTACAGCCACATGGAAAACCTGCACTTGGACCACGTGGAGAGCTGATTTTTCACTAGACCCCAGGTGGGGGACCTATAGAAATTTACAGCAGTGCTTCTATTCCTCAACCCAGTGATGTCAGTAGGGGCAAGCACAGATCTGATCTTCCATTCCTTGGCCACCAAGAGCAGGTGGTGGCATTGAAATTCCTCTGTTGAGATAAAGACAGTGAGGATAAGCAGAGAGCTGATCTTCCATCCCCACATGGTAGAAGCAGACTGTTCTGCTTGCATTGCCAGGATAGTGACCATGTGGTACAGTGGAGAGCTGACCCACACAAGCATCAACAAATCTGGAGAAAATGGTATGAGTGATGGATAGTGAGCATACTGCTTCCCGCTGTCCCAGTGGGCAGCTCAGCTTCCACTCCTATCCAACATCAATTAAGAGAGAATGAAAATGATAGAAGGTGTGGCTATTTGCCACTCCTCTCTACCTTCTCCTTCTGATGTCTGTGGATCCCAGCAGGGAGCTGAGCCATTATCATTGCTCTGCAGTGGAAGTGGTATGAGTGAGTTAGCCAGCCTTCCAGGTTTAACCTAGTTAATGACAGGATGCCTAATAGTGATCTGAACCTATACCCTCACTCAGAGGAAGTGAGATGGTAGGTGTCAGTGATCCATATCAGGTGTCAGAGGGACTGAGAGGTAGCTGAACTTCCACAGCACTCATCTGTAATAAGGCAGTGTGAGTCACTGCCCATTTTTGTTGATGTGAAGTTGGAGGGTTCCAATGGGAAGCAGAACAAAAAACATACCTATTCCTCCTCCTACATTTCAAAAGGGGGAACTGTTTAAAAACAACACTATATAGAATCCACAGCCTTATAATATGAAATATGGAATAAAAATCTCCAGGATACAATAAAAAAAATCACGCAGCATACAAGAACCAGAATAATCACAACATGAACGAGAAAATAAAACCAATAGACACTGAGATGAATGAGATGTTGGAATTATCTGACAAAGATTTTGTGTGTTTGTTTTTTTCCAGCTTTCACAGATATAACTGGCATAGCACTATATACGTTTAAGGTGTATAATGTGATGATTTGATACCATGTACAATTGCAAAATATTTAATGCAGCTATTATAAAACTGCTTAAAGGGCAATTATGAATTATCTTCAGACAAATGAAAACATAAATCTTAGCAAAGATATGGAAGCTATAAAAATATAAGAATTAACTGGAAATTATAGAAATAAAAATACAATAACTGAACTAAAGAAATTCATTGTATGGGCTCAATACTAGAATAGAGATGAAAGAGGATAGAATCACTGAATTTGAGGACATAACAGTAGAATTTACCCAATCTAAAAAAGAGAAATAGACTAATTAAAAAGTGAAATGAATCTCAATGATCTGTTGGACAATAACAAAAAATTCACTATGTGTATTTTTGGAGTGCAACAAGAAGAGGAAAGGAGAAAGAAAGTGGGACAGACACTCTTTTGGTGTTTGACAAAATACTGGTTAGAATTTAACACAAATTTGGAAAAAAGACATAAACCTACAAATTTACGGAGCAGAATGAACCCCAAATGGGTTAAACCCACAGAAATCCATGCCGTCACATCAAAATTAAACTTTAAATTATAAAAAATTAATTTATTTTTCTTTCAGCTGTATTGAGATATAAATGACTTACAGCATTGTGTAAGTTTAAGGTGTACAGCATAATAATTTGACATTTACATGCATCATAAAATGATTAACACAATAAAGTTAGTGGGCATCCATCATCTCATACAGATACAAAATAAAATAAAAATAAAAAAATATTTTTCTTGTTATGAGAACTCAAGATTTACTCTCTTAACAACATTCATATATGACATACAGCAGTGTTAACTGTATTTATTATGTTGTACATTATGTCCCTAGTGTTTATTTATCTTATAACAGAAAGTTTGTACCTTTTGACTATCTTCCTCCAATTCCTCCTCCCTCTACCCTCCCCCCACCTCTGATAACCACAAACCTGATTTCTTTTGCTATGAGTTTGTTGGTCTGTTTTTGATGTATAATTGGTCTCTAACACTATGTTAGCTCCTGGTGCACAACCCAGTGATAAAATATTTTTATACATTTCAAAATGATCACCATGATAAATATAGTTACCATCCTAAGTAAACTTCTTAAAATTAAATATCAGTAAAATTCCTGCAAGCAACAAGAGAGAAACACACATTACTCAGAGGTAAACATCAATTGAATAACAGCAGATTTCTCACTTGAAACCATGAAACACAGAAGGAGTAGCATCTCAAGTAATGAAAGAAAAAAAAAACCTGTTAACTTCAAATTCGATATCCAGTTAAACTATCCTTCACAAATAAAGGAGAAATAAAGACATTTCAAGCAAAGGAAAAACTAATTTTTTTAAATCAAACCCACCCTTAAAGAATGACTAAAAGAAAGGTTTCTAAATAAGAGGAAAGTGATAAAAAAAAGTCTCAGGAATTCATATAGGAAAGAAGAACATCACAGTAAATATGTTCAGAATATCAATTATACCTCTATAAAACCATTAAAGAAAGAAAAAGTAACAATGACCAAAAAAAAAAAAAGCCTCACAATGACCTGAGCTTTGAAAAGTTATTGGGTAAAGACACAATTGAAATCAAGATCTCAAAGATACATTAGCACTCCCATGTCCATTATAGCACTATTTACAATTACCAAGATGTGGAAATAATGCAAATATCCCTCAATAGATGAACAGATAACATATTTTTTTAAAAAAACAACAAATAATAAACAGGAATGAACTTAGACGCACAAGACTTTGGTTTAATATAGAGAGGTTTTTTTTTTTTTTAACTGAAAAAACTCAATTCTAAATGGTTACATTTTGCATTATTTAATTTATAGAATTTTTATGACAAAATTATAGAATTAGAAGCTTAGTTGTCAAGGATGGTGTGGGGACATTGAGGGATGTGGATGTGTCTATAAAAGGTCAACATGGGGAATCCTTTTAGTGAAGGAAACGGTCTGTATTTTGGGGGCATCTGGGTCAGTATCCTTGTTTGTGATATTTTATTATAGTTTTGCAAAATGTTACCGTTGGGGGAGCCTGGGTAAAGAATACACAGGATGTCTCTGTATTATTTCTATCAATTGTATGTGATTCTACAATTATGTCAACATAAAATTAATTACAAGAAAAAACATTTTGACCATGAGACACACACAACCTGGCCAACGTTCTGCTAGCCCTTGACTACATGGCTGAAAGGGTTTGTAGAAACATCAGTAAATATGTTAAAAATAAAATGATCAAGATTTGCAGATTTACACATAGATGTCTCTTGTGAGCACTTTTTGTAGCTGTGACAGTATCACAAAGGTTTTGTTGTTGTTTTTTCATATTTAATGCTAAAAATAAATTCGACGTATCTCTGAAGCCTAGTGTGCCAAAAAGATTTCTATTTGTATTGGCAAGAAAGGCATTTTGAATAGAAGAGTTGCTTCTGGTAAATTATCTCAAATTGCCACTTACAGTAATCTCTTGAGTGATTGCTCATCATGGTAACTTTTTCTAACTTGGCCAATTCCATGATCTCTCTCTCGGACTTCAGAAGATATTCACATCATCCCCTTTCATCTCCCCTGTGCTTCTCCACATGTGCTATTATTCTGAATGATCTAGCTCCTACCTCCCATGTCACTTTCTCCTGGTACCACTCTATCCCTCTCTCCCTACATGCCAACAACACTTGGAGTCAACTTGTCCTTTAAAGGCAAAACATTCCCTTTTTTTTTTCTCTACATTGGCATGATTTCTTTTTCCCCTCACCAATTCTTTCCCACTCTCTCACTTTATACACTCAGGGCAAACAGTTTGAGTTTGCAGTTTGTGATGCATGTGTGCTGTGTGTGCATATATGTAAGTTGTTCAAAGTCTGTGTCCCCCCAGATGACTACCTTCCTGACAGCAGAGAACATGGTTTCCATATTTTTATCATCTAACACAGTAAACCACACATCATACTTGCTTACTAAGTAAGAGGTGGGTGAAGGGAAGAGAAAAGGAGAGAGAGGGAGATGGAAATGAGAGAAGAAGGGAAAGAGATGTAAATGGGAAAAAGGCAGGAAAATTGAGGAATTGTTAATTCAGTAATTAGACTGATGTATAATTTCAGCTTTACCTCTGATTGGCCCATCATGACTTCTAGGTGAATTCTGGGAAAGTAAAAACTTGCCTTGGTTTAGTTAACTAAATTAGCAGTTTCAATGAATACCTACTGTGTGCCAGACAAAGTATCCCTGCTTACTTGAAATTTAAAATCTAGTTGGAAAGACAATTACATGAGAAGTTGAAAAACGATACAATGTGCCTGTTACTACATAACACAAAATCTTGATCAGTATGAAAATCCTGAAAAAGAACTGTGGATTATCCACATTTTTTACAGATAACTAAATTAATTTTGTAGAAGTCAAGTGACATTTGCCAGCCTTTATAGCTTGAATGTTGGAGAAGACACTGTGACCAAATTTCCACACTCTTTCTACTACACAACCTTTGCACTGCATGAATCACATGGCCTAATTCATGTTTTGTTTCCCCTTTCCACCAGCCTCTGAACTCCCAAAGGCACAAACCACATCACAATTACTATATGCGTCTCCTAACTGGGCATGGCAAGGGCTTAACAACTATGTGTTCAATAAACAAAGGATGAATGAATGAATGGATGGATGGATGTCTAAATGAATGCATCAGATATCCTCACTAGTAACCATTTCAAAATGTTTGTGTTCAGGGGGAGGATACAGCGCAAGCCATAAAGTGCATGCTTAGCATGCACGAGGTCCTGGGTTCAATCCCAGTACCTCCTCCAAGTATAAATAAATAAACCCAATGACCTCCCCTCATTAAAAAAAAAAAAAAGAAGAAAACAAAATGTTTGCGTTTGGGTGAAAGGGTAATAAGAGTCAGCTTGAAAGTTTCTCAATAAATTTTTCAGTACACTTAATATTAATGTTTGATTAGAAGCTTCTGAACATAAAAAGGTTCTATAACCAAATCCCTCTATTCTCTTCAATGGTGAAAAAGTGTGATCACTTTTGTTTCAAAGAATTATTTTAGTAACATTTATGAGTGATACATAATATATGCTAACTTTAGAACACGTGTAAATGTATACAAAAGAAAACTATCATGTCTAATATCACCACTTTCCACTCACAATTCATATTTTGTTGCTATTTTCTAGAAACATGAAATAAATTTTAAATTATTTATTTTCAAAAGAGAGGACAATTCCCCAAATCAAATAAAGGCAGAATAATGTTCTTCATTAACAAATATGGTTGCATAACTCAGCAGTTCTTATGTTAGATCCTTGGACATATAGGACTGTATTAAAAATTTGGGTTTTTACAGTGAAACTTGATCCCTACCTCACATCATATACAAAAATTAAAAGCTTAGCTGTAAAGCTTCTGGTACAAGAAATAGAAGAACAACTAATATTATGACTTTGAGATTCTTTAGCCAGGACCCAAAGAGCTCTACATACTAAACTAAAAAGGTAAATTGGACTTGATCAAATTTTAAAACTTCTGCTCATAGATAGATATCATAAAGAAAATAAAAAGACAAGACACAGATGGGAGGAATGTATTCTCAATCTCTACATTTGACAAATGATCTATACCCAGAATATACTAAATACCTGATAACAAAATTTTTAAAAAAGGCAAACAACACAATTAAAAACAGGCAAAGTTCTTGAACAGACATTTCCCAGAAGAAGATATAAAAATGGACAGTAAGTAAATGAAAATATGCCCAATACCATTAGTCATCATACAAATTAAAACTGCAAATCAAAACTACAGTGAGGTATCATCTCACACCTGTCAAAATGGCCATCATCTAAAAGACCACACATAACAAATGTTGGTGAAGATGTGGAGAGAAGGGAACCCTCATACACAGTTAGTGGGAATGTAAATTAGTGCAGCCACTGTGTAATATAGTATGGAGGTTTCTTAAAAAACTAAAAATAGAACTACCACATGACCCAGCAATTCCACTCCTGGGTAAAAATATGAAAAAAAAAAAAAACAAAAACACTAATTGGAAAAGATACATGCACCCCAGTTTTCATAGTAGCATAATATTCACAACTGCCAAGATATGGAAGCAACCAAAGTGCCCATCAACAGACGAACAGATAAAGAAGATGTGGCATGTGTGTATATATATACACATACATACACACAAATACATATACATACAGTGGAATACTACTCAGCCATAAAAAGAATGAAATTATGCTATTTGCAACAACATGGATGGACTTGGAGGGTATTATGCTAAGTGAAATAAGTCAGACAAAGACAAATACGGTATGATATCACTTACATGTTGAATCTAAAAATTATAACAAACTCGTGAATATAACAAAAAAGAAACAGACTCACAGATATAGGGAAAAAACTAATAGTTACCAGTGGGGAGAGTGGAGGAGGAAAGGGCAATATAGAGGTAGGAGTCTAAGAGGTACAAACTATTATGAATAAAATAAGCTACAAGGATATATTGCACAAGACTGAGAATACAGGCCTTTTATAGTAACTACAAATGGAGTATAATTTAAAAAATTGCAAATCACTATATTGTGTATCTGTGACATAATGTTATAAATCCACTATACTTTAATAATAAAAAATTAAAAAAAAAACTACAAGGTGATAATACTTCATTCCCAACAAAATGGCTCAAAATAAGAAAGATGGACAACACAATGGCAGCACGGTTTTAGAGCACCTAAATTCTTATGTATTTCTGATGGGACTGAAAGTAAATTGCTACGCTTCAAATTTGGGAGCACCTTACAAAGTTAATTATACACCTACCATATGACTTATTTCCACTCACTGATGTTGTATTACCTTCCTAATGCTGTTGTAACAACTTATCACAAACTTGGTGGCTTAAGCCAAAACAAAATTGGTATCTTACAGTTCTAGAATTCAGAAGTCCAAAGTGGGTCTCTGTGGGCTAAAATCAGAGTGATGACCATTCCTTTCTGGAGGCTCATGGAGAAAATTCATTTTTGCCTTTTCAGCTCTTGGAGGCTGACCACATTTTTTGGTTTGGGGCCTCCTTCTACCTTCAAAGCCAGTCAATGGCTAGCCAAGTCATTCTCTTAGCACATCACTCTGACACGACTCTCCTGCCTCCTTCTTCCATATTTAAGGGTGCTTGTGGTTACATTAGACCCATTATGATATCCAGGACATGTCCCTCATTTAAAGGTCAGCTGAACAGCAACATTAATTCTGTCTTCTACCTGAATTCCCCTTTGCTGTGGACCTAACTCATTGTCAGGTTCTGGGGACTAGATGTAGATATCTTGGAGAGACCATCATTCTGCCTGCCATAGGTATTTATCTAAAAGAAATTAAAACACATGTTTAAGATATGCTCGCACAAGGTAGTTCCAAACAGCTTTATTCGTAATTGCCTTAAACTAGAAACAAGTAGTTTATCATTATGGGAATAGATAAACAAATGTAGTAAATTGTTAGAATGGAAGACTGCTCAAAAATTTAAAAAAGGATGATTGAACCTGATACATTAAACAATCCCCAAAATATTATACTGAGAAAATGAAGCAAGACAGAAAAGAGTAAATACTATATGATTCCCTTTTTATGGCATTTAAGAGCAGCAAAACTAAACTATGGTGATAGAAATAAGAATACTGGTGTTTTTAGCAGGGCCAGATTGCCTGGAAGGGAGCAAAAGGGAAGTTTCTGAAATAAGTGATGGAAATATCTTACACTTTGTTTAAGATTGTGATTGCACAGAGGTGTGTGTGTAAGATCTGGGCATTTCACCACGTGTAAATTTTATTTCATAAAACAAATTTTTAAAAAACATATTGGAGTAATAAATAAATAATAATCCACCTACATTTCCATAATATAACAAAGAAAAAAGAAAATCAAATAGTAGTGGCCAACATCTCACTGTTGCTTGTTGCGGTGAACTTAACCAATATAATTAAAAAAATATATATATATATACACCCTTCAAGTTCAAATTTAATGTCTATTCCAATATTTTCAACAAATTTAAACATGGAGATTCTACCTTTTTACCTTGCCAGAGATACTTTAGAGCTTTTTAGAAAAGGTAAATCAGATATTATTTTTATCCATATGTTGAAGGGTTTTGACACTTTGCCGAAATAATTACTCACTGTGTTTAGATCCAGACCCAGATTTACTGTCCATGATAAAAAAAAAAAAACTAATTGTAATAATAAAAAACATGCCATGCATTTTATGAGTGCTGTTTGTTTACATACTGAAGAGAACAATTACTAGGTGCATCGAGCCATTTCAGGGATTTGAGCATTTGTCTAAGATTGAGGCAGTCCTTCACTTTTACTATAATTCCAAGTGCGTTGACTCAATTTTGACAGAATTTGAAGTGAACTCCGATGCAACTTTAGTGTTTTCATTTTCAAATCTTTACACTGCCTGAATCTTTAAGCACCAAACCAGGGCAGATCTCCTGAAAAAATGTGAGATGCCATATGTCACCATTTTTGTGTAATCAACTCTGAACAGACTGTGAAATAGTGTCCAGCACTTTGATTTACCACTCTTGAATCTTAGCGGAAACTTAAAGCAGGTCTGAAGACCTGCGTTATCAGTGAGATACTGGAAAACAAAAATGGTATTTCCATGAGAAATTAGTAGATTTTGAAATGTTGGTAACTTTGTCCATTCTTGGTTTCTGGGGAAGCTTCATTATTTAACTACCCCTTGAGTCCTGGGACCCCATCTGCATGAGTGGTTTTATACAAGGGCAACAGAAAATGAAATTGCAGCACAGAACTGAAGTCTTCTTAGAGACCCAGCACTGTTCTGGGAAGTGAGAAATGCCATGGGCAGAAGTAGTTGTGGAGATGGAGTAAGCGAGTGAGAATTAATTACCCAACTTTCACCTTTACTTCCCTTATTTTCATTTCATTAGTTCATTCATTTATTCATCAGTTTTCAGTTTCTTCTTGAGAACCATCCCCTCCAACACATGGTTCACACACAAAAGAGAAAAAAAGCAAGGAAAATTTAGCACTTTTATAGGTGTTACATTTTTCTTTCCTTCTTTTCTCTTTCTTTTTTCCAACTTTCTCTCTTTGGTTCCTTCATTTTTTTCTTCTATTCATCCAAAGATTACTCCACAATTTTTCTAAAACCTAATATGCTCTAAGCTCTGTTTTAGGAGCTGTCAGTATAAAGATTAGACATGGTCTCTGAGCTTGAAATGTTTACTCTCTAGTGGGTTTACAGATGTATAAAATGGTATGCACTGTCATACACTTATGTGAAAGGTTTGGGAATTCAGAGGTTTTGAGAGTAACATGCAGGGTCACAGGGACCCACCCAGGCTATGGCATGACTTTATAACCAGGGCAGGTTACTTCGCCTTTTAGCCTCCACATGTCACGAGGACTTTATGAACAATCATTGATAGCAAATGCTGAGTTTAGGCTGATTAGTTCTTCCTCTTTTATGCAGGGAAGATACAGTGATCAAAAAGACTTCACAAAGCCTTTTGATCTTAATCTCAATTATGAACACTTTCTTGCTTGCTCCTGAAAATGATGCTAGTTGGTGTACTGGGAGTAGTTTATATTTTAATCTGGTGGTGGCTACATATGTTCACATATGTTAAATCATTCAGCTATACAATAAAGTTTAGTGGTCTTATGTGCATTTTTGTTTGTTCATTTTTGTGAGTGTTAATCCAAAAGAGAGAGAGAAACGAGAAAGGAGGAGGAGGAGAAGGAGGGAAAGAAGCAAAGAAAGAAATGAAGAAAAGAAGCAAAGAAGAAGAAGAAAAAAACGTTGGTGGAAAATATGAGTTTTGAAAAACAAAGGATGATTTTAAAGAGAGATCAGACGTCATCAGAGTTGGTTTAGTGGGAAGCGAATATGGATTTTGATGTAGTTATGATATCACAGTATTTGTGAATTGTGTTTGTATTATCTTTAGATTTATTTTTTGAGCCAAGCATGAAAATTAGACTTATCTCATGAACCTGTCTTATTTGATTCAATCAATCTTCCCACCAGTCAGGTACAAGAGAGATTAACACCTCTATTTATGAGCTCAGTGATGCTCAGGGAGATGATGATAGAGGAAACAACAAGAGGTGGTAATATGTGGACTGGGAAATTACAGTGTTGATGGAGAAAAGCAGGTGACATGTCTCAACTATCACAAAATAAGGTGCATTCATTTTGATCTACATCCTCCTTTGAGTCTACTCAAACATTTAGAGCTTTTAATGTTCTATGTTTTTGGGGTCTTAGTTTAAGGAGAAATCCAAGGCTCCCTTGAATTTTGTTCCTTGTACATCTCCAATTCACTTTACTTTAAAAATGCATGAGTGTTTGTAATTTTTCCCTTTATTCTGGAATCCATCAGTTTCATCAAGAAATGTTTAAGTGGTTGATTTCATCAAGATGCTTTTGTTTTCTGGGAAGAATGCCAAGGTAGCACACTGATTCAAAGGGAGAGTTGCAGGATCCTTCATTCCAGTTTGGTGCTGGGTCATAAAGGGACAAGGCTTCTCTCTGTCTTCTTTTCTGCATAGCTCTGCCCAATTTTACTCTGAAAACAAGCTTTTCACATATAGCAGTTAAAAAGGATGTCACAGCCTTATAGCACTCCCCAGTCTTAGAAATTGCATTGTGAAAATGGAGCTTCTGTATCCAATTACTGTAGATCAACCTCTGAGAAGACTCCTTCTCTGCTTGATTTGGCCTCAGTAATGCAACTTCCCCTGAATTAACTATTAAAACCAGGGGAATGAAGGGTATGTTTTACCAGGACCTAAGTCATGGATCACTTCTTCTCAGAGATAGAAAAGGTGCTAAGATTGTCAACTCAATTAGTACCACATGGAATGGAAGAAAGGTACTTTTCTGAAGGATGGAATGTTGAACAAATGGAATGGATATGTATTTAGTTTAGAATGTGAGTTATTTTTGCTTAATGTAGTATTTGTATCATCAAATTCAGTACCTGAAATAAAATTATTTCTCAAAAGTATGTTGCACTACTGAGTAGATTGAATAAATGAATGAGTGAGTGGGGTAAATGGTTAGATGGGCAAATATTTTATTGCATAAAATAGTCTTGGATATATGTATTTGTTCAGTAAACATTATTAAGTATATACTTTGAAGTAAGCCCTGTTTTTCTATACTGATATACACATATTCTCCTCAACACCATAAGACATCTACCATTCTAATTTTCTTGGAAGATGAATCCTTTCTAAAAAGGCTTTTTCAGAGATTTCCTTAGGCTTTGTGCTCTCCCATCAGCTGCAGCTGTCATTAATTTGAGTTGCACGTTATGGTACAGACATACACAGATTTTTCTCATTGCTGCTTTTGGAATGGTAAGGAACTGCCAACGTTCAACCAATGGCCCCTTGATCCTTTTTATGCCATGCTCTCTGTGCTGGAGAAGAAAAGAGTCTGCGCTTCTCTCTGGGTCCTCAGGGAATCTTTTGAGGCTACTTTGCCCTGAGCAGTCTCACCCAAGCATGACATGCATCTTATTTCCTAAAAGGATGTTACACACAGAGAATACATAACTCTTAACAAAGTAGGAGAAATTAATTTTAGCATTTTTTAGGATTGATAGCTTTCTTTTGTCAATTGATTACTATAAATCTGTATTAGCATGCTACATCTAGCATTCATTTATAGAGAAGATTAATAAGTTCTTAACAGAAAAATAATAAAATCTTTTTTTTAATATCATGACCCTTTAAAAAAATAAGCCTACGGAGGAGAATATTAGAAAGATCAGTTACATTTTGTAAATCATGGCATTCTGTTGGCCAGTAAAGGCTCTCTGAATAATGCACAGAATATAGTTGATGATTAGAAGTTGGATCCTCAGTTTCACATCTCTGTCACTGTAATGACATATGTATGTCCTGAGTTGGATTCATACCAGCCCTCAGGCATCTTTATAATAGTGTGGTTGCTGAATATGTAAGACAATGATTCATTCATTCTTCTACTCATTAAATCAGGCCATGTTTACTAATGCTTAGTAAACACTGAGCACTATTTAAGGTAATTTATACATAGTTCATTAGTAAAACAAAGATCACCCCTGACATCATAGAACATAATGTTTCCTGAAGAAAGAATGTCGATGCATAGGTCAACCAATAATCACAGAATTAGAAAGTGAGAAATGAATGCTATGATGTTAATAAACAAAACACCTCCTGATGGAGATTAATTAGAGAAAGCTAACGGGATAGGCTGAGTTTGAAAGACCTGGCAAGAGAGCAAAAACAACAACAACAAATCAATGAAAGGATAAGGACCAGAGGGACACAGAATTCCAAGATGAATACAGGGTATGCACAAAGTGTTTGACACCAAAAAATAGTTAATTTGAAAACTGAAAGGTAAAATGGGAAACTAGAATAAAGGAAAGAAGCAGAGAATGGCTCAAATTTGAGTTAGAGGGTTTCAAGATTATATAAAAACTTATTGGCCTGATAAGGAATTTGAATATTATTTTACATTCAGTAGACATTAAGATTCTTATTATTTAAAGCCAATAATGTTATTATTAATGTCAAAGCCAAGTGTTACTAAATAGCCATGACTTTTTGAGTAAAATAATTAAAATTGGTTCTCCTTTAGATTTTTCTTCTGTTCAAAGAAGGGTTGATACTAACAATATCTAAAATTTCATTAAGCTTTAATTTTCTATGAGAAACATTTGAAAATAGCAAAGGCTGTTTCTCTGGTTCTTCTGCTTTACAGCTTGTAAATATTTCTATATGTAAGTTTCCTTATCTGGAAAATCTTGATCCACAGGATTGTTGAGGAAAAAAAATCAAATGTGTAGGATGAGAATGTGTTCTATATTTTTCAGTGCTCTAGAGAATGTCAGATTCCTTATTCAATTTAATAAACATTCATGGCTCCTAACTGCATGCCAGATATGGAATGTGTAGAGATCCAAAGTATAACATCTGTTCCCAAGGTGTTCATGGTCCAATAACTGATGAGTAAATGACAATGATCATCTAGGAAAATACCAGGGATGACTGAGCTATTAATAACATTAGAATTCTACGAGATTGTGAACATGGGCTTTATTTTCTTTGTTTCAAAATAAATATGACTCTTCTGGAGTCTATTCTACACTAATTGCTTCCTTAGCAATTTCCCAACATCTCTTATGACAGCTCCTATATAATTGGACAAAACACTGGTGCAAGAACCATCTTGAGCCACATAAAGTTGAGAGTAATTTTGAGGTCATTTTCTGCAAGCTGATCAATACGTCCTGCACACCACACGTCCACCCTGAATTTATTCCTGTAATTTATCTTAGCTTTGAGTGTAGCCATGGTTAATTGCTAATCCATATTCATTGAACATCACAAATGAGGGCACAGTCAGGAGATACTTCATGTACCATCTCATCTACTGTGGAAAGAAGTTATGGGCTGACATTTTCATCTTTTACAGTTGCTTGGCCTCTCTACACTTCTTAAAAAAAATAAAAATTACTGTTTGAGAATATCACGGAATTTGCATGGCAATGCTTAGCAGGTAATTACTTCATTAAAAATAAGAACATAATTTAAATTGCCACCATATAGCAACTGACTTGGTTTAATTGGACTATTTAAGTTAAAGATACCTTTCAGTTGTGAAATTATTTGTATTTCCAAAGGCATCAGTTCCAGCATTGAAAATGTAATTATATGGAATAGTTCATGAATTCTACTTGAAATGATCTCTAAATTAATGTAAAGGATGGGATTGTAAACTAACACTGTCCATTTAGACTCCTAGATATTTCCAAATCGCCTTTGTTCATTTACTCTGAGAGCAAAATTTGTCAAAAATTGTATGGTAGAAGGGCCACTAAAATTAAAATTCTATGGATGGATGAAGTAAGAAATTCACTTCTGATTTAGACAAGATTAATTTTGTGGAGTTTTCCAACCCTGAAAAATTTGGGGCACTATTTTTTGATTATTTTGATTGTCTTAACACTACATATGAGCCATAATTAATCTATATAACCAACATTCTGATTTTTTATAATCAACCATATATATGTACAAAATATCATTTAGGACGTAGCACATTTTTTACTTACAGATGTTCAAAAGAAGATTCATAATGATATTAATTATATTATAAAAGAAACACCTCCCCTAAATCTCTAATCCTTACTTTAAGATATTTAGTTGGATATTGGAACACTATACAAAGGAAGAGAAGAGAGAGGATAACTAACACTACATTACTTAGCCTCTTGCTTAACATTTATTATAGTATTTTTATGTACTGACATGTTTTTAATAATCATTTAAATAATATTTACCTAAGACCTTTAATTCTCTTAGGCTTTATTTATGAACACTTCATTTTTAATAGTAATAATGATAGCTGTTGCATTTGAGAGTCTGGTTCTGTATAAAACATCTATATTAATAAACTTATTTAATCCTCAGGATATGAGCCTAAGGCCCTATTTCAGCTACTGAGGAAACCTGAGATCAGAAAGATTACTATGTCCATGGTCATACAGGAAATAACTGTCAAGGTATAGATTTAAATTCAGTTTTATCTGAATATTTTTACAGATCATAGTCTTAACCACTTTGATAAATTAATATTATTTCAACTCCTTTGTAGATAATACTAAGGTAGCATCTCTTTGCTTCCTTTAAACTAATTTACATTTAACATATCCCCCACAGTATGTTTGTTGTTTTATATGAAAAGCATTTGTAGTCTCAATCTTAATACATACACTGCTTTCTTCAAAAGTTCAAATTATCTATCAATTCCTTACAAGTATACACAGTTTTAGTCTCTACAACTTCAAGTGAAGCCTCACTAGCTAACTTTGTTTGTATTTAATTTAGTTATCCTCTTATTAAATATATTTATTATTTTAATTTCACCTATGAGGATAACAAGCTGTCCTACCAGATCCATTGTGTATGTTGTAGATCGCTGGTTCGTGTCCAATGAAATGTAATCTCTACCAAGTCTTTACAATTTTCTATCATGTTACCAGCTGAGCTATGATGCTCAGGACTTCTCAATCCAGGCTTGTGTTCTTGATTAATATAAATACTGAGACAGGAAGGGGGCAGGGCACAGCCATTCAAGGAATAGCACAACAATTAACACCAGGATGGTGAAAGATTCAACCCCCAGTAGACCTTGAGGCTCAAGATGGTGGGAGATTTGACTTCTAGTAGACCTTGAGCTTCATTACACACCCATTGTAATATATTAGCATGGTGACTAATATGCCCACAGGCACCATGACAGTCCCAAGGCTAGCTACAAAAGGTCAAAGTGAAAAATGGCCAACTTCCTGGTAATCCCAGCCTCTTTCCCAGGATAATTAGACTGGTCCTTCCACTTATGAAGCTACTGAGCCCATAAAAACTGACAACACTGCACCTCGTGGCCGCCTTTATTCCCTCCTCTTCGGAGCTGGCCTGCACTCTGTCTATGGAGTGTGTACCTACTTTTACTATAATCTGAGCACTCAACCGCACACCTCGTGGCTTTTCCCTTGCGTTTCAGGGTATCTCTCTAAATAAATCTACCTTAACTCAACTGTGGCTCGCTCTTGAATTCTTTCCTGTGCAAAGCCAAGGACCCACACTTGACAGGCCACGTCCCAGGGGCTCAACTGAGACCTGGGACATGGCCCTCCTCACGCCCCACATCCATTTTTCCTGCATCAATACTACACCTATCTCTGTTTTCAACCATGTTTCCATTTTCCTGATATATTGACTCATTAGTATACTAAAAGAAAATGAAAAAAAGAGTTGGAATTCAGATGAAACCATTCTCTTGACCTGTGGAAGTGACATCAACTCTTAGATCCTTTCTTATTGCCCTTATAAAATTGCACTGGCTAAAAGTGAAGAACAAAAACATTAAAAGTCTCAGTCTTTTGCCTTTCAGTGTTATATCCACTATTCCCTCCCTACCGCAGATTGAAGCACAATCTTTCTAAAGTCACAGGACAGACAAGACATGCTTTTGCTTATAAAAGTAACTTTCCATTGTCTTGTGGACAAAGTCTAAACTTTTTTCATAACTTTTCAGATCTTATGGCTTCACAAATGAGATGACTGAGCTTTAGAGAGACCAATATAAACAGCTCACAGTGTAAACTGTAGATAGTGCATCTTGACTTTATGTAATTATAAACATTCGTCATTGTTGTAACCTACAGACCATCTAGGGTTTATCTTTGTATGAAACTCTCCCAGAGCAGGTCTTAGCAGGAAATTATGGCACCCACAGAATGATTTAACTAAAGAGAATGTAACTGAGGAATTCTTTATAGAGTTGTAGTCAGGGTTATGGGAACCAACAAGTGATGATGAGTCATGAAAAACTAATGATAGCTGGAAGCTGTCACTCCTAGATTGGGGTAAAGGAAATGACCTAGAACCTGATGTGAAATGAAGTGTGCAGACAGGCCATTTAAATGTATCTAAAAGGGAATTAATTGATTTCCAGAGACAGAGCAAAGCGGAAAGAAGGCTGAAGCACAATCCCTGAACTCTCCTGTCTTTTTATCTTATGCTTTCGCCTCCTAGTGGTCAAACCCAACAGAAGTTGTAGAGTGTGGAAGCTCAGAAGATGATCCCATTCCTAGAGATCGTAGAGCAGGACAGAGCAGACAAGGGCACAGAATGGATCTGGGAGGCATAAAAAGGATAACCAGCTCAGAAGCCTTCATTATACCCACTGGTGTTAGATGTCCTTCCTTTGCACCCTACCCTTTCTTCATATAAATTCTTATCATATTGCATAAAAGTGTACTTTTTAATTGTTCTAACTCTCCCCCCACTCCAGTATGTGAGGTCTGTAAGAAGATAGATGGAGTGTGTATTTTTTTTTTTCCTTCACAATTAAATCCCTAGTAACTGCTGACTAATGCCTGGGACATGTTTTATGATCAAGCGATGTTCACTGAACAAATGAATGAGAATAAACACAGGTAAATAACAAAGAACCTTGTCAAACTTCCAAACTTATAAAAATGAACACAATTATTTACCCTGGTGTGGCAAAAATCCATTGCTGCTAATGTTGTTGTGGTTGTTACTGTGGAAGTGTTTGACTGTATGTAGGTGTAGAGCTTACAAAATAAGATGTACAAATGTTAAACTTTTTGAATGAAACTTTTCATATGTGGGTTGATTTCCAATGATATTATTTCAAATAAATCCAATCTAATAAGTCCATCTTGCCCTGATCAGTATTAGTAGCTTGTTAAAATGGAAGAATCTAACATTTCTATATAGAAGGGCCATGGAGTTGTCAATATGTGTATTAGAGATGTTTCCTGGAGGCACTATTTGCATAGTAAACTCTGTGTTTTCACTTGGATTGTCTGTTTATCTTGCATGGATTGGGGGATCAGCACTGACAAAATTACAGGAAGAGCTGCTATGTTAACATTGCACAACTCCAAAAGGGACCAGCCATATTATAGTTCACAGCAGTGGTAACAGCTTTACAGTAGGCTGGAGTCCTAATGAGTAGCTAAAGCTACCCCCAAAATACCCCTTGGCCATTATCCCTAATGCCATTGTTTTCAGCATATTCAAGGAACTGCTGAGAATGGTTCTCTGTGTTTGTTGAATAAATGAGCTGCTAGTTTGGTAGTTTGATGCTAATAAACCCATACATTTAATTTAAATAACTTTAATGGATGTTTTGTCTTATCCTTGGTACCCAGTCTACTGTCACTGAACTTGTTACTTATATTTCATCTTGGAATGTACTCAATAGTTACACCTCTATCATAATGTTAATACTTGGCCTTATCACAGTTTTTTTTTTTTTTTTCATGTTGAAAACCTAAAAGAATGAAGCCAATCACAACGGGCTTGGTGATAATACAATTAGATAATACTTATAAAGAAAAGAGCCCAATGCTTGCATAACCTGATATGAATACAATTAATGTCATTACTCTCTTCCAGATCATTTCTAAATTCTGGGGAAAAGATAACATTAAGGGCTGATTTTTTTTTTTTCATGATACAGTGAAATACCTCTTTAACACCATCATCTCCTCTTTTTTTGTTTGTTTCAGACAGCCTGATCCAAATACCATATCAAATCCCAGTCATTTTCAATACCCAGTTCTTTTGTTCGTCTGTATTATTTTTCTAACGAAAACATTTACAGACAAGTAATATTTGTTCCGGAATATCCCTGCATCACCAGTGCTGTAACTGAACTATGAAATTTACAGTGTATTTATATGGCTATAAATATATACACACACTCACATACATATATATTAAACACTCTTTTGTCTACTGACACTTTGAACAACTAATGACTTTACTTCTTTGAAAATAAGGAAGGAAGTAATAAGCAGATTGCAGGCAGATTTGGGAGAAGTCCACTTTATGACTTCAGTGAACTGGCTGTGTTCTGATTAAAGAAGAATGCTTAGAACTTCATATTGTCAACACAAGGGAAATAAGCATGTCCGTATTTGAATTTAGTGCGTCATTTGGCATGCAGTATAATATCATAAATATGCTACTGCATGCCTACGTAACAATTTGTGGTATGAATCACATGTAATATTTTCTCTGAGTTGGTTATAAAGAACATTTGGAAACCAGAATTAACCAGATGACATTTTATTATGCAGTTGGACTGATGTAATGTAAAATTTAATTACATAATATTTCACACATAGTTGTGACAAAACACATATGAGCTTCCAAGATCCACCGGCTAAGCTGAAATGGAGATCGGCTGGGGAGGTGATCAAAGTGGACTGTAAGCAGGAACATCTTCCAAAGTTGATTCTTCGCTAGATAAACGAGAGTCTGTTGATATGCCCTGAGGCTCTTTTCTTAAACACTCAAATGCCGCTTTCACCTAGTTCCTCTGCGAGAGCAGATATGCTCTAGAAAATCTTTCACAACGACGCAAAGCAAGCAATGCAAAGCAAAATAGTTCATCTGAATCTCCTCGAAAAGCATCGCAAGTAGTTGGTGAGCTCTCTGTACTTTAATCCCCCTTGTGTTTACAAAAGCTTCAGATTTTTGGTATCTAATTGCTAGCAAACGGCAGATAATAAAATGCACTCATCAAACCAAGCAGGATTTGAGTTCATTTTGTGGCCGCATTGTCTGTGTCTAAAAACTTCCATCTGAAATGTGCTCAATGAAAAGGCATTTTACACCTAGAGAGAGAAATTTAATTAGAATAAAGTGAACAAGCTGCCAATATTATCAATTCAACAAGCATTCATTGAGTCTTACTATTTACACAGAGCTGTGTACGATGTAAAGATATGGGGGAAAGAGTTTTTTTTTTAAGGCTTATATATCCACTAGCTCTGTTTTGCACTTACATGATACCATGGAACACTCTCTCATGGGCTACACAAGAGGCCATTTGACTCCCCCTTCCCATATTTCCGTTCTGAGCATCCTATCTCTGGTCCAGTCTAAGCAAGTGTCAACAAAAATAATCAATAAACAATCTATAATAGGAATAGAAAAGAGTTTTATTTGAGCAAAACTGAGAACTATATAGCCTGGGAGACAGCCTCTCAGATAACTATGAGGAACTGTTTTGGAGAAATGTGGTTTTCAGCAGAGTTTTATATCTTGTTGGAACAAAGAACATCAAACAAGTCACAAATATTCCTTCAAGGTTTCATATATATATATATACACACACACACACACACACACACATACATATATATATATATGAATATAGCATGTACACAGCTGGCCTTGGCCCCTGGGAAGGGAGTCTTATCATCGAGGGACTATCAGCACTGGCGTCTGAGGAAAGGAAGCATTTCATCTTTATGTGTAATATGGACATTTTTCACTTCTGGTCAATGTGGTCAATGCATCTTTTTCTTTAATAATTAAAGCTGATGTACAATGTATGTGTTATAGGCCACAAACAGGCCATTTTAGTTAGCACAAAATTTATGTTAAATCATGTATAAGGCAGAATGACTTCCCCATACTTCAATATGTGAACATTTCTTTCATCTTAAGGGAGATTTAAAGGGTCACTAAACACTAAATCTCTATTTTAAAACAAGACTTGAATGAGGGCCTTCTCAGAGTGGGCCTACCTGCTCTCACTCAGCATCCTGTCTCCAACACAAAGGCTTCTTACTAGTTCTCAGGGCCTTTTTTCATATAGGTTTGGATGGGGGATGGAAAAGAATGAACCTGGAAGAGCCAAAACCATCGTCACAGTCTTTTTAAAGGAAGCAATTCAGTCTTGCCAACCTCAGGCAATCTTAACTTGCAACTCGTAAAGCTGGCTGGGAAGTGTGGTAAATATGTCAGTAGAGTTGACTCTTAGAATACTTCCAGGATGAGATAACATATATAGGGTCCCTGATTCATTAAATGCAGCTAAATTCTGACAGCAAATCCATAGTCAGAAGATTAAGGGCAGCCAAAGCAGACCTCATTGTCAGCTTATCCTTAAAGGATTTTCTTAATTCAATTACCTAAATACTCAAAGGGGCGATTTATTGTCTCCCACCCAAAAACCATCCTTGCAATTACGAATGCAATTACAAAGTATTTCTCTAACACTGTATGGCGTACCCTTTAACATTTGTCACTCCTTTATGCTTCTATCTATAGTTTCTTCTCCCTACAGTATCCATCATACGGAACTCACCTCCTCCAATAGGGTGCGACTCCTGCATCATGAGGTAATCCCTCTCTGAAGGTTTGCCAACAGCTCCACTACTAAAGCTTATCATTATTATTACAATAATACATTGGGGTTGTTTATTTTGTCTGTTTCCACTAGCAGATTGTAAACTTCTTAAGGAAGTGCTCAGCCTCTTTATCTCTTTATCTATGTGTCACCACTGTCAAGCACCCTGCCTGGTACATCTTAAGTGCCAAACCGAAGAAAAATAACAACTGACATGTCCCCACTGCAGAAGCTGTCTCACAGGTTTATAAAACTCCACACCCCAAAGGAAGGGTAGGGATCACTGCAGTTAGGGGTTCTCAATCGTTCTGTTTGCATGACAGTCGTTCTGTTTGCATGCCAAACAACCACCATGTCTGCAAACTCCACCTATGGGGAAATACCTATTTGGTAACCTTGGTAAAAATGCAAGGTTATAAATTACTACAATAATCTCTAATCACTACATTCATTAGGAACAAATGGATCAATATCACTCCCTTCACTGCAGGCCAAGATCAGGCAAATTTCAGATTTTTTACAATTTCAGAAATTTTAATTATAGAGCTACCCATCAAAAACCATATCATAAGGGCAGCCACTGCCTTTTTGATTTATCCAGTCCAGATGATTCTCTCCAGTAAGACAGTGACCTAAGTTGCATAAACACTCAGATTACATGTAGAATAAGGAGCTAAGCCATGTGTGAAATTTTGCAGTGCAAGGTGGGAGAAAGAGTAGGAAAGAAGAGAGAGCATGGAGACCTTGACAGATGTAGAAAATGTCTAGTCAGTGATAGAGTTCTAGTTCTTACATGCCCCAGACATAGCACTTCCCTGCCTTTAGGGTTTGTGAAACTCAGAGTCAAAATCCTTATACTAAAACCCCTTGTTTGTGAGTCAGCTCAAGGTGTTCTCTTATCCTTATTGTACAAAACAACACATTGTAGCAGTAACGTAAAAACGTATTTAAAATGGCTGAATCCTCATATTATCAAATACATATCCAAAGCATGTACAAATGTGCATTCAGAATGACACAGGACTCGGCCATTCACTCTGCGGTCTCTGAAGCGGCAGCACTGGCACCATTGGGGGGCTTATTAAAAATGTGAAATCACAGAACCCACTCCATAGTTCCCAAATCAAAATCTGCCTTTTAAGTCATATTGTTAGTTACTTCGTATGTACGTTAAAACTGGAGAAGTGTGCAAATACTCTGTAAAAAACAACCTAATTTTATTGCTGTTATTGAGTATCTGTACATGCCAGGTACTGCATTTATCTTCTCTATGTTGATTAGCTCATTTATTCTTTACAAAAAAATATAATGAAGAAAAGAGTTACTTCTCATTTTAAAGATAAGGACACTGACTGGGAGAGAGTTCATACAACACAGTTTGATATTGCCTGAGCCAATTTTCAGAGCAAGACTTCTCTTTTTCAAAGCCCTTACTTTTCTTTTTCTTTTTCATTATTTAACATTACATGCTTGTTTCACTAGAGGTCCTAGCAGGAAACAGAACTGTCAAATTGGAATCTGAAGACGGTTTATTAAAGGTATCCTTTACAAGTTTTGGACAGGGTGTAGAAACATGATAAAAAGATATTAATAAAAGTGAGATCTTACCTCAATTGGTCTAAATAAATTAGAGTAGGCAGAGGTTAACATAACGAAGAGTGGAGATGAATGCCTTGAAAGGAACTAATAAGAATTTTGGTCAGAGAATCTACCTGGCTGAGGCAACTTTCTCATGAAAAAAAAAAATGGTGAAATAAATTCTTCCACCTCACTTTCCTTACTCCCTCTGATATCAAATGCCCATTGGCCAAAACTCAACAGGAAGTCAGAGGGCAGGGGAAGCCGCTGACATAATCCATACAGGTAACATCTTTACCACCCCTGACACAGGAAGTGTGAAAATAGGAGCTACATGGACCATACCCCAAATCCACACATGTTGTTTAATATGTGTATTTTAAAATATAAAAAAAAGTACCATAAATTGTGTAACAAAAGCATGTTAGGAAATCATAGACAGTATGACAACAGAAAAATAGAGAAATATATACAAAGATTGGAAGAAAAATCTAAAATTTAACATTTGTGTTGTCCACATGGTTGGACAGTTATGTCATCATTTTTAACATTTTAAAATATGTTCATATAATCTACCTTGTTTTAGCATATTGTATATTTTGTATATCTAACTTAATGCATGAACATAGCTGAAACTCAAAGAGTACCAAGGGATTTATAATAAAAGATAGGATTTCCCTTCCCCAGTCTTGCTTCCATAAGGTGGTAAGTTTCAACTCGTTTAGGTGTTTATTATAATATTTTATTTCATATATCTAAATTAGACATGATAAACTAGTCCTTCTTGATTTACAACATTTATACATTATTTTTTGTTCTTCTTCTATCTCTTTCCCACTTCTTCATCATTCAGCTAATACTTTTATGTTACAACTGTCATTTAAAATCTATAGTGTGCATGGTAATGTAAATTTTACTTATAACTGAGCCAAATATTAAACAGACATTTTAAAAATGTTATATCTTTCTTAGAATTAATATTTTTATTCTATTTTATACATATATATATATATATATTTTTTTTAGAATCAGTATTTTTAAGTTGGGTAAGGATTAACTTGCCCAAGACTGATGATCTGCATTTGGCCTTCCAGTAAAGGACTCTGCCTCCTGCTCAAGTCCAGAACACAGCCAAGTACTTATGACAGAGAAAAGGTTGGATCCCAACACTCCATCACTCCAGGGGAGGGGCTGGTGCTCTTCTAACCATATATGGTGAGATCATGCCATATTTCACCACGTCATAGAGCTACAAACTCAATCTTGGATCCTAGGTGCTCGATCTTCCCACAGATCCTGAGCTGTTAAGATAAGGCTGAAGACAAGGTACCACCACATTATATTTCCACTGCATTGAACTCCCAATGATGGTAGGTGAGGAGCTAACAATTACCAACTCAAATATATTGAAATTCTCACAGCACAGTTCTGGGTCTTTCTCCAAAAGTATGGTATCCAGTCCTGCTAGGTCTCTGTGTTCTGCCTTTGAAAGTAGTGAGCAAGAGGAGCTCACGTGACAGTCATCATTGTCTCTCCCTCTCTAAGAAGTCTTTGTATGTGTGCCTCTTTATTGTTTTCTTTGTTTGACATTGTGCAATACTTCCTCCACCCCCATGTTGTAACCTATAGTATATTGTGTCGTAAGCATTCTCCTAAGACATTCTTCCTAGAACCTTTTGCGTTTGTGCTGCAATTTGTCTAGGTGTTTCTCTCCAAGATCTACAATGAAAATTTGAGGTTGCAGAATCATGGGATACTCATTAGCCATTCTCTTGATATGGAGTCCTGTTTCCTGTCTCCCATACATTCATTTATATTTACTACATCATTTCATTTAAGTACATTTCTACTACTTCCCATGAATGGATATATGTATACACAATTTTTTAGCTCTCTCATCATCTGCTCGCTCGATTGATATCATTTCATTGATAATTGGGTTGGATATAGAAATCTAGGCGGCAAATGTTTGTCTTTTTCTTGAGAATTTTGAAGGCATTGCTACAATATATTTTATTATCTAATACTACTGGAAAAGTCCAATACTATATGTATTTCCATTATTTTGTATATGACTTTTTAGTCTATTTAGAAGCCATTAAGGATTATCTCTTTATCTTTGGTGTTCTGACACTTTGGTTTTGTGCCTTAGAGTGAGTGAGAGAGAGAGTGAGTGTGTGTGTGTGTGTAATAGTCTGTTTTTCTTTAGGCTCCTATTGATTATTCTAAATTTCCTTCCCTTTACTTTTTATTGTCTTCTCTATCTAAAACTTGTTAAATGTTGAGCCTCCTGATTAACATTTTCCATTTGTCTCTTCTACCTTCCATATCTTTATGCTTATTCTTTATAAATTCTTTCAGTATTATCTTTCTAACTTTCTAAAAATTAGGATTAAGTTTATATACATACACAAATTTATATATGGAACATTCATTTTTAAAGTTTTTTTAGTTTTTACTTGCTCTTTGCATGTTATCAATTTCTATTTGTATTTGTCACTCTCGCATTGGAGGATTTCCTCAAATATTAGATGATTCTTATCTTTTCATTCCGTGAAGTACTAAACTTTGTGCAAAGGGAAAGTATTGATGACCAGGGGTCCTCAGCTTACTGTCTACATATAGGTGCCTGATATTGTCGTGGGGAGATATATATATATAATCATATATATATATGATTTTTTAATTGGGGTCATTCAGTTTCTCTACAGAAGAATCCTCTTAATTTCCTGCTTTGGTATGCATAAGCCGTGCTTCCTGAATTTTGTGATTAGGGTGGATAATGATGAATGTGTCTCACTGCATAATACGTAGACCATAGACTTTCACTTTTATTTGACTGTCCCATCTTATCCCCATCTTGGCTTCACATTTCAACTAGTGTGGCTGATCCAGATCTTCTGATTACATACTTTACATAACAAGCTTCTGATCTTTCGTGAGGAGGAAGAGTCAGTGGGAGAGGAAGGACTAATCTAATCTCCTGGAGTGTGAGATGAGGGGGAAACCTGAGAGATGCCAACTGCTCTGTAAAATACAAACAATATGTAAAGAATTCCTGTGTGTTCACACCTTCTTCAATTCACCTCCAAATCCTGAGCCCCTTAGGGATTCTGCAGGGCAAATTGCTCAATTTCTTTAATAGTCTCCCTCCATGGAAGCCACTTATGTTTCAACTTCCTTCCTAGTGTGACAGCTACAAATCCTCCATTTATATTCTACCTGCCAAATTTGTTGAAAAAACTTTGTCTGCTCTTTTCTTCTCACCTGTCTCTTTGTCATTTGGGTAAATATTGATTTTACCTCAGCTTCTTCCATTAGTGTAGTGAGGTTTTAGAGGGAGAGAAAATTAAATTGCATGTGACCCCTCCCCTGCATTACATTTATAATAAAAAATTACACAAAATGTGTAAGTGATCGAAGAAACAATACATTGATCTCATTCTAAAATGATTAAATTTGACAGAAAAACGTTAAAACATGTAATATGAACAAAGTGCAGAAGCCATGTGTTTTATAAAACAAATTAAAAACATAAAAACACACAAAATATAGATGTGAAAATATAATGGCTAACATAGAAAAGCTGACTGACCTCTCCAAATCAGGAAAACATCCAGGAAAATGAAATAGGCTTTTCCACCTTTAAATCATCATGCTGAATACTGAAAGGAGGGCAAAGGACAGACATGTAGTTTTCAGTAAGGAAAGATGGGTGCAATGCTTTGGGAAAATAATAGGACAATATGAATAAAGAATAATTTATAAGCTATTTGTATTATTAATCCTAATTCTGGCAATCTATTTTATAGAGTGGTAGGAAGAGACAAATATTGTAATAATAATAATAAACAAATTATATATACTAAGTGAGAGAAAGAAGATGGAAAGAGAGAAGGAAAAAAAGAAAAAAGAAAAAAGAAAAACACTGGATACAGTCTAATAACCAAGGCATTTTACTAGATGATATGTTACCCACCTACAAAAAAATATGTGAAGTTTTTCAAAATAATGATCTCGTAATGAAGAAAACTACTATTTACTAAAGATAATTTTTAAAAGTTAGACACCATATTATACTATGCATGCAATATGACCAAAGCCATGTCAGAATTTGCACTGAAAGACTCTAGAAAGAAATACATTAAAATGTACCCAATGGCTGGTTTTGAGTAGTAAATAAGTGGGTAATTTTTATTTTTTTGCTCTTCTATATTTTTCAAATATTGTGTGAATAGTTATATTACTTCTACATTAAAAATTGCAAAATAAACTTTTAAAAATAGGTTTTGGAAGACACCAACCCAATGGTGTGTTTAAGGAAAAGAAGGTCTCTGCTTCCACCTTTTCAAGCCACTGTTCCCACGCAAACTCAGACCACCAGCTCCTGCCCAGACAAGAAGCCCTCCCACTATTGACTCTCGCCACTCTTCATTCCTTTAGTAGTTGAGAACCTTTGGCTGGATTATACTCACACCAAGATTTCTCAGCCTTGACACTACTGACATTCTGGTTTGAATAATTCTTTGTTGTTGGGGGAGAGATGCTGCCCTGAGCATTTTAAGTTTAGCTGCATCCCTGGTCTCTACCCACTAGATGCCAGTAGCATATCTTCCCCTGACAACCAAAAATGTAGACGTCGTCAAATGTCCCGAGGGGCAAACCAGCCACCATTTGCAAACAATTGCCTTGCTAGTTGTGACTTTGGGCAAATTATTAACTCTTTTATTTTTTTTATAAATTTCGACTACTACTAATACATTGCTCTCAGAGTTGTTGTGATTATTAAATAGGCTCAGAGTAGCTTGGCATATATTATCTCGTTCATGATCTGGCAAGCATTCAGAAATTCTTAGCTGTGATAAGAAAAACAATAATTATCATTATCGCTGTTTAGTTACTATTACTGTTATGGGTTGACTTGTGTCCCACCATAAATGTATATGGTGAGGTCCCACCACCCAGTAACACAGACTGTGACTTATTTTGGGCTTAGGTCTTTACAGAGGTAATCAATTTAAAATGGAATTATTGAGGGGGGTTCTAAATTCAGTATGATTGGTGTCCTTCTAAAAGAGGGGTATTTGGAATAACATACACACAAGTGGGTGAAACACCATGTGACAATGAAGGCAGCTACTGGGGCCATGATTCTACAAGCCAAAGAATACCAAAGATTGCCAGAAAACCACTAGCAGCGAAATAAGAAGAATGAAAACAATACACAGTCCTCAACAGGAAGCAAACCTGTGGATATCTTGATTTTGGACGTCTAATCTCCAGACCTTTGAGACAAAAACCTTCTGTTGTGTAAGCCACCCAGTTTGTGGTACTTTGTTATGGCAGCTCTAGGAAAATAACACTATTATCATTATTATTTTATTGCTGTTCTTATAATTACTATTTTCCATTAATCCCCATATATTCCACAGCAGCTGACTCCTGTGCAGATGCTAGTAGGGTATGGGAGATTCATTTTGCTTGGCAGTAAAAGGTAGGAGAAGGAAAATAAAACTACTTGAATTTCATTATGGTTCTTCAACAGCCATCATCAGGGCTTATTCTAAAAGTAATAAAATGCTGCTGGATCCTGATTCTGGTTACAAATGACAAAAAGTTAAAAAAAAAAAAGTGTGCTCATTTCCTTAGAGTTACTCAGTTTTGGGAAGAGTCACAGAGACTTGGATGGTCTGGTCGCCTTAGAAATTTTCTCGCTAGAATGTAATTGTAGATCATGGAGAAAGTCTCTAAGGAAAACGACCTCATGGGATGTTTGAGTGAAAACTGGGCAAACTGCATTCTAGTCTTGGTCTGCTCTCTGCTCTAGGACAAGTCAGTTTACTTTGAGGGACATCAGTGTCCTCAACTATAGATGATGTGAGATACTTGGACTAAGTGATCTACAGGTTTCCTTGAAGTACTGATGTTTTATATTTTTATACAGCAAAATAGTGAACAGAAAAGAAACAGAAGCCAATGGTACCACTTTGGTCCTCTCTCCAACATGTACTTCATACATAATATATATTAACATATACTTCATGTATAACACTTGTCTATTTTGATGATGTTTCTTGAAAGAGGTAAAACATGTCACACACACACATTTATTAAGAACTGTGCAATCATCCTTACCTACTTATCATAGAGCAAGTGAGTAAAGCCTTCTTAGGAGAAAAGCATCTATATTATTCTTTTCCAGAAAATGCCTGTGGTCTTTCTAAGGGCTCCGGCACAAAGCAAGACTGTGTTCCTAAGTTGAGAATCCTACACAATGAGTGTCCTAAAGGATTAACTTCGTAAATGTCATCGTCTTGCATTCCAGGTAATGAATAAATAAACATTAGCTTTCTGGTGTAACATAGTTTTATCTTCCCTCCTGTTTTCTTGAGCCAGAATTACTTCATTGGTGACATGAAGAAAAGTATTTATATGTCCGTAATGCAGAAATCAACCAAAATCTCTCACAAAGGACATATCTACCAAAACTAACGCGACAAATGCTCTCTGTACGCACAGATACCTCCCAAGTAACATTGGTAACCCAGGAAATCAAGGTTCAAGAGTACATCTTCCCAAGTGTCACCGCCATATTCTAAAATTATCAAATGTTTTGCTTTTTCTTCTTTGAATAGTGTAGGGAAGGACAGATAGATTCTAACAGTGATGAGGATGCTGATGATGCCAGATGAACAGATACAGATCGACGGATGGGTCAATAACAATAGGAAGATAGGTAGTTAGATAGATAGACACAGTCACCAAATGCTTTGTAAGTAACATATTTTTTGTTTTAACTTTTAAAGTAAAAATTCTGCATATGACACTTATGAAATACTGCATATTTTTATGCCCAAACATGATATTTCTTTTCTGATTGAAATATAACCCTTTATTCTACTCTGTTGATTATTTCATGTACCTGATATGTATATACTGCCGATCTGGACATGTTCCAGTGATCTTTGCAAAAAAAAAATATAAAAGAAAGAAAAGAAAAAAAAAATAAACTCAGTCCTGAGCTGACGGACCTATCTGCGTCTCTTGCTACCTGCTCCTCTGCCCCCAAATATCCATGCCCACAAAGACACACAGAGGAAGAAAATCAAACAGGTAAACACATCCATCAGATACACACAGTCTTAACATAGCTGGTCATTTCCCACTTGGGAGTGCTACCTCCTGCCACATGTTTCTGCCTCACCTGTCTCCCTCAACATTTAGATACCCCACCCATTGGGATTTTCTCTTCTCGTAGTGCCCGTCCTTACATAGGACCACCTGGTTCCCCAGTGATATTTAAACACTCAGTGCGAACTTGAAAGCTGCATGAATTTTGGGACTGGGAGGGGAATTAGGAATATATCCCTTACATATATTTAAGTCAAAGCAAATCCTGAACTTTTAGTTTCAGCAGCTGTTAGGAGAGAAGGATTTTAAATAAGGAGAATTAAAAGCATAAATCAGGGAAGAAAATACTATTTCAGGTGTTCCTTATATTTCTAACTTACGCACATTTCAAAGCATCTTCAAATATTGACGACATGAAGCCTTGATATCAGATGACTCTCTCGAAACTTAGCAACTGGGGTTTGCTCATGTGTCTTAGGTTCATTCTTACCAGTCCTGCTGAAACATTTCCCCCTACGTGATATCAGAATAAGCCTGAATAACTGTAGTTTCTGAGTGTACCCAGTTGGGCAAAATAATCAACCAACAGTTTTCTGTTCTTTCCTTGCTTTCCTCCATTAAAGAAGGTATCATTTACCTAAGTAGAAGTTGAGACATTGTTTAAAGGATGAAATTTGCACCTTTGTTATAAGAGCAAACAGAAACAGACCATATTGATTTTAATTTAATATTAGTAAAGCTGTGTTTTGTAGGAGCATGCCATTTAGCTATAGAACCCGATGGAATATGCACTTCAGTGATGGGAACATCCAGAATACTTTATAGTTCTTGATGGCATCAACTGCCTTCCCTAGTAAAAGTCTGAGGACAATACAATTGAAATCATATTCACTTTGTTCCCAATTGATTAATTTTATCTCTCAAGAGGTGCATTACCTGGCAAGATAAAATAGGTTTTTATTTGAATGCATGCATTTGCCCACGTAACCCCAGCACTGAGGAATGCAATGCAGATTTCTGTGTTTCTCTCATAATCCTCATTACATTACAGTCAGATTTTCTCTTCCTAGTTATGAATGATACCACCCATTCGTCTACAAATGACATTCTGTGTAAACAGCATTGTGCTAGGGGTCACAATTTGAGGAAGTCGTGTGATAGCACAGGGAAGAAGGGGAAAGAGGCCAAGAGGCCCAGAGGCAAGTGTATGTGATTCTGTCTCTCACTGCTGCATCTGAGTTGCCTGACACATGAGGTGCTCCCTCAATGTTTTTGTAAAATTAATTGATGAATGACTAAGTGCACTTGAGTGCTGCCATTCTGTGTTTTGCTTATATTTTCAAAATATTTTAAATGTTAGATTCTTTCTCTTACATCCTATCTCTCTCTCCTCTCTCTCTTTGGAGGCTTGAAGCTAACCAATCTTAAGCCTAAAATAGGCCCATCAGTAAACGCTGAATGACTGGTCGTTCATGATCTCTAGACTGTATCCACGATACTCTGTTCTCATCCAGCACATTCTCCCCAGCCAATTTGAGTCATGTCACTGGTTTCAGCTATTATGCCTATGCAGATAACTTTCAAATAAAAATCTTCAAATCAGATTCTGTCTGACTTCCAAATCTGTGTGTAGCTCTGCCAACTTGCTGTCTACCAATCTGACACTGGCTCTACACACCGAATATTTTCAAGACTCTCTTTCTTCATGCTCCCCGTCCCTGATACTTTGTTGCATTTCAGACCCTTGTCATTTGGCATCTTGGCTCTAGTCATTATCCCTTACTTTGAGTCTTTGCTTTCTTTAATCCAACTGCTTTGATTGTTCATTATAATGCCGTCTCTTTAATTCATTGTCTTGCTAGTATCCTTTGGTAGCTCATTGTGGTATCCGTTACAATCGGAACGTTTATCAAGCCTCTACATGTGTCTTCATGTTATAACCATGCCCCCTTAGCCACTCCATCTTTGACTTGATCATTTGGCAATTCCCAGTGATTTTTATGGTCATTTGAAGTATATTTGTACTTTTCTGGGCAATTGAACAGGAAAATCTATCCAGCTGGAATGCTCTTTTAAGCTTACCTACATAGCAAAATGCTTTTATCTATTAAGTTTCATCTCAAACATTGCCTCCTCTGAGAAGACTTTCCAGGAAAGACTATGAGACTGTATCTCCTGCACATCATGTACATCATGCCCTGACCCTCTAACATTTTGGGGGGCTTGGGTGGAGGTGGATGAATTTAGGAAGTTCCTAGAATGAACACCCTGGGGAGGAGGCAGGGGCGTTCTATTTTTTCCCCAGAGAACTGGGTATATAAGGCCACATTATCCTGCTTAAAAATTTGCACGAAACAGTGCCAAGATTAAAACAAGAAAAAAAGAATAATTTAAGCTCAAATTCCAAACAGTGGGGTTGAGAGGATCACAGTTGCTGATGGTATGATGGTTATAGTACTTAAAAGAGTGGCCAAGGAGAAAACCCAGGAAAATCAAGTGAATAAGCAGAAGGAGGCAACAGCAGGTGATGTAGTACATTCTTAGCTGAAATTATCAAACTCTATCGTAAATACTGCCCACTTCTGTATCTGTGTCTATTCGTTGAGAAATGTCCACAGAGAGGGTGAGACACAGTAAGGAAATACCTCCATTACATAACCATATGTATTTTATAACTCCTAATTCATGTATTTCTCCCAACTAAAATATGAATTCCTTGAATATAGAGATGGCATTTTATTTATCACATTAATTCTAGTACTTAGACCAAGATCTGAGCTGGAATAAGCAGCACTGAATGTTGTTTAAATCAATGGATGAAAACTCATCATTAGGCAGCAATGAGAAAATCACCTAAATAACTGAATAGTGGTATAAGAAAACTTCCTAGAAGGCTCTACTGGAATATTTTGCTGACCTAGATCAATTAAGATGACATCAGCTCCTCCCTCCCTCCCATCCATGCCTCACACAAGCAGCATCCTAAGAGGCACTCGAATAAATCTTTAATGACTTTGGAGATGCATTCCCAGAGAGCCGATGTTGTGAGAAGGCTGATTTCATGCTGAATTCCGCTCACTTCTGACAGGGGCTTTCCCCATTCCTTGAAACAGTGGGCACTCCAAAACAGCAGTCAAGAAAGACAGCAACTGTGGGGAGAGGAGTCTCCCTGCTGATGATGGAAGAGTTTTGAGAATGAAGCTTATTGATCCTTGGTAAGTGAATGTTGCAACTGTGAATTCTCACTCCATGATATTGGAGTTTAAAGCCCATTCTAAAAGAAGTTGTGCTTAACTCACTAAGCTGACCCTATTGAAGAAATTGATGAGGTTTCCCCATCCTCTAGTGATATATTCCTGGAAAGGCTTTTTTTTTTTCCAGGATATGAGCTCATTCTGAGTGACTCATGTAGTTAGTTACCTATCTCTTAGGGAAGCACATCCATTAGGCAATAATCTTTCAGGATGGGAGATGCCATGCTCTTACTTGCCAAAATGAATTGCTTTCTAAGACTTCTGTCTTGAAATCCCCTAAGGTAATTCTGCTTCATCAATTCAGCTGTTATTAAAAGTTAGAAAGCTTAGTATTGTTAATTACATTTCCTAAAAGCAACCAGCAATGTGTTTCAGGACCATAGAACTTCCTGTTGTAGAGAAGCCTCAGGAATTACCTGGTGGCACTGGGGTACCTGAATTCCTGTTTAGTCAGTCATTCCTCTGAGAGACCTCCACTAGGGTCCTACCACCAACAGGAGGCGCTGTTACGGACTCTCACACAACTGATTTGTGATTTTAGGTAAAATGTTCTCTTTGCTGCAGATCCACACAGATTGTGTGGGCACAGCAATCACCTTCAGTAACTGAAATGATCACACCTCCTGTGCAAGCTATGGTTGAGATTTAACTGGTATTTATTAAATGTTCTATTATATGGCAGGTACCACTGATGCATTTCCACATGGTTGCACTTAACTTTTAACAGTTTTGGAAGTTTCTAATATTGTTCTCATTTTAAAACTGATGAAATTTAAGCACAGATAATATAAGTATTTTGCCTAAAATCACTAAGCTGAAGTAGCAGAGAAAGGATTAGAAACTAGGTTTCCTGATTTTAATCCTAATGTTATTTCCTATGACCTCAGCATGTGACCTCTCACTCATTCTGTTTATTTGATAAGATTTAACACATCATGATCTGATGCTGCCTGGTAATTTCTGTTCATTATCTTTAGTTTCCAAACTTCTTATTATCTAATTTTCTAAATACATATAAATATATATGTACACACACACACACACACACATATATAGGAGAGTCACGTTACAAAAATTATTTTTCCAATTAATAAAACTTACTTTTTTCCAAACAAAGTTTTCCTGGAACACAGCCTCACCCATTTGTTTGCTTATTTTCCATGGCTCCTTTCGTGCTGCAGTAGCAGAGCTGCTTAGTTGCCACAGGGACCTTACAGCCTGCAAAGCCTAAACTATTTATAATTGGTCCCCTTCCAGAGCCCCACCAAGGAGTGGAGAATTTCAGCCCTATACACAACTGTTGTGTTGGCGTTACTTCACCTGTGAGGCTTCTTTACTTAATTGTACTAAGATGGCCCTGGATACTGCTGATGTACCCTGCACGTTCAAAATTAATATATGTACTGATTGAAAGGCTTACTCATCTCTGGTTTAAACCATGGAAAATCACTCACAGATATTATTTGCATCTGTGCGTGTACATGAGGGGATGAATATACATGCATTGCATTTAAAAGGTTGGCAAATTCTTTTTGGAAAAAGACTGGTTGGAAACAAATGTTTGCAAATGAAGGTTCTATCTTCTTTCTATCTATCTATTTGTCTGTTTATCTATCTACCTATCTACCTATCTATTTCAACCATCTCTTACGTACAACTTTCTATTCCAGTCATTGCTGCAAAAGCAAACTTTTGCAGCATACATTTAGAGTGGCCCAGGTGCTTATCATGATGACCAGTTTGATTATGTCCCCTTAGGTTGGCTTTTTCTTCTTCCTCATTTTCCCTTTCTAGTTCCTGACTGGTAATCTCAAGGATCACTTCCTGAAACAAAATGCATTCACGAACCCACATAAGCACACAAGGAATAGAACAGTGCATGGATATATGTTGCACATACTTAGTTTAGAGTTGGCAAATGAAAAGTAAATTTCCAGCAATGTCCCCTGTGACCATGGCATCCTTTATTATGCATATACTTTCCCATGGCACTTAGATGAGCCATCTGAAACCATTTCAAAATAGTATTTTAGAAAGTAACTACTCAATATCCAGAGTTGCCATTGGAAATAAAAACTATGTTTAATACCCAGGATACACTATAGTACACAGCCTAAACATAATGATTGTGGTGGTGGAAGTGGGTGGGGATAAGTACTCAGAAGCATGCACATATACTAAAGCGTCATACAAAATATATTTTCAATAATATATGCATTCTTACATACACTGAAAACATTGGAATTTTACATTACATAATGACATATTTTGTTACAATATGTGGAGTGGAATTATTTGAAATCTTACCATATTAAAAACAAGGTTGGTGTGACATACAGTATCAAACAGAATTCAAAACAGGGAAATTTAAAATAGAAACACTAATACAAAACAAGTGATATACTTTTGAACAAGCCTATGTGATTAGATTTATTTATTAGGATTCTGTTTGTTTAACCTTTGTTGCTATATTCTCATATTTTAGAAATTGTGAATGTTATTCTTTATTTTTTGGACAGAGAAACAAGAGCAATGTGAAGCACACTGCATTTTAAAGTTACTGTTCTGTGGTAATACTAAAGTGCATTCCAGTGGCACAGTATCTCCTATTAGAGGACAGCACGATGGTATTTATCAGCCAGGTGTGAAAGTACTTGGCATCACTGGCGTAACAGACAATGGATTCTACTGTAAGTGTAGAGAAGACACAGACATGCTCTTCAAAATGATGTCTTATACTCACCTTCCATAAAATTTGATGTCATAATATTATATTTGTACTCTGTGAAAGTATTTTCATGTCAGCCCCAGAAATTATGTTTCCTCTTGCTATAAAATCTGTCCTTGTTCTACAAAAGAGAGACTTCTAAAGAAAATATAGTCCTCCAACACAGGCTAGTGTGATAGGGAGATTATGTGGCCTAGAGTCAGACTCTGATCAGTCTAAGTCTAGGATGTGTGCGTGTGTGTGTGTGTGTGTGTGTGTGTGTGTCCTTCTCTGGTCCTCTGTTTCATTCTCAGTGGATTAGTTTTCTACTGCTGTTGTAACAAGTTACCAAAAATTTAGCAGCTTAAAACAATATAATTTTTTTTTTAATCAAAGAGTTCTTTAGGTCAAAAGTCAAACTTGGGTCTCACTGTAATAAAATCAAGTGGTCAGCATGGTTGCATTCCTTTCTGGAGGCTCTGGGAGAGAATCAGTTTCCTTGCCTACTCTGTTTCCTAGAGCCCATGCAACACTCCTTGGTTCCCGGCTCCCTCACTCCATCTTCTACGTCAGTAACATAGCATCTCTCTGACCAATCTTTCATAGTCCCATCTCCCTCTGACCACATCTGGGGAAGGTTCTCCATTTTTAAGGATTTGTGTAGTTATATTGGACCCACCAACTCATTAATTAGAGATCTCATCCAGGAGAATCTTCCCATCTCATGGTGCACAGTCTTAATCACATAATAAAAGTCATTTGTGCCATGTAAACTAACATAATCACATGTTCTGTGGCTTGGGATATGATATCTTTTGGGGGGAGGTGGACATGGTTCTACCTACTACACTCAGTACTGAGATTAAAGACATCTGTTTCATAGAACAGCATGATGGTTCAACAAGATGACAGGCAAAGTGCCTTCCATTCTCTAGGCCCTAGTGGGTGATTTATAAGTTGTTTTCCATTTTTCCCATTCCCTTCCTGGTATTTAATCACATGAAGTTTTTATGAGTCAGACATATAAGAATACTGATACATTGTGAAGACAAACTGCTACCTTTGGGTAATGGTACCAACCTAGAGCAGAAACATTAAAGAGTGAGATAAAGTATTTCTGTTCATGCAAATAGAAACATTCATGTGCACAAAAGTTGCAAATCCACCAAGTAAGGACAATCTGTACAAGAAATTGATGCTTTCTATGTGCATTAATATATGATCTCACTATATATTAACCATCTGTTTTTATATCAGTTTCACTATGAGATAGAGTAGTAATTTTTATCACAGTATTTCTGTATTAAATATTGCGTGTTAGCATATGTATATATAAAGAATGTTTTTTACCATAAATACTACAAAAGAGAAGTATTTAAAGAATGCATAATATATTTATATATTGTTTCATTTACTATATAAATATATATTAAGCAATGTAATGCAACGTTAAAAACTACACACTACATGAATGTGTATGCATGTGTGTGTCTATATACAAACTGTTTGATATTTTTGAATATACTTGTTAGGGTTCTTCATCTGTTCATAAGATAATATAATATGCTTAAGAACAACATTTTGCACACATTAAATATTCAGTATTTAGTTATTACATAAGTGAGTTTACACCCTCCCCCGCCCACACACACACACACACTTGGTTTTTCACCTTTGTCACTGAATATTTGTCATGGCTTTTGTTTCTGCCAAATATTCAAATCATAAGATATAGTCAACTGGTTGTGATTTTTAAGCTGTTAAGTTTTGAAGTAATATAATTCATATCAATTGATAACTATGTAAGGTTAAAGGCAAGGGTAGTCTTAAATTCCTAAAAAATTCACAGAAGGTGATAAGATGCAAGGTGGTATTTCAGGTTCTGATTAAAGTCTGATGGAGACTGGGAGTAAAATAATCATACATTTTCAAAATGAAAAGAATGAAATTTAAGTTTTAAATTTAGTTGTCAAGAATGCTGGCTCTTTGAGACTTCAGCATAGTAATAACATATATGTACTATGTGAACTTTTTTGTACAAGCGGGTCCTAGTGGCTGAGAAGGAAGGACGTTAGGAAAGTCAGATAGATGTTTAGTTTGAAAAGCATATCAGAAGGTAGGTCAAACCAAGGTCTAAATAATCAGTTCCCCACTGGTTGAGAAGGCCAGTTCCTGGAATCTGTCTTCAAGCAGTCATGATGCCATACTTTTTAAAACCATCAAGATGCACGGGACGTAATTCAATCTTTTTAGAAATTGTGGTGCCTCTTGAGGACTGCATCGATGCTTTTAAGTAAATGACAACTTCAGTGTATTAGGTTGGGTTCCGAAAGTACCCATCAAAATTTGCTAAGGCTAAAACTTAACTCAAGGTACATCACAGAGCTTGGTCTGGAAATGTCACCACTTAGGTTTAGGACTTTCTCAATTACAGCACACAATGCTTCTTTTCCTTAGAATCCTTCATTCCCTTCCTTTTCTTCCTTATGACAAACTCATACTCTGTTAGTAAGAGTTAGTTAAGCATACAGTAAGAGTTAAGCAAAGAGGCTCCTGAGCTAGACTGAATGACTGCATCCAAATTCTGTTTCTGCCACCTAATGGCTATGAGACACTGACAGCCAACCCCTCTTGTCTGCTTTTCATTTATTTATTTTAATCTTGCTGTGCTAAAATTTGCCTTGATTGTTTAGGATAAATGGTTATTATAAGGAATTAAAGAGTTCTTGTACATGAAGCAGTTAGATAAGTACCAGGCATGTAGTAGGAACTCAAACATATTCAATTTTATCAGACTCAAAATCTATGCTTTTTTGAAGACATTGCAGAATCCTCAAGTCAGATTCATTTTCCCTACATAGCTTTTACCATAACATATTTTGGAACATATGTCATAGCAAATATTACTGCTTTATAATTATTTGTTTTCAATCCTGTTTCCCCACTAGAGAATGTATCTTTGGAGTGAAAACTAACTTAGTTATTTTTGCATTCTTGATGGTTTTCAAAATGCGGGACACAAATTAGGTGCTCGCAAAACAGAATCCAAGAGAATAAATGAATTATTCAATGCATCTGTCAACATATTTGAGGCTGGTTAAGGTTAAGCATGGGTATATGTTATATATTATTATATATTATACACATATATATAAATTTTTCCAACACACATATATGTATACATACATATATATATATACATATATATATATATATATGAAGGTTAATATAAAGACAGAAAATATGAATTGAAAAAAATGTAGAAGCTGAAATCATACAGAGCAGGATTAAAACAAACTCTAGCATCAAGCATTTGCTGTTGACCTTCAAAGGGTAACTTAACAAACTAGAGTCTCTTTTTTTTTTTCTACCTACATTGCATCCGTGTGAAAATTCATATAAAATCCATAAAGGATTTGACATCTTGAAGGCACCTCATAGCTGATAGCTATTGCATTGGCATTGCCAAAGGTTAGAAGGCTTGGCTATTTATAAAAGCACATTATGGATTGTCAGGAATAGACAACTGTGCCCAGAGAGACCTGCATTATTATTCTGTTTTTTAAACAAAAGTAGTGAAGTAATTTAATGCCTTCCAGATAAGCTCAACTTTCATATATTACTATCTGGGGCCAGGGAGAGTATCGGTGAGAAAGCAACTAGTAGAAATAGATAGGACTCTTTGCTCTCTAAGTGTCCCTGAGCCTGTGAGTGATGGTTCTATAGGCAGATTTTCCAAAGCCTATGAGAGGATTGCTTCTCTGCTGGAACTCTACCTGCTCACTAAAATAGCCAGTGTTTTTTCCTTCACATAAGAAGTCTTACATTTGTCCATTCATTCCAAGAGATCAATAAATCCCAGCTCCTGATTTTATTCCAAGTAATAATCTGCCACTGATATGAAATCAAATGAAAAAGTTTTACTCTCATGAAAGAAATCTTATCGTATCAGAGGGTGTCAAGTATGTAGTGACAACAAAGCCACGTTAAGTAGTTGATGCATATTATTTTATTTAATCCATGCAAAGTCCCTATGACTTAGATTCTTTTACTATTAGCATCATTTAATAGAAGCAGCTCCTGAAACTTGGAATAGTACATTAATATTCAGAAAAGAAGAAGTAGAAAAGAAATTTAAACTCAGATATTTCTTACCCCAAAGACATGTCCTTTCCGTTGAATTAGACTTTCAAAAATATTAATTAATTGGCACCAGGCAGTGGGAAGTAGAGCTGAACTGGAAATCAATGTAAGTGGGCTAAATGCCCTTATTTTAATTGTAGAGTGAAGGGCCATTTGCTAACAGGATGGCATAAGAGGAACAACCATAGGAAGACCTTTATCTCCATGCAATTCTTGAGACTAAAAATGATCATGTGTTTGAGTTTGGGATATACATGTCCTTGTGTCTCCTTTATGAGTTCTTAGCTGTGTGACTTTGAGGTAGTCGCTCATCTTCATGTGGTTGTTTCCCCAGCAACCAACCTTGCGACACAGATGTGTGTGCAAGTGTTTTACTTTAGAAGCAGTTCTAGAAGGCACAGTAGAGAAATGGGTAAATTAACGGGAAAGAGAAGGAAGTGAAAATACAGAGAACATGAAGGAATAATGTGGGTTCACTGTGGGTAAAAAGGTTCAGCCCCACTTGAGACCTCTGGGAGACCTCTGGGGCACTTCAGAGAACACGTATCAAGCTCACATCTCTGAAGAAGAGTGAGGAACGTGGCACATTTATCCACCTACTCTCGTCATCCCTGAGCGAAGACTGCAGTAGAGGCATGGATCCCTATCATTTCTGGTCTGCTCTGTGGAGGCCAGCCTGCTCCAACTGCCAGAGAAAACCATGAGTCAGAACATCATAGGTCTGGAAGTGGAAAACCATCAATGCACACAGAAGGGATGAGAGCTGAGGACGTACAGACAGGGCACTGACAGCACCTGCTACACTCACAAAGGCTCAAGTTTCCTATGTAGAAAACAAAGAGAGTAACCCTTGCTCTGTCCAACTAGATATGATCAAAGTATGAATAGCATGAATACCGAAACAATTTGAAGAAAAATCTGAGAGAATACCATTGTTATCCTTTTGGGTGAAATTATTAGTCCTACTGTTGTAGCAAAATCTTACTAAATTACTTTGAAGTAGCATCCTTCTATAGTGACAAAATCTAGCATTTCTCATTCCGTCTATCTTTGTTTAACTAATGGGAGATATATGAGAGTTTTCTTTATTGTCCTGTCTTTTAAGCTGCAAAGTTTTGGACTTTTCAATTAAAGAGGAATATTTTTCCACTCTTTGGGGATGATCAGGAAGTAATTTGGAAGGGCATTCCGGGAGATGAATACTTCATTTGTCTTTGTGCATCCCCAGTAAAAACTACTTATTGGAGGTGGTCCATAACTATGTGATAGGTAAATGAATGAAAATTATAAAGCTTTATATGGTAGGTTGAATACCTTGGTAGTATTTCTTCTAAATTTCTTATGTTTAAAATTTGTGATTATCCTTTTTCATTACGTCCTCTCATTTAGAGTATTTTTAAAGAAAATTAAAAAAAAAAAAACAACACCCTCTTCTCATACCTGATTTTTTACTTCGAAAGAATAGTCATACTCCTCCCCTGGAACAAAGGGAGAACTTGGTATTGTTTGCTTATCTGATAGATTCTGTTGATATCTGGTCATTTACTACTTAAAAAATTTAAAAGATTATTTTCTCCCCTTTGGGTGATTCACAGAACTCTTGTTCATTTAGTTATTGCATATACCCCCAGTAGCCTATTATCAATATATTGGGGCAAATATATTTAAATGATATCATAAGCATTTGAGGGACCCCGACTCTCTTCACATGTATAAGCTGGGGTGTCAAACAACGAAATGTGTGTGTAGACATGGGTGGCAGCTAACATGGTCTTTGTAAGAAATTTAGAACTTCAGAAATGAGAATGAGATTAGGAAAGACTAAACAGCAAACTCAAGGAGCCAGGCATGAAGGGCCTTGAAAAATACACTGATCTGATTGTGATATACACATTTTTAAAAGATTTTCATCATGTAGATGGGTAGCTAAAATTACATTGTCAAACACATGTTTCAGGTAGTACCAGATCCCAGGGTAGTATGCCCACCATGAAGATGATAAAAGTGGACAAGGTACACAAGGTGACACTTTCAGACTCAGAGAGCAGGCAGTGCAGCTGTGTGATCTCCAAGGGAAGGAGTGCTCATAAAGCGTGTCCCATTGCCCAGGTATCTGTCTCAGGAAAACTTCTCATCACATGAGGACAAAGTCTCAGCAGGGTACAGCTGCCCCCCAAGCTGAGGAAGTAGAAATCAGAGATGAAGACAGCTGAGTCTGAAAAGTGGAACTTCAGAGAAGGGCCCCAGGATTTCATGTGAGATCTCCCTCAAGTTTGTGGCTGAAGGCTGGGGTGTACATGTGCAGGGTGGGGCCACCTGAGGCTTATCAGAGAGTATCTGCCAAGGAGTTGAAACCAGAAGGAGATGGTAGAGATTAGGCAGTGCATTGGGAAGGGTAGTGTCTGAGGATTTAGAGTTCCAGCCCTGTCAGGGTGGAAAGATTTCCTTATTATCTTATTCTTAGCTATGCACCATTTAGGATATAAGAAAGGCTGTGCCTTAGGAGCAAAGACCACACATGAAGATAAGATGTACTCTCCCCATGAAGAAAGCCTAAAGCTAAGATTGATAAGATCTACAAGGGAAACAGTGGAGTTCACTCCTTCAAATGTTAGAGGAACATGGAAAATACCTTGAGTTTTCTATAGATCTTCACTAGCAAAGTATAAAGAGAAACATACACAAGTTCATGATGATCAGACCATAACTGTACATAAAATTCTACCCATAGGTATTAACCTAAAAGAAATAAAAACATACATTCTCTTAAAGATTTGTACATAAAAATTCAAAGCAGCTGTACTTATAATGGTCCCAAACTGGAAACAACCCGTCTATCAACAGGTAAACAGATAAACAAATTATAGTATATTCATACAATGAAATGCTACAGATTCAGGAATAAAAAGGAAAAAAAAAACCCCTACAGAAACACAAGCCAAAATGGACACATCTCAGAAACATCATACAGAGTAAAAGAAGGGAAACACAAAAGAATAAACATTGTATGACCCACTTCTATGGAAGTCTACAGAAGAGAAAGTACAGTACTACACAGGGACAGAAAGAAGATCAGTGGATTATTAGATTTGTTTTATTTGTTGTTGTTGTTGTTCATTTGTTTTTGAGGGTGTGTGGTAAATGTAAAGAGACATAAATTGTTTTTTTCTTGGTTAAGGAAATGTTTTATATCTTGATAGAGATGGTGAAAACATGGATGCTATGGAATGAACTGTGTCTACCTGAAGTCCATATGTTGAAGATTTAACCCTCAAAGTGACTGTATGTGGAGACAAGGTCTTGAAGAACTAAGGCTAAATAAGGTCATGAGGGTGGCACCCTGATTCAGTCGGACTAGTGCCCTTATGAGAAGACACCAGAGAGCTCACTTTCTATTTCTCTCCACCATGTGAGGACACAGAGAGAAGGGACCCATCTGTAAACCAGGAAAAGAGCTCTTACCAGAAACCAAATAGACAAGAATCTTAATCTCAACTTCTAGCCTCCAGAAGTGTGAGAACATAAGTTTCTACTGTGTAAACCACCCAGTCTATGGTACTTCTGTTAGAGAAGTTGAAGCTGACTATAAATGGGTATTTATATATCTTAATACTTAGTAAACTCTGTATACACATGTATAAAGTATATCATATATAGATTATACTTCAATAGAATTGATTAGGAATCTGTTATTGTGACATCACACTGAAAGAAATGTGGTTTATTGAGGGAAAAGGATGAAAATATAATGCAGAGAGCCTAGTTTGTTGTTTGAACATAGGTTAAATGAAAAGTACCAAACAAAAATTTAAAAGGAAAAAAAAAAGAACTAATCTAGGATTTGGGCAGAAGGTGGAAAACATGCTCAAAAACATCCATATTATGTAGAAGTTATAATGAATATATTTCGGAGTTTGATAGGTTGCATCATGGTGATGAAGATGGATGGGTTTCGGGTGATGTTCAAGTTTCCGGATTTAGTGACTAGGTGAATGATGGCATTTATTTGGAATATAGGGGACCATGTACGATGCACATTGGGAAGAAAGATGCATTTATTTTGGGTATGAGAGGTTGAGTTTTTTTGGGAACATTCAAAAGGAGATACATCTATGGCACTGGATATAGAGCTCTGAATTTCAGAATAAGTTCATACTTGCCTACAAATGGGGTCATTAGCATAAAAATGAGAATTACAACCAAGAGAGTGGATGAGATCACCCAGATGGAGATGTTAAAGGAAAGAATGAAATTAGCAGAGAACACATAAAAATATGAATATTTAAGAGACACACAGAGGAAGTGAAGTCCATGAAGGAAGCAAAGAAAGATAAAAGAGTGAATAAAGAAAAGTGGCGCCATAGGAGTCAAAGGAACAGAGCTTTTAGGAGGGCAATATCAATAATGTCAAATGCAGTTGAAAAACCTAATAAAAGAGTCCATTTAGGCCTGGAGCACATTAACTGGGTTTGGCAGTAAGAACTAGGACCCGCCATGGACAACACAGTAAAATGATATTAGGATACAAGTCCTATAGAGTGACTTTTAGAGACATCCACACGTTTGGTCTCATTGAATATAGGACTTTCTTTCGTCTCCTACTTTGTCACTTACAGACCTAACAACGTCCACAGACTTGTTATAAAAGCATAATCTTTCCACCTAAATAATTATTTAAGTTATAGAGAAAGACATTATTGTTCAGCGGAAAGAGCAGGGGTATTGGGTAAAGCAGATATGGATCTGAATTCTGGTTATGAGTTATAACTACAGGCAAAATATTTAAATTCTCCAAGATTTGCCATTTTCATTTATATAATAAAGACAATATATAACCCTCAGAATTTTTTTCCTGAAAATGAAGTGAAATAAAATCACTGAGCACAGTGTCTTAGAACTGGTAAAACATTTTCTTCATTTCCTTTTTATATTTCCCATACCTAATCTAGTCTGATCCATTGGGTTTAGAGATGATTTTCTATCTTTAGCCTCTTATAGAAAAGGTTCATTTCAGCTTCCTTGAACAGCTAATTGAAAATACCATTAAATAAACATAATCTGAATTTCCAGAGAAATGGTCCTACTATTCATCCATATTCCATCTTCATGTTGCATAGGTAAGGAGGAAAGATTGTTGTCTCTGGGATATGGAGCTTCTGATTCAGAAGTACCTATGCGTGCTTTAACTGGCTTATTGCTCTGTGTCTTCTGGGAACGGGGGAGATTCAGGTTGTAAAGACGCACAGCAGTAAACAGACCCTAATCTCAACCACTATGCACATCTTGCTCATACTCTTCCACGTGGCAGAGAGGATGTGATTATAAACATTGTTTTTATTATGACTTGTGTGTTGCCTTCATTTAATTGCAGTTTTCCCAGAACGCAGAAATCAAAGTCAATACTTTAATCAAGGTGCTAGGTCAGCCACCCAAACTGTCTGCAATCAGGCTATTGCCCAATCAAGTATTTTGTGTCTTACTGAATGAAACCATCAGAAGTGACATCTATACTTCTGTTGTGAAAGAAAATCTGCTTTTTTGAGGGAAATTAATTATACTGCTTCTGATAGCTCCATCAAGTTCTTATCTAATTCATTCCATTGCAGTAACTCAGGGGTGACTATGAATAAAGTGGCAAGCATCTTCTCATGACCAAAGGAGTGTTGTTGGCAAATGATGCTGCTTGAATCTGATACAGATGCTCTTTGACCATTGTGAGGTAGACAGCTGTGTCATGGTTTGATTTAGTTAATGTGTAGTTATATATGTCAACTTAGAGAAATGCTCAAAAATAAGTCTTTTTCTTGTTTCTGAAACATTGAACTAAAATAAAGAATCAAGGGCCAGGCCAGTTGACTGTCAATGATATACATCAATAGTGATCCATCCTCCCTGGAAGGAAAATGACTTCTATGCTCCTTGGAAAATGAATATTAAACATATTACTATGGTATGAAAATAGTGAAATTGTGAAAATGCCATAATCTTCCTTCCTTTAGAAATAATTTATTCCAGTAATGTAAGTCACAAAGTGAAAAGGACATAGAGCAGTAAAATATGATCAAGCCTTTGAAATCAGATCAAATTTGTATTAATACTGTGTACCAAATAGCAATTTCAATTTTAAAAGTGCAATCATAAATAGCAACAACTGTGAACACAAATCAAAATCCAGCTTAATTTTCACAAATTCTTCTCTTGCTTATTTTTTAAAGAGATAAAAAATAACCCACCATTATTCCAATGAAGCTGGTTTTAAATGAAATTAAAGCTTAAGGGTTGATTAATAAGAAGTATTGGCTAATCCGTCTAATCCTTAAGCAGATTATCTGAAAATAGATTGATTTCTGATGGCCACAGACAGTGCATCATGAAGATATTGGGGGTTTTTATTTTTTAAAAATTGTTACTCTGCTTTTAAAAATAAATAAAAACAAAAGCAAGACAACCCTCATCGACATTTGCTTAAACTACAGTAATCTAAATTTAATTCAGGTAAATTATATGTTGTCATAAAGTAGATAGTCTTATGTTACAGAGGAGTTTGAGTTTATCTTGCTAGAGTACTTGCTAGAGCTAGTCTCTTTCACAGGGCTGTATTAGTCAGATTTATCTAGGGAAGCAGAGTCAATATGATGTATATAGAGAGGAAAAGAGATGGAGAGTGAGAGAGAGAAGGGGAGGGAGAGATTTTAAGAAATTAACTCACAATTAAGGAACCTGACAAGTCTGAAATTTTCAGGGCAGACCTCCCGGCTGGAGGCCCAGAGACAAACTGATGTTGCAAACTCGAGTTCAAAGGCAGTCTGTAAACAGAATACCATCTTTGGGGCTATCATCAGCATTGATCTCTGTTCCCATCATGTTGGTTTTGCAGCAATACCTTATCAGTCTTAGCGAATGGAAGTCCATGCTGTTGACCCATACAGCCTCTATCCCCACACCTTGGCTAGTATGTTCCTGCACCAAGATGCACTTCCCCAAAATGACCAATGATAGACGCTAACTGAAGTCAGTTGGCTGGTTCACGCTGTCTTCTTGGTCTTTAGGGTCTTCCCCATGGTAGATGCTCTCTGGTGGGTGTTAACATGCATTATAAAGTTAGTAGACTCTGCTCAGTCTCCTGTGTCCATCTGCCTGCTTGCTCTCTAGATCTCCTTAACCATAATCTTCCAATCGCTTTCTTTCTAGGTCCCTGACCAATTAGGTTATCCATTTGCTACTACCTATAAGTCCATGCACATTCTTGTCTCAGGCTACTATTCTTTTCACACATATTGGATGACCATGTGCACCATTCAGAGATCTTCCCACTGTCTTTCTCTCTCTCTCTCTCTCTGCTGTCTTTCATGACCACTCATTAGTGGGGATGGTCTACAGCAGTCAATATTTATTTCACACTCACATATGGAGCCAACCTCTGTAAATAACACACTCATCCTACTTCTTCATCTATCAGTTGGTGATCAGAAACACTAGTCTTCAAGAGAGGATCTTGTGACATAATAGAATCCACTAAAAAGGAGATGTGTCATTTTTTGGACCATCAAGTCAAAGGAAGGCATAAATACCCCAGCTTGAATAATGAAATAGACCTCACAAAAGAGTTTATCTTTTCACTTGATATTGATAAATTAATAGGAACCAATTGTAGAAGAGATAAAGGGATACATGTAGGGTAAACACAATTAGCATTTGCAATGCATGGAGGCATTAAGAGGTGTTGCAGATTTCAGTAACAGGAAAACTCCCATGCTCTACCATGTTTCTAGAATTTTGTTTAAACTCATGCATTGAAGGACCTCAGTTTATTTCTAACCACTGGTTCAAGTATCTTCATACTTAATGCCTTCCCTGAACATATGTTCTAGTCTAATTTATGTTTTTACAGCTTTGTTGAGGTATAACTGACATACCAAAAAAAAGGTGCACTTACTGTGTACAATTGATTAGTTTCAACATACACATATGCACATGATATATTCATACATATGCATATGATATATTCACTACAATCAAAATAAACATTTATTACCTTCAGAAGTTTCCTTGTGTCCCTTTGTTCTGTGTGTGTGTAAGAACATTTAACACGAGATCTAACCTTTAACATGTTTTAAGGTGAACGATGCCATGTTGTTAACTATAGGCACTATGTTGTATTGCAGATCTCTAAAACTTATCATCTTGTTGTTCTAGTTTAAGTTATATGCCTGTTTCTCCTGTTCCAATTCTTGTCTGAGATTTCCTCTGCTAAGTTCTAACATTCATTTATCTGAAATATCTATCTCTGTAGGAATCCTATGATCTCATTAAGAATGGAGAATTTTATTACTCATCTGTATCTTCTCAGTGTCTGGCACAGTAACCTGCCCTTAGTAGATGCCACAGTATTTCTGATGATTGAATAAATGCACATAGCTTTCTTGGCAGGAACACAGACAAGTACTACATGAGTGAGTCTACAATGCAATAGGATGTAAATCTTACTTTCTGTTATCTAGCTTTGGGTCTAAACATATTGGCAATGAGGAGTCATTAGAAGTTTTAAAAGAGGGAGAGAAAATGAGCTAAAACAGAAAGATGATTAATCTGCCTTGAAACTCATGACTGACAATCTGACTGCTTAGACCTGCATCTAAGTTTGCTTCCAATTCTTATCAGAAAAAAAAGATTAGTTTGGAAACATTGTGAAGATATTGAGATATCTGTAAGCCATATAATTTTATCAAAAGCACAATTATACAAAAATATTAACAGTATATATTAATTACCCTCTCTTGCATAATTCTCATTTTGAGATATCTGCACATCTTTTTACTTCACCTTTATTAGAATCACATGAGACATTCATGGTTATTTTTATTTCATAGATGAGACAGCCACAAATCATTGGAACACCTCCAGAACTTTCCCAATAGCAAGAAACAACTTTTATGCTCTGTTTAGGGAAATATGGAAGACCACGATACCACCTAAATTAGAGTTTTCTCTGTTTTGCAATGACTTAAGACAATCTCTGCAGGGTCTGTATCTGAGCTAATCATTTGGAGTGCAGGTATAATTTTGGACCTCGCATATACAATAGAGCATTAGCATAACTTGGGAGCTTGTTAGAATTGTGACATATAAATGTATCAAATCAACATGCTGTACACCTTAAACATATACAATGTTACATGTAGTTATATCTTAATAAGGCTGGAGGGAAAAAAAGAAAGAAATGTAAAATGCCAGGCTCTACTCCAGAGCTACTGAATCAAAATCTGAACTTTTGTTAAAGTTCATTTTTAATAAGAAAGTACATTTTTTAATAAGAAAAAAATGAAAGATAAAGGTGAAAAATAAAGGAGAAAAAGAGAAGACAGAAGGTGGAATATACATTCTATACATGTGACCCTTGAACAGCTCAGATGTTAGGGGTTCCAACCTGCATGCAATCAAAAATCAGTTTATAACTTTACAGTCAGCCCTCCATATCCGGGGTTCTGCACTTGTGGATTCAACCATCGACCGATTATATAGCACTGTAGTATATATTTATTGAAAAAACAAGGTAGACCTGCACAGTTCAGACCCATGTTGTTCAAGGATCGATTGCATATTGTCTGAACCTGGCATTACTAAGCTATTCTAGAACCTCGTATGTATGCATGAACTGAATTTTGATTATTCATGTGTTTCATAGTTCAGATGTGGAAAACGCAGAGTATTCATTACACATGTTTAACTCTCGTCCCTGGTAGCTTTTGTTGCAATATTCCCATTTGGAATACCCACTTCCCTCACAAGGCTCCTCATATTGATTGCAGCTATTGGTTGTTCACACCCAGACTGCTGCTTGATTAGTGCTATGACGTTTCACTAAAGAATATTTTTTAACAGCTATTCTTTTCTATCATGTTCTCTATTCATCTTAATTGTCATAGACTTTTATTTAAATCTGCAGTATATGTGATCCCTCCTCCAACATGATGCCAATTTTACACTTTTCATATATTTACAGCTTTTATTAAAAAGCAAACTTCTTAAATATTTAAAGATATTTGATCAGTTAAAAGCTAAAAGTATATACAATCTTTATAAACAACCTTTATGTACTGTGCAGTTTTGTAATGTCGTACATCATAGGAATTCCTGGATTTTTTAAAATGGAATAAATAGCACTGCAAAAAGTTTCCAACAAGCAGTCATTATCTATCCATTACTTCTCATTTTCCATAAATTATCATAAATTAATGTGTAATTTTTCATATCACCCCTGCATGCACACAAGTTCCTTAGAACAGCAATCATGTAATAACCATGTCCAGATGAGCTAAACCTTGGGCAAATATGTGTAAACATAATGTTGATAAAATTAAGGCAAGAGGGAGGTAGAAAGATGACAAAATGAGAGTATTAATAGAAGGGGATAAATTGGCAGTAAAGTGAGAGAAAAACAACATTGTCTGCAGCTTTATACTTGAAGTTAAATTCATGCATCAAAAAACTACTAAGCATTTACTATGTTCCAGTGATAAAAGGCCACAGAGGGGGACAAAGTAGAAAATATGGTCACTGTCCACAGTATGTTCACAATCCATCGGGAGAGAAAACATTTTTAAACCAATCAGGATGTGCTAGTTTTGTTACAAATTTTGCAAGCAAAATGGTTGAACACATGGTTGGGTGCGACTGGTTTTCCTTCTCAGCCCCCAAATTATAAGATTTCATAATCCTCCAAAATGCCGTGGAATATACACAGGTTTGATGCTGGAGAGCTCTGGATTAAAATTCCACTTCTGCCACTTTAAAAAATGTGAATTAGGTATGTCTTTAACCTTGGAGTGTATTTCCTTATCTTTAGAATGAGCATAAGCACTAAACCTTGTTTTGAGGACTATGCCTAGCCCAGTGCCCTGTACATGGCAAATGCTTAGTGAAGTGAGTCCATAGTCATTTAAAAGAAGAGGTAAACCAGGCTTTTGGCCCTTGTTTTGTTGCATTTTACTCTAAGAGGTCAACTCCAATCTTGCACTCTAATTGCAAAGCCATCTGTATATCCTGCTGTTAAATACATGCCTCTCTTATCCATCACACTCTCATTGTGACCAGGTGTGTATTAGGACCCTCTCTGTATTTTAGCAGTGAATTCTTAGAAATGTTCTCAGTGTCCATCTGGCATTAATCCTAGGAAATGACAGATACTTAGACCAAATTACACAAGATTGAAAGTGCCATTTGTTCAGCTATTAAACCAATGAAAGGACACGTTTGTCAAGGGGAAAAAAAAAACAATGTTCAGTAAGTCAAAAATCTGTGTAAGATAAACATCTTCTCTCTTTGTCCTGGGAGAATAAAAATAGTAGCTTCTTGTCATCAATATTTGAAGACATTTTGAAATGTGTTTAAGTTAGAAACATAAGGAACATGTGAAGTATATGTTCTTCTCAATTTATGCTTTTAATTCTCCTTATTTAAAATCTTTCTCTCCTAATAGCTGTTGAAACAAAGAACATAGGATTTGCTTTGACTTAAATATATTTACATGATATATTCCTAATTCCCACTCTCCATTACTCTCAAAATTAATGTAAGGTTCAATAAGATGATATGCTCAATTTAAGAAAAAATTGCTCTAAATTTTGGTGACAAGCTGAGTCAAAAATATGTTTTAGGTGGTCACCTAATCTTATTTAAAGATTAAAGCCCCGAGGTCAAACTTAAAACAAAAAACAAAAAAAACACAACTCTCCACTGTTTCACCTTCCCTCCACCTACAGCTCAGTGGGCAGGTAAGACTTAGTCAAGATCACTTCAGCGTGTGACATTAGAGTATATCATAAAGGTAGTGTTTGTAATGCAAACTCTAGATATTGTTCCATGTGGAGAGCATCGAGTGAAACTGGGCTTTCATTACTGTTTGATTTCCGCTTCTTGACTCTCCCAGTGTCTCAGCATCAGGTGCACGGTATAAAGTGAGAGATGAGAGAGGGACTATAATTCTTACTCATTCTTCTAGAGCCACTCCTGTCAGCAAGAATCAAGGGAGCTGGGCTGGATGACAGAGAGGCAAAACGCAGACATGTTTAGAATCAGCTCTTCCCTTGGACCCAGATGTATTTCCTTGAGTCTCAGCTCTCTCCCTCCCTGTGAAAAGACCTAGCAGAACCAACCATGCGGGGAATCCTGAGGTAGCAGACTGAGATGAGTTCACCCTGGACTCAAGCTGGGGTTTATTTACTATAAAGCTCTTTACCACACTGAGGCAAAACTTCGTGCGCTGAGAGGGAAAGATGCCCAAGAGAGATTGTTGAGTGAAAAAAAAAAAAAAAAAGAAGCGATTTGCCAAACAAAATGTTTAGTATGATTGCATTTTTGTAATAAAAAAAAAATCTCTGAAACTACGCGCACGCGCACACACACACTCTCTCTCTCTCTCTCTCTCTCTCTCTCTCACTTACATTTTTATGTACATAGGAAAAAGTTTGGAGAAATACACATAAAATAGTTACCAGACCATTCTCCAGAAACTCCTAAGTCTTTCCACAAGACTTTCAATTACCCCATCTGCATTTTTGAATTGAAACTATGTCCTTGCATTCTCCTACTCCTACCATAAAGGTTTTGAACTGTGCTTATCAGCTCTGTGTCACTGGACGTAAAACCAGGTCAGGCATGTGGTGGGTACCTGGTAACTGTTGGTTAAACATTTGAACAGATGCATGCATCCATCCATGTGTGGATGGATAAACCAATGGTGGCATTTAGAAGATAACAAAGTATGTATTAGTAAGTATTGGTCACGGTCAAATCATATTGGTCCTTGCATAAAAATAGGTTTCCCGGGAAAGAAACCGTATTTCAACAATAATAATTTTCTGCCATTTCCTCCTGTGTTATTATCATTAGTAATACTACTACTACTAATAGTTATCCTCATAACTTAAAGATACCAGGTACCAGGCAGTTCATAGTGAAGACAGAAAGTACCCCTATGGCTCCATCCTATTTGAGAGGTCTGTGCAGAAGCAGAGTACTAAAAAGGAAGCAGTATGTATGTTTCTTTATAATGCTGAAATTCTCTCTTCTGCCAGAAGTGCTGAGGTTTGGCCTCTGGAATATCATTTTGTTAATGGCAACTATTATCAGCAATCGATAAACGTAAAAGAATGCTCAGAAGCACTGGAGGATAAAATTGCAAACTCAGTGTCTACACACAAAGAAAAATTATCTCATTACTTGTCAGGTCTGTTTTGTGCATATTATTTTTAATTATTTATATTTTTTTCCTAGCAACAGCAAACAAAATTCTGCTACAATGGAAATCACTATAATATAACACTCTTGTGTTTTCCTTGTAGCTTTTTTTTTTTAACCTGTTGAACTGCAAAGCTATTGCCATTATGTACAAGGTAGCAAGAGGCTCTTAGGGCTTGTATCCCTGACGTCAGACCTCCCCACGGACAGGTGCAGGCCACTATATTCGAAGTGGTCCTAATTATTTGGAAGTAGGAGTTGAAGGGGTCACGAGCAACTCCAAAGCTCTTGTATCTCACTCAGTTAACTAGGAGTAGAAGTTTTTAGTCAAAGTGGTAGTGCTCTGCAAAGGCAATTACATACTGTTTAAAATCAAAAGACTCAAATGTGATTCTTTTCACTACTATCTGTTGATAGCATGACTTCCTTCAACCTTGCTCTCTTCCTTTATAATATTTGTTGATAATAAAATTTTCCATACAATATGTCTGTGAGAAACAGCTGAAAGAATATATTTAGTATTATCAATGTTTAGTGAAACTGAAATCTCATTCTACATATGCCATAGTTAACAAGCTCCCTTTGTCTGTTATTCCATAGCCTTACTGAAGATGCTTGAAAGAAAAAAAAGAGACTGTGTATCAGGTTTACAAGTAGTAGTGAAATGTTTATAACATAAAACCACAGTCCAATATTTTTCTTTTTTTTATCCTTATCCTGCTACCAGAAGCAAACCTTCCTCCCAACAAATTTTTACCCTTTAGTTCATTTCACTTTTTATATTGTCTAAATGATACGTGCATCCTACTATCTCCCAAATAGTCAGGTTTGTTTTCCTTTTATTTTAGATGTGGACGGAGTTCTTTCACTCATCTGCCCTTTCCCCCTTCTACCAAATAAATTATGTCTCTATTTTCAGATAAATATTTCATTGTTATTGCTTCATCTACATAAATAGTGCTCATTACTGAATGAAGAAATGTACTATGACTTAATTCTTTGTCTTGAAAAACTTTTTTTGTTTTGATTATTGATAATAATTGTCCCATTTTTAAAACCATTCTTCCTGTGAAAATCCAAGTGTTTCCACATTTTCCCAGAGCTCTTTAAAAATGCCTTTCAAGATAACTCATTAAACAATCCAAAAAGTCAGATAACTTACTAGTTTATTTTATTTTTTCTTTTCCCTGATGACCTCCATCTAGATGCCCACAGTCTCCTGCTCCAGCCTACACTGGTTGCTTCCCAGAACTACCATGCAACTGTCATCTTAGAATCTCCCTCCCATCTCTTTGACATTGGTTTTCTCATCAGACATTCCCCTTGTATTAATTTTTCCTCAGTACATTTCCTAATTTTGGAAGAGTCAATTCTTCAATAAGTTCTTGACAATTGTGCATGACATGAAAAAGGAATGTCTTGTAAACTTAAAATGAAGTTAAATGAGAAAGCCATGCCCTTGGGAGGATACAGATGAAGCATAAATAATGGTGTTCTACTTGAAGAATTGAAAGGGACTCTCTGAGCGTCCAGTCCACACTTCTCATTAGATCACAAGGGGAGAAGGATCAAAAGGGAGTTAAGTTAGCAGCAAAACCAGAACTAGAACTCCCAAACCCCAATTAACAGCCAGGTCTTTCCTCCGCACTGTCAGCATGTGTGCTTGGTAACTTCTGTGTTACTTTCAGTATTCAGTCCTTGCGATGAAACTGTGCTATGTGCCTCACTGTGACTATTTTACAGGTAAAGAATTGGAGAAAAGGGTTACAGAAACTGATCAACCCGTACAACTAGTTAAGTGGTAGAATGGGACTTCCAAACACACACACCCACACACAGGCGAGATCTGCACTTAAATATTTGCTGTTTTTAAAAGCCCACTCCTATTCATGAGCTTAAAAAATAAAAGCTGTTAAGTAATCAAGGACATCTTTTTAAATGTTTCAGTTTTCCTTTGTTCGATATTGGTAATAGTACTAGTGACACTGTGTCCTTCCTGCTGAGCCCCAGAAGCTCGGCTTTCTCTAAAGGTCAGCTAAAAATTTTCAAAAGGGCAGAGCTGATTCCATGCATGCAATGCTTGTGCAGGAGGATGTTAGTGATGGCTTCCTGAATTGTTTCTCTCCTTAAATGAATCGGTGTTTAAGGTACTTCAAATCCCTAATCTGTCTTTTTTTTTTTTAAGCCACAGTGAGTACAATAAAATCTGCTTTACAATTTAAGGTTGAATAGCATTGCCCCTATAAAGCTGAAACATTAACATAATAGTTATTGGAATTTCCAAAGTAATGTTGATACAGTATGAACATTACTCATTATAATAAAAATACATTAATGATTAGAAACTAAATTCACTTTAGTTTGTTCAACAACTCTATCCTGAATGGCTTAATGCCTGCAACCCTTGTTGATATCCAACTACATAGATAAGCAAGTTATCCCTTGTCTTCAAAGGTGGAAATTGCCCAATTAAAAAACAGATGTTTAAGCCAACAACGTAAATGCATTGTGAGAATTATGATAATTGGTTTATAAAGCACCATGTGATGTGGAACAATATCCAATATGTACAACTAGGAAATACAAAATATGAGTAAAGAATAATGTGTACAGTTTGGTTAGATTAACAAATTAAAGGAGAATCACTTAAACATATTTGCTTAGATTATTTCTCTTGGGTATACAGGAAGCTACTGAAAGAGTATATCTGGAATATGCATTAAGGAATTTGGGATAAGAGATTTACTTTTCATTGGGTATAATTTTATGCCAATTGCTAAAAAGCACCATTTGCATAAGGTGAAAGATGGACACTTAGGTTAGTTTTAGGGATTCAAGAAGTCTTTGTAGAAGATGTGTCACCTAACTTCAGCTGTCATATATGAAGAAAAGTAACAAGGTAATGAAATAGAAGAAGGGTTTTCAACATAATGGGAACATAGCATCATAAATGTCAGAAGTGGGAAGTATTAGTCATATTTGGTTACCAAACGCTGAGGCAAGTCCCAGTGAGAGTGAAGCAGAAGTGAGAACCAGAGCTGCACTGGGAAAGCTTTCAGTAGTACTCTGTTAAGACCTTGTAGTTCTTGACAAAGAATTGAAATTTGCATGCCTAGGGATGGTAGTACTCCCCACGAGAGAATTTCACTGATTGAAGAGTTCGGGGCTAGGGGGATGGTCGGGTATAGCTCAGTGGTAGAGTACAGTGTTCAGCATGCACAAGGTCCTGGGTTCAATCCCAGGTAACTCCATAAAAAAAATGAATAAATAAACCTAATTGCACCCCCCAAAAAAATGAGTAATGAATTTTCCAGAAAATTCACTTTGTAAGAAGTTCTATATGTGTCAATGCAGCTTTAGGATTAAAAAAAATGTTTTTGTGTTTCTTTGCAGAAGTAGAATAATTTGACTTCATTTTCAGCCATATGATAGACTGTATTCCTGCAAAACTAACCACTCTAGCATTCTTATTGGATAAACATAACAAAAATGCATTGAATTGCTTAGTTGAATTTGCAGGAAATTAAGGGACAATCCCAAGGGCCAAAACTTCAGTAGAAGCTGAAAACTACAATGGCATGCTGCCTTTGATGCTTTAGCTACCCTGGGGGAATTTGTGAATCTGATCCCATGAGCCTTAAGGGAGAAATGGACAAAACAATGGACCAGACAAGGTCAAGTATTAACACTGAGACACTTGAAGGGCTAAAATTTCTGTGAAGAATAGATAAAAATATTTGTGTGTTTGTGCATGTGTGTGTCTGACTCAGGGCTCTGGGAATAAAACAAAATTCTTCCCTGAGAAGTTATTCCTTCAGGCCTTCCCTCTCTGCTTACTTATGGGGAGGGCATTTATACCACATGTCATATAGAATATCCTGGAAACACTACCAGCTTACAGTCATGACTATAGTCATAGTCATGAACACCTTAAATAAACCGTATGTTTATGAAGCCATTATGCCCCTCTCATTCTGACTTATTTCATCATCAGATATAAGAAAATCTCAGAAGGGGGATGAAAAGGGAATGAACACACACTGTGGAGTCAGTAAGTGGCCACTGAGACCTAAGAACTGAGGGAGATACCTCAGTTCTGTCTCTACCAATTGGGTTAAAAAGCATAGGGTACATGCCAGCCAACTGTATTTTACAAACTGCCTATGTGATACTGAGATAAGAATGAGAACAACCTCCAAATGTATAGCTTTTTAAACAATGTTTGTTTGTATTGCCCAGTTCCAATAAAATCTCCTGCGTGAGTCTGTAAGTTTGTAAATTTTCTGCCGCCTTTTCAACCCATGTCTCCAGTACATCTCTATCACTGGTTTCTGAGACTTTAAGTAGAGGTACAAATGGCCCCTGAGATTTAAAATTTTTCATTTATCAGTATATGGCACAAGTAAAATGCAGGAGGAGGAGTGGGCACACCTGATTTCTACTAGAAGTAGGGAAACATAGAACACATAACATTTTTGACGGTGAATATTGAGATTCCATTTCCAGATAAAGGCTAGCTTATTTTTGTGTATGCCCTCCATTGTACTTTTACTTGTTTATTTTTATTGTATTTGTTTACTTAGGCCTTAAGGCATATAAATACTTAAGTTCATGTGCTGTGAATTTGTATTCTCCCTCAGTTATCATTATTGATTTCTCCTGCTTTTTCATTAAAAAGGTTTTGCAGCTATTGTTAAATCACAACTGCTCCATGCAGGAAATGCCCTGCTGCAATTGGCGGTGCACTTTTCTTAAGATAATGAAGAAGTTCCTGAGGACCTGATGACATCTTATTTAATCAGGGTATACCAAATGTGGGGACCATTCAATTTCCTTGGTTTCTGCTTTACAAGATAACATGTTTATTACTTCCCATTATATATGTCTCCATAGTGAGGAAAGCAGGATGCAAAATATCTCATGATGTAAATGTTATGTGCCTGTTAATACCTGTAAGTTTCTCTTAACCAATGATACAAGTATGTTCTTTCATGCATAATCCAAGGCTCTCAAATACACGACATTTTGGTCAAACCACCATAAGAATAAAAAAATCCCATTTGAACCAGATCTGTTCAGTATCTTTTGAATATTTCATCCTGCTACATACCCAAAAGACAGGAAAACAGGATGCTGGGTGTTGAAAAGATATTTGCACACCCATGTTCTTTGCAGCATTGTTAACAATAGCCAACCCTGGAGGGTATAGCTCAGTGGTAGAGTGCAAGCCTCGCATACACAAGGTCCTGGGTTCAATCCTCAGTATCTCCATTAAATAAACAAACAAACAAACAAACAAACCTAATTAACACCTCCCCCCCCCAAAAATAAGGCAAAAAAAAATTTTAAGTTTAAAAAAAAAACAACAAAACAATAGCCAAGAGGTAGAACCAACTCAAATGTCCATAGTGGGAGGACCAGATAAACAAGAGGTAGTACATACAATGAAATATTAGTCAGTCTTTTAAAAAAAAAGGACATCTTGTCACATCACATGCTATAGAGTAGATGTACCTTGAGGATATCGCAGTTAGTAAAATATACCAGTTCATAAAGAGACAAATTAATACTATGTGATTCCACTTATATGAGATATCTAAAGTATTCACAATCATGGAAACTGATATTTTAGGTCACAAATGTCAAAATTTCTGAGTAGTTACATGTCAAATATCTGGTATCCTTTTCTTCAGTTGGCATTTCCAGATTAGGAACAGTGAGAACTAACATTTAATCAATAACTACTGTGTGCCGTATACTATAGTCAGCAATTGTCCTATGTGTGTATTGTTTTTCCAAACAAAGGTGCATCTCCTTTTTAGAGTTGAGTAATTGGAAAGTTACCTAACATTGACGATGTTCTTAAATCACAGGGCTGGTCACTGCATAAATAAAAGATGGAGTCAAGATCTCAAGTCAAAATCCATCCAGTAAAAACTGCGTTAACAAGAAACTGATGAGCCTAAAATCGGCAGAAATGGGTGTCCAGAACCCAGCTGAATTCCACACTAATTGCTCAGATCTGATCCAGAGGTAAAATGCAGAGAATGGAGAGTAGAGCTTGGACATTTGCTAGGGAAAGTAATCATCATTCTCCCTACTCCCCGGGGGAAAAAAAAACCACCCATTTACAAATCCAGATAGGGTGACTCAAATTGAATTCCCAAGTTAATCAGAATCCAGTGAACGAGACAAGCAGGGTTAAGCACCAAGTCAAAAACCACAAATTAAGGAGACATGGCCCATGATGGATACAGCCCTGAGCCATGGAGCAGAAGCTCTAAGAAACTTTTGAAATCTCTTGGGTTCTAGATCCAGTTCTGTTTAAATAATATGAATATGTAATATATCATCCAAAGAGGGCCATTTCTAACAGTGCAAAAGGGCCCTTGGAGGAACAAAAGTCATAAACCAGGACTGTCGAGCAAAGTCTAGTATGTGTTGATCATACATGTGTAATGATAGGTCACCCCTCAGAGGGTTTCAGAGCTTGTTCTGATGCCAGTTAATACCCCTCCACATTTTGCAGGTTTCTCTTATTTGCTCCTAAAATTGTGTCCTGTAATTCCCTAGACAAACTTGGAAAGCTTGTTTTCCCAAAGGCCAACATTTCTACATGCTCTAAATTATTTTCTATCAAAAGGAAAGTAGGCTTTCTTGCCAAATAACTGAGATGAGAAAGCATGCACCCTCCATCACTGGGGGGAAAATGAGAAGTTTCAGAAATAGAATCATTTATCTCATGCGTAAAGTCAACAAATTAGTTGCGAAGGCATAGGAAAAAATCCATGCAGAGCTCCTATAATCTCAGACACATATCCTCACCATCAATAGGAAATTTCAGCAGAAAGGATGACAAACCAGAGCCCAAGATTCCCAGCTGTGTCTTTCCCTTTCACAAATTAACACTTTATAATATTAACTCTTCATGGTTCTGCTGAGGAAATCTAACAAGTGCTTCTTTGAGGCTGGCAAATGGAAACTGTTTTGTTTTCCTTTCCTAAAAAAGTTCTAAGGAAGACACCAGTGAAAGAGCTGGAATGATCAATCTCCATTCACCATTTGCTCCCCAAATCTGGGCTACTCTCTTAGGCATTGCTTTGGGTACATATATTTCCCCTTCGCTCCACGTTTGGTAAATGTTTCTCTGGAAACTAAATAATTTCAATGCAGCAATAATGTTTCCATTTTTGTGAACTCAGAATATATAATCACTAATCAGAGCCATCAACAACACAAAATGACTACAATGAGTCATATTTTCAGACATAAAATAGGACTCTCATGCTGTGGATAACTGCCATAGTGCTATCATTGGAAAACACAGAATTCCCTTTGGAGTCCTAAAACACTGCCTGTAGTTTTCACAGCTCTGTCACTACTTTGAAGTATTTTAGGAAGCAGGGGATCCCTACTTTTAGTAAATTACTGAGACCAATGCCTTCATTTAAGGGATAAAAGAAGTGAATTCCAGGGAGGGAAGGAGCCCTCAATGTCATGCCACGAGTGAGGATCAGAGTCAGAACTGGAGGCTGGGTCAGGCTAAGGCCCCAGTACACTGCATTCATACCAACATCTTTGCCCTCATAACCATCTTTGTGACTCTGATACCTGCCAGTACTTCTAATTTCCATATCACTGTTTTTCTTCCAAATATACAATCCTATAATCTATTTAAGTCTCATATGGTAATACTGACCTTCTCTTGGCCTCTCCACCCTCTGGCCTTAGTTTTTTTTTAATGTGTATCATGTTGGCCTCTTTTTATCCCCCATTTGTAAATGCATTTATATAGTTTAACCTTTAATAACATGCATGTTAAATACAACGGGCTTAAGAAAATGTCTCTGATCTTTCTTATTCCTCTTTCCCTGTATTTATAAACTTGGAATAAAACCTACTAAGTGCACAAAAAAAATTAAAAAAAGAAATGAAATAGCAGTAGAAGACTAGGTACTTTTAAGATCTATTGTAATACTCAAATGATCAGGTACATATATTAAAGAGAATAAAACTGAGACTCTTATAGGAGATGCTTTAGAAATACTTCCTAGATTTTGGCAACAGCCTTCTAGCTGGTTTCTTGGCCAGCAGCCACTTTCTCTTCCATTTCATTTCCATCCAACTGCTGAATTGATCTTCCTAAAACGCAAAATTCATCATTTCATTTACTAGTCTAAATGCCTTCTGTGACTTGCTATTGCTCAGAGAAGACGAATTTATTAACTTTGAGGTCCTTCTATACTCTGCCCTGCTTTTACCTTTCTACTTTTGCTGCCTGTCTCTAGCCCCTGAAGAAAACATGTATGATGCTTTGGGGGGAAAAAAAAATCCCCCAACACACCATGATTCCCTCATGCCTCAGTGACTCTGTAGGCACTATGTCTTCTGCCCCAAATTTGTCTTCTTTTTTGATTAGGATTTTTTTTTTTCACTCTTGAGATCAAATTCAGATTTTAGAATATCTAAAAAGCCTTCTTCAGTTATGCATTCATCTTTCCTCTAGTCATATATTCACTCAAAGTATATTATTGTGTGTTTTCTAGGCCCCAGACCCTCTGTGAGATGTCATGGAGAACAGGCTGGAAAAAAACAAAAAAAATTCTCTCATCTCATGACACTTATATTCTGGAGGGTAGAAAAAATAGAAAATGAACAAAGAAACAGGCAATGCACTTTACAACAGTAATAAGTGCAGTGGAAAGGTAAGAGCAGGGCAAGAGTTGAAAGCAGCAGGGAAGAGTGAGGAGGACTGTAAATTTGATTGTTAGGGGGATGTCCCTTAGGAAGGAATCCTTGAAGGATCAGGTGGAGACAGTGTTGTAGGCGGAGGTTCAACTTCATAGAAGAAAATACCAAGGATCAAAGTGGGACCAAGTTTGTCAACCAAATAAACAACAGAAAGAATATTTTAACTAAAATGTGGTAAACCAATGGAAACTGATAACTTGCTCTTCAGGGGGCAAAAAAAAAATCTATACATGCTCCTCCTTCAGTGTCCTTATAACTATTTTATATTTATTATTAAAACATTTTTCATATTTATTTTGCTCTATATGCTCAAATATCTAAACCCTTACCAGATTGTGAAATATTTCCACAAGAGTACACCTTACACTTTTTATCTTATTCTCCTGTGCCTAGAACGGCCTGAGAAAACACACGGGATGTGTAGACTCATCTATTAATTTATTTATGTATTTTTTATTCCATAATTGTTTATTGAGAGCCCAAAATATAGCAGGTATCACACAGAGACACTAGAGATAAATTGGTGAGTGAAGTTTCTCACCATCACAATGAAGTTCCTCATCGTCACAGTTCTTGCCTTTACTATAGAATTTACAAACTTGTAATGATTCACTGAATAACTACATTGATTAATACAAAACTAAAAGCACAGTAGGTAAGGGAACGGAGAGATACATATGTTGTAGTCAAACACCCGGGGAAGATGTCCCTGAAGAGACAGAGTCTAGGCTATAATCTGAAGGATGAACAGGGGCTTACTACATGAAAATTTGGGCAGAAAGAAGAGCTTGAAGGCCCTAGATGTGGAGGACAAAATTCAAGGCACTGAAAAAAAAAAAAAAAAAAGCTAGCTTTTCACACCATGTAAAGGACTTCAGCTTTTACCCTAAGAACAATGCAAAGCCAATTGTTTCATCTCAAGTAACCACCCAAGTATTAATTAATTCAGCTTAGAGACTATTTTGAGGGCCCACTTTTTGACTAACCAGTCTTAATGTTCTTACCCTCTACTACTACCATAAAATATTTAAAATAACAAGCCACAATGACCTCCTTAACTAAAATTTGGCATAAATGTTCTTCCTTACTGGATTGCTTTTTACCTTCCCAGGATCACTGTCCAGCTGCTCTCATTAACAGACCTATGTTCATGTCACTCATGTGGCTTTTATTGCCAAGGAAAAAAAAAATGCAATGTTATCACTTGTCTTTGTGCCTTTGAACCTCTGTGCATTTGTGCTGCCACACATGAATGAATTCTTGACGGGAGGAACAATACCCTGGCTTACAACAAGGGATCAGGCATCTCTTGAAGGGTCATGTGTACAGGATTTATGACCTGGGGTTAAAAATGACCATCAGATATCTGTCTTGCACAACCAGAAATTGTTACTAGTCAAGGTGTGGATACAAGGCTTTGTGGTACATATTCAAGGTTTCCCTTCATTATTAAAAATTATGGAAAAATTGTCAAACACGGGAAATGCATGATCCCTGGCAATCATAATTAAAATTTATGATTCTGCTAGTGTCTTAGTAACAGGACTCAAGATGTAGAAGACTGTCTATCTCTAGCCTAAATCAGCCCATATTTTGCATATAGTTTATACAGTCAGACATACACCAAGCCCCTAAGAAATAATTTAGGTATCTTAGAAGAAAACAAAAAGATGAAAATGAATCAAGAATAATGTCATCATACTGGGCACAATGTTCTAGTTTTATTATGACAATAGTCAGGGCTTCTCCACAAGATGTGATTGTTTTATTGGACCCTGCTGACCACTATTTCTGACAAAACTAGACAAATGTCCGTGAAAAAACATAAGCAAAAAAAAGAAGAGGCAAAAGAAAAGGAAAAAACCCACAGAATATATCCTTTTACTTTTTCTTTCTTTCTCTCTGAGCACAAGCAGATTTTTCATTTGTTAGAGGCTGAACAAATATGAAGAATAGATTCCTGCATGTGTTTCCTTTATTTACTTGTTACAATGGGGTTTTTGCATCTTTGGAACTATTTACATTTTGGGGTGGATGATTTGTTGTTTGGGGCTGCCCTGTGCATAGTACCATTTTAATCAACATCTCTAACTGCTACCTAATAGATGCCACTAGCATCCTCTGCCTCCTAGTGGTGACACTCAAAAGTCTTCATATATCCCCAAATGTTTCCTGGAATCAATAGAAAGACTCCACCACATTACAAAATGAATTAAGAGTCTGATGTGAACAAATAAATGCACTAAGTAATTCATCTTCCCATGTTCTCTATGTCTTTATGTATATATATATGAAGCACAGGAGATTGTGTATATGTGTATCTTGCAGATGCAATTCTTACATTATCTCATTTAATCCTCTCAAATATGCTTGTAGATATGTTCCTACAGTCATTCAATTCACTTGGAAATTAAGGTTCAGGGAAATCAAGTAACTTGCTTAAAAATAAACTATAAGAGGAAGAGCTAAGATGAAACTCAACACTCTCATATAAACCTCTAACGAACTGTGAACATTTTGATTAGATATAATCAAATGTGATATCTAAGTTTTACAACGAAAACGGAGAATCGCTAACTTACTACCTTCATTCCATGTCAACACTACACACAATAAAAGTCTCTTGCACATAAAGAATTGAACATATTTTTAAAGTTCTTTCAGGTCATGTTTTCCTTATAACCCTCATAACAACCTCATAAGCAGCATAGCAGGGAATCTTATACCCATTTTTTAACTGTAATAACTGATGGTCAGGGAAGTTAAATAACTCATAAGGACTTACAGTTCATATGAAACAGAAACTGGATTCATCTAAGATATATATGTATGTATATGTACACACATAGACAGACATGCACATATATACATGTAGATGTCTGTCCAAGTATGATGACACCTAGACATGTCTCTACATATTAATTTGGAATAATTGAGCTCATTTCACGGCATCCCAGGATCTCAGGAGAGGAGAAAGCATTAGAACTGTATTTGCTCACATACTTTTCTCTTAAAATTAGATTTCTTATTTCTTGATCACAGGGAAGGGAATGTGGTTATTTTTACTTCAACATAAATCACGTTAAATGACCATAAATACATACAAGCCCTAATCTAGAACTGAAGATTTCATGGAGATGATGGAGGAGTGTGGAGAAAAAGTAGGAGAAAGGTGTTGGGGTGATGGGTGAAAATAACTGCCTAAGGATACAGTAGAATCTGATTAATATTCAAGTCTATGGGGGATACAGTCAGACTCTTGGATGGGATACATGAGAGGGAGTTCTGTGGTTTGGCTCTAGAACAAATCCACTTGGCAGAATAAGTCAAGGGAAAATTCAGAAACCAAACAGGTTAGGAGATATTTCTTGGAGAAATATGCAAAAATATCTAAATGGGAAAAGTTCAAGAAGGTTAACTAGGAGATTTACTGCAGGAATACAGCATGTAATCATCAGTGCAGGGAGAGACTAAAATAATCCCCAAATTTACTTTTTTTGACTGATTTTTCAATCATTATTCAGTATTGTATCTTGGAGTTTAATGGGTATAACTCCTTCATGTTTTAGGGAAGACTATTCTATAAATGTCACTCAGGTGAAGGTGATCACTGATGTTGTTCAAATCTACATCCTTACTGATTTTCTATTTGTTCCATCAGTTATTGAGACAGCAGTACGGGGATCTCTGCTATTATTGTAGATTTGTCTATTTCTCTGTGTAGCTTTATCATTTTTGATTCATGTATTTTGAAGTCTATTATTAAGTACATAAATGTTTAGCAAAAGAATTGGCTCCTTTATAATTATGAACTGACTTTCTTTATCTATGATAACATTTGCTTGAAATATGCTGCTATTAATATTATATAATAATAATTAACATTAACATCTAGCTTTCTCTTAGCATGGTATATATCTTCTTTTTTATCTATCTATCTATCTAATTGAAGTGTAGTTGTCATTTTAAAAATTTAAAAACATTTTGAATTTACTTTTTAATTAAAATTTTTTTTAATTTATTTTGGGGGATTTTTTGGGTTGTTAAATTTTTTTAATTAATTTTTTTTTTGTTTTTTGGGAGGGTTAATTAATTTTGGGGGTTATTGTTTTAATTTTAACCTATTTGTGTCTTTATAAAGTGTTTTTCTTGTAGCCAGCATATAGTTGGGTTTTGCTTTTTTAACCTATGGGCTATTTATTGTTTGAATTTAATTTAAATATTCATATGATTAGTTTTGCATCTATCAATTTATTACTTCTTTCGTACTTGTCCCCTCTGTTTATGGTTCCTTTTTCTCTCTTTTTCTGCCTTCTTTTGGTTTAATGTAACTTTTTTTATGATGTGATTCTATATCCTTTTGGGGGGCTTATTAACTATATAACTCTTTATTTAGTTATTTTAGTGGTTTCTTTAGAGCTTATAGCATCCATCCTAACCTTTCAAAATCTACCTTCAAGTGATACATCTCTTTGTGTCTAATGTAAGTAACTGACCATAGGATACTTATATTCATCCTCTCCTGAAATTTGTGTTCTTGTTGTCATGTAATTTGCTTCTATAGGTGTTAGTAAAACTCCCCACTAAATTGCTATTACTTTTGATTAAAAAATTGTATTTTAAAGAGATTTAAATAAAAGGGAACTAGTTTGTATTTTCATCCATGTAGTTACCATTTCCAATGCTCTGTGTTCCTCTGTCTAGAGGTACATTTCCAAATGGTACAAGTCTCCTCCGTCTGAAGGACAGCTTTATAACCTTTCTTAGAATGTGTGCCCATCGGTGATTAATTCTTTGGGCTTTTGTATGTTGGAAAAAGCATGTTTTTTATCTCTACCTTTATGGATATTTTTGTTGGATAAAGAATTCTAGGTTTTATCTTTGTGTGTGTGTGTGCATAATACGTACTTTTAAGATTTTCTCTTAATCCCTGGTTTTGAGCAATTGGATGAAGATCTCCTTTGGTGTTGTACTTGGAGTTTATTGAGATTCTTAGGTCTGTGCATGTTTTTGTTTAATCAAACTTTGAAATTATTCAACCATTTGTTTTTAAAACACATTTTTCTGCATCCTGTCTGACTCCCAGAATAATAACTGCACATATATTAGGTTAGTTTAACTTGTCTCAAAATTCACAATTTAAAAAAAAAATTCTGTTTTTCTGTTTTTCTTTTTTAAAATAATTGCGACTGGTATGTCTTCAAATTCACTACTCATTTCATTTCTGAAATATCTAATTTCCCATAACTTCCATGCACTGTTCATTTCTCCTGAGACATTATAATTTTTATTTGTAGAAATTTGATTCCTCTTTTTTATATTTTCAATATCTCCACTTTTCTTTTGGTTCATATAAAGTACAGTTATAATAACCATCTTAATGTTCTTCACTACTAATTCTAACACCTGTGTTACTTCTGGATCTCCTTCTATTAACTTATTTATTTTCTCACTATAGAGTTCCTCTTTTTTGCATGCCTGATACTCGTATACTAAACAGGGTTGATTTTACTTTGTGGGGTGTTGGATGTCTCCCCATTCCCATAAATATTGTTAAGCCTAATTGTGGGACACAGTTTAGAAACTTGGAAGCAGTTTGGTCCTTCTGGGTCTTACTTTCATGGTTTCTTATCAATGCTCAGTGCAAGGCTATTTCCCTGTGTATTGTTGCCAATGACCCATGAATCATAAAGATTCCCCATCTGGCTGTTGGGAACAAGCACTGCACCAGATCTGTATAAATGCCAGGCTCTGTTAACTTTTATCTCTTCGGGTGGTCATTTCCCAGTTTCAGGTGGTCTCCTTTCATGCATGTACTGATGCATACTGGGGACCCTTGTAGATATGTGTACTTTCCTCTGTGTGTGGATCTCTCATCAGACCCGCTGTTCTGCAGACTTTATCCATCACTATATCCCAAGTTCTCAGCCCTGCCTCTTCAAGAAGACATCTGCATGCTGCCTGGGTTTTACTGCCTGCACTGTTGTTTGGAAATATTTTCAAGGCAATAAACTTGGCCAATAGCAGGGCTCTCTTGTTTGCTTGCCAACACTCAGACCTGATGCCTTTGTTGTCTGATATCCTATGTCCTGAAAAACTTTTATTTCAACTATTTTATTTGTTTTATGATTATTTAAGGTCAAAGGTAAATCTAGTCCCTGTTATATCATCTTTATCAGAAACAGAAATATCATCCTTCCGTTCCAAGTTCAAATGTCACCACCTCAGACAAGGGTTGCTATGAACTTTCCCCCTCTTTTTTTGCCTCACGTCACCAGCTATTCCACACCTTCCAAAATTCCTTCATATCAATCTCAGTCTCTCACACTCTGTGATCACTTTTTAATTATTTGCATACTTGTCCTCCTTTTCCTATCTTGACTAGATAATTTCATTCTTCACAGCATGGACTTCCAGAATCCTAGAAATTCTGTGCATGGTACATAATAAGTGATCATTAAATATTGGTTGAATACATGAATACATCTCAATCATGTTTTCTCTCTCTCTCACTTGTATTTGCCTATCTTATTATTCAAAATTCAACATTCTATGCATGAATTATCTACTAAGGAGTTCTGTTAAGCAGAATATTGGGTTAAGCAAAGAGACAAACAGCATTTCCCTGGGCCTCTGCTTTGCAAAGAAGTCACCCAGATGGCAGATCAGCGAGCAAAAGCAGGGTACCAAACTGAATACTTGTCCAAGGAAGGCTTCCCTGGTGCACCACCCATGCTGCTGCCTACCTTACTGCAGCACTGCTCCCTGGATTGTGTACTTGAAATGCATCTGCTTTAGTGGGAAGTGGAAAATAAGCAGGAGACTGCTGACAGGTAAACATGGCAAGGTAGATTCTCCTTGTAATGACACTTCTCTCTCACTACACTACATTTGTAGTGACCTTTCTCTCCTTCCAGCAACACATATTACTCGGAAAAATGAACACAGTTAGAAGGAGAAAAAAAAAAAATTGAGCCATCAGAGTGGACATGGTTTAGTGGCAACCAGCTTGTTTATAGCCTGTTCTCTAGTATGACATGATGTTGGACTTTTTGAATTAGTTCTCTTGCTTTCCTTTCAAGCAGAGGACTCCAAATCTACAGTTAATCTGGAGACAACCCTCCTCTCTCCTACATTTATTGAAATCATGCTCTACTTAAATGGAAGGAGAGGAAGCAATTGCTTCTAAGCATTTACTAATTTCTAGGGACCATGATGGATCCTTTGATTGAGGGAATAGAGACATGTGAAACAGACCTACAGAGGTCACAGTCCAATTGGATTAAGTAGACTAGGTAGTGCTAAAAACTTGATAGACATTTGTGTGTGATGAACAAAGTAATATGGGATGAGAACAGACACACCATAGACTCTGAGGACACAGTATAAAATAGTGGGAACTGAAGAAAACACTGAACTGGAAATTGTTTAGTAATAATGATTACATGGGTACAGATGCATGAAGAAAATCTTGATGCAATACAAATGGTATGGGTTATAAGAGTCAGACAAATTTGGTCAGATGGGGAAACTAATACTCAGGGAGGTTAAGTATGATACCTAATGTCACATAGCTGATGAGTATAAGAGTGAGGATTTAAAGCCAGGTCTCTGAGATCTAAAAGGTGAGGCTCTTTGTTCTACTAGATTAAATAGCAATATTCGTGTTTTTAAAACAAACTTGTTGTAATATAGGTTAGGTGATCAAGCTGTGTTAAATCAAGTTCCTGGTGTTTATGTGGTTAGAAATACGTGAAGTTGAATGACTTAAAAATCAACACCCACAAGAAAGTGGACCATGCTTCTTATACTGAGATTTCCATCAGAGAGTGATTTTCTTGCTTTAAATTTAATGCTGACTCTGTTCAAGCAGAAAATAGATTTGAAGACAATGAAAAATGCACCACTTTATTTCCCTAAGGCCCTCCCTGCACAGTAGGCCTTGAAGAAAACTAATTTTATAAGAAGAAACAACCAACCAAGTTAATCTTCAAATGCAAAAATTTATTGTTTTTTTTTTCCCTAAATTATTTTACTAAGTATCGATTCCTTGATTCTTATTATCCATCTCCAAATCACAGGGCTCAGTGTAGAATTTTCTTACATTCTGTAACAAAATTCATAATCAAAAGGGAAGAGGAAAATAATCCCACCATGGTACAGGTAATTTTTCTGTCCAAGGGAACCTTGTAAATTGCTGATACAAATAAATTATAGTGAACGAGAAAACTAATAAAAAGTAAAATATCAAAGGATCCTTAGTGATAACTTGGTCCAGTTATTAATATTATTATTATTTTTCACTCCCAAGGGAGAAAAGACTGGTTTTCTGAGAAGGAATATTTTGATTGCAGTTTTTACACATAGGTGCCATGTTTTGGAAGATTTTTCAATATAACAATATTACGTTTACTAAGAAATAATGGTTATACTGAATTTGATCAATTTTAAAATGGAGAAATGTGCAGAGTTTGCAATCATTAGTAACAACAACAACAACCAAAGCAGTTCTATGAGAGCCAAATCATTCTTGACCTTCAAGGAACCCAGAAAGTCTAACGGAGTGATTTCCACGGCTGGTCAGATGACAGGGTATCCCCTCAAAGGAAGCTAAAAGAGGAAAATAAAAAGACAGTTGACCCTTTTTGGAACAAAGAGCATAGAATTAAATCAGGCTGAAGCCAAACTGTACCTTGAAGGCCATAGAAACAAATCTCAGAAATACATAAAAATGGAACTGAGAGTTAAGAGCATATGGAGATCAAAGGCGTGGGTAAGCTTAAAGCAGAAGAAAGTTGCAATTTAGCAAGGTATCTGTGCAAAATCAATGGAATGCTCATTCCTGGTGTACCTTCTCTACTTGGTGCTTCGTAAGTACAATAGCTTAGATATCTGGAGAGAAGGACAAAAGGAAGCCTATAAAACATTTCCAATCTTTAGATATATCTCTTGGGCCCCCAAAGTATTTTTAAAAATTATGAAAATTATCTTATATCCTCTATTTCCTGTACCTCTAGAAAAATTTGAAGGAAGCAGGATCCATGTTACTATGTGGCATCAATTTTCAATACTCATGTGGTGGCTTTATAAGCAGATAGGGTAGGGAACCCTGGAGAAAGAGAACTGGGCACAGCTTTCTTGACTCAAGAGAGGCTATTTTTTGCCTAAGCTATTTTGTGATCTAAGCCTGGGCACAATGCTGGCCCTTGAACAGGTCTCAGTAATTAATGATCTTAAGGTATGGGAGAACCCAGACTGGTCAGAACCTAAGGAATGATGACATTCACCTCTTCTGACCATCGTGACTTCAATCAACTAAAGCCTGGATTCTGTCAACCTTTGCCCTAATTCTATGCTGAATTCTCCTCTGCTCAAGCCTCTTCATGAATATGCATACACCACCCAAGTCCCTTCATAAATATGCATGTACCTTTAGTTTAAAAATGGCCCAATTTTGCCTTTTGGAGAGACACTGCTTTGGGAAAGATTTCCTGGTGTTTTCTCTACTTGCTGCAAGTCATAAATCCTTCCTTCTCCCACTCTTTGGCTTGGTTGTGTCTTTCGGTTCAATACCCGTCAAAAGGAGAACTCAGTTTTTGGGTAACAATTTCATCCATGAAATAGCACAGAATGCATGCTTCCCAACTCAAAGTTTACAGCATTCCTTCTTATCCTATAATCAGGTCACTTAACTCATTTACATAATTACATAATTTAATTAATTTGGCCTCTAATGCATTTGAGTTTGTCATCTAATTTAAATTATTATGGCATTTGAATTTTAAGGTAGTATTTCTTAAACTTTGATGGGCACGTAGGACCTTGCTGAGATGCAGCTGGAGACTCAGTAGGTTTGGCAATTTTAATTAATTTCCAAGTAATGCCAGTGCTGATGGTACCCAGAGCATACTTTAAGGAACAGGAGCTTAAAGCAAGTGTCTTCCTCTGGGGCCAGAAAAAAGGGCTTATGTGAAACTAGTTTACTTGGTAATGTGAAAGAAAGGAATAAGGCAGGTAGTGAAAAAGAGAAGGAGTAAAAGTCAACGCAAGTATATATTATCAAGTTGGCTACCAGGGTGGGTAATGTCAGGGAGGAATAAATTTTCTTCTACCTTCTAGGTTCTTTTGGCTAGTCTAAGATTAAAACTGACATGAGACAGATTAACAGGAGAAAATCAAACAAAAGTTTAATAACATGTACACATGAGGGAGACCCAAGAAAACTGAATAACTCCCCAAAATGGCCAAAGCCCTCACTTTAAATTTCACCCTCAGCTAAAGATGTTGAGGGTGAAGAGAATCAGTTACAGGAGGCTACCAAGAAAAGTACAGTAAACAAGGGGAAAGTTATTATGCAGATTTAAGTCAGTACCTTCTCCCTAGATATCACTTTCTAGATTTAGTCAACTTTTATCACTTTCTAGATTTAGTAAGAGAAGCTCTTACAAGTAAAATTTCCCTTATAAATGTAAATGTTTCTGAAAAAAGGCTAACTCCTATTTGGTTTTTAAAGTTTTCCCGATTTCCGCTGTTTCTTAGAAAATGAACAGCTTAAAAAAAGCTTAAAACAATGAATATACCAAAGAGACATACTAGGGATGGCAAATTCTACTCCCCTATGGTAACTAATGATAAATTCCATTGGAAACTCTAAAAGAATTTTATGAAATTCATATCAAAACCTGCTGCCTGGGGATAAAAGAGGAAAATATTTACCCAACCAGTCTTACTCCCATTGGCAAAGATGGCTCCATGAGCCTGCCCTTCCAATTTTCACATAAGTGATTATGGTAGTCCCATCTGTGTACATCAAAGAAGGTCTAGGGCATGAAATACAAATATTATAATATGGACCAAGATAATGTCCTGTTCATGTTGCTCCTGCAGAAAGTGTTAATTTAAAAAAAAATGCAGGAGGCTACAAATAAGAAACGAGTTCATTTGGGATCTTAAGAACTATAATTTGGGAGACACAGATTTGGGTAACCTAGAAAGAGTGTTCTAGGAAAGAAAAAGATACCGGGGCTTATAAAGGCAAAAAGCCAGGAGGTTGTTAAAAGTTGCCTAGAAAGCATTGTGATGGACCCTGACCCAAGTTAGAGAATATATGTCCTTAAGGAATCATGAGCTGTTTTAGGGTAGAAGTCCAATAACTAGAGTGTCACAAGTTGTTTTAGGGTAAGGGTCTGATAAGTATCCTGAGTTTCTGGCATGTGTTCTGGATGACTTCATCGGGCCAAAAGTTCAGATTCCATCCAGGCTGAAACATGCGTAAGTCACACTTCCTTAGTGGTCTCCCTGCTCCATTTTCGAGAACTCTCTTAGCAATACCAACTTCATTTTGATTTTCCTTTCATGGAAGTTAACTTAGGCCTAAGCCTACTTGAAACCAGTTGTCACAGGAGTGACCAGGTGGCCAAGAGAATTTTTGGAGTGATGTGCTAGAGTTATAAGATGCAATATGCTTTATTATGACTTGCTGGTGACGAGCCTGAGCACGTGGCCACAAAGATCATGTCTCCTTGTGGCAAATGCCAACAGTCCCTCGGCACCATGCCACACTGCTTCCCCTAAAGCCAAGTTGTGATTTTACCATTCTAATGGTAAAAGCAGAAGCACACTGTTAGACAATAAGTGCCTGGGAAGAAGGTAAATATGACCGCATTTTCACATTCAGATTAGTGGCTGGCCTTTAAGGGGCTAGTAAAAGTCAGTGTGCCCTTTTCCCCTCCTAGAACTTGTGAAGTGGTCACTAGTTGGTAGAGAATCAAATCCATTTCATCTTCCTACTCTTTAAGAGAAAACCATATCCTACAGTGGATTAATTGTGTGCTATTAATACACAGGCCCCCACCACTTCTTACAGGAGAAATCGCTCTCCTTTGGAGGCCCTTTAGCAATCCTGATGATGCTACTGAGTCAGGCTGTGTCTGTCTCTCCTAAGGCAGTCTACAGAAACCAAGTGCTCCTGGGTTTTAGGCAGCAAGTCCTTTCACTTTTCATTCACTTGTATCTCTAAAACCTGAGTGGAGTGACAACCTATTAAAACAGTGACATTCCCCAACTAATTAGAACATTTCCAAAGCTTTAGATTGTGCAAGAAACATTTGCATCAGAATTTGTTGCTGTTGGGGGACATGGCGGACCGGTTCATGGGCAGTAAAGAATCTACCGAAGGCAAAGGCAAAGGATGGGAACATAAAGAGTTTGTTAGGTTACGCTGATGTAGACGACAGCAGGCCACATAGACGAGAGGGGCCTGCATGAGCTCCAAGGGTTGGTGGTTGAGGCCTTTTATGGGTCAGAGCTTGGTGAACATGATGGGTTGGGGTCTGTGTGCACGCACTGTTCTCTGACTGGTTGTACATGAGGTAAGAAGTTTAGGGTCCATGAAGGGGTGGTGGGATTTATGACTCTGATAAGGTGGAGATGTGGGCTGAAATAAACCAGCCTGAGCTATTGTGAGATTGGGCTTTACCTAGGCTATTAGTTGGTCAAGGCAAACATGCCCAGTAAAGAATGTACTTTATCTTTTGAGGGACTGCAGGAAGATATCAGACAGCCCAGGAATGGGGGTCGTTGGACTTTGAAGGACACCAGTTGGCCCCATAATTGTCTTGCTCAGTTAGGGCTAATAATTCAAATTCTCTGCTTAACTGTGATACCTGCATTATTTCCCTCTTAGAATGACAAAAGTTTACTGAAACCTGGGGGGGGGCAGCAGGGGGTGTTAAAAGTGTCAGTAGTACATAGACAGCTTCACACATACCTGTTTTGGAGTTTGAGAAACTGACATATTCAAACCCTTTGGAATTCAGTGGCGCATCAAATGACATACATTTGGCAAGAGGCCATATTGTGTTGAGGAAAGATCTTTGGCCCAAGTGTGAGAATAAATTTTCTGGATTCTTGAATTGAATTCTAGCTACTCTTCAAAACAAAAGGTATGACTTTAGGTTTATTCTTTTGATGACAAAACTTTAGTTTCCTCATACTTAAAACAAGAAAAATATGGTTATTCTTATTCACATCTCAGGGTTATCAAGAGAAGCAAATGTTTTAGTTTTTGTCCATACCACCTAATGGGTGTGAAGATAACATATGGAAAGACGGCAGGTACTTTATATCCATCAAAAGACCACATAAGGGGTTGTTTTGGCAAATCACAAAGGAGATATTGTGTGTTTTCAGTTTTTTTATTATGCCTTATAAGTTGCATCACTTTCAACGCCCTTTTTATATCACAGTCACATTTCACTATTTCAAAAGGTCTTTTCACGCAGCTACCTCTCTGATAAGAAATCAATAATCACAAAAAGTTCTGATAATGTTGGTAATGCTGCTGATAATATAATACTTTGTATGTGAATATTACAATTGAAAAATAATATGAGCGTCTGCTCTTCCTAACAACGGCCACATTAAAAAAAAAGGCTTCATTTTTTATTTTGTCCATGAAGCTCTAAAACAATAGGTCTCTTGATCTGACTCACATATTAAGGAACAGTTACAGAATTTGAACCAAGTGTATTTGGCTCCAAAGCCATTGCTGTTTCTATAATCACTATGATGATTCACAGCCAAACTCTGGTCTAGTATTTTATTTATCCTCCCCAAATGAGGTTGAGTTTGGGCTTTAGCATGCAAGTGAGGTGTCTTAGGGAGTTAGTTGCCCATATGTTCTGAGGTATAATCTCCAGGAACTCCACCCAAGTTCTCATAGGAAAAAGCCAAGAGATGCACTCTTAGCTCTGGCAAGAGAAGAGAGAAAGTAACCATTGTGAAATATGCTTAGAGCATTCTCCGTAATGAAGGCTTAATATCCAGAGTATAGACTTTACAAAAGCTTATGTGAACTAGGAGAAGGGCATTTCGTTGTCTCCAGGCCCCTAACAGCTTTTCTGTTTCACATTAGGAGACAATAGCAAAGGCTAAGAACATGGAGAATGTTAGACATCAGGGGCACAGGTCCTTTACATGACATTTAATGATATGGTTGCAAAACACTTCCTCTCCCTCTACACCTTTCCACTTCATAACCAGGACCCCAGTACAACATCAATGGACTGCAGTTGACAGAGTCACAAGACACAGACTCCATCTAAGGAGAAGTTCTTAGGGAATCCTAATGACAACATGGGAGAAATAGATAGATAGATAGACAGACAGACAGACAGGTAGATAGAAAGAGAGAGAGACAGAGAGAGATAGATAGGCAGTTAGATTGATAAACAGACAGACAGGTAGGTAGGTAGATAGATAGATAGATAGAGAGAGACACAGAGAGAGAGAGAGAGAGAGATAAAGGACACTAGATGAAATGTTAGCCTCTGGCACCTATCCTGACCAAATTACAGCCCAGTCCTGACCAAACTACATAAAATATCACACTAAAGGTTTATTTAACTCGGTTTCTATTACCTGACACAGCATGTCCATCTTTCACCAAAATAATGTCAAATCATGTTAAAATGTAAGAAAAAACATAGTCTGAAGAGACAAATGAAGTATGAGAACCAGATTCAAATAAAACACAGATATTGAAATTGTCAACATCAATCCTGAAATTTAAAATAACTATGATTAATATCCTATAAGGGTCTAATGAAAAAGTAGGCAACATGTAGGAATGTAAGCAGGTAGTGTAGGGGGTCCACAGAGAAAGAGAACCAGGTATGGCTCTCTTGACATAAGAGAAGCCATTTTTGGCCTAAGCCACTTTGTGATCTAAGGCTGGCCACAGTGCTGTCCTTGAACAGGTCTCAGTCATCCATGATCTCAAGGAAACAAAATGATGCAGAAAGAAAGGGCTGTTATCAGGCAATAGAAATAACAATAGCAAAGATAATTATCAATTACAAAGACTCCAACTTCTGTTTCAATGATAAAGATCAGCCTGAAGCACACAACCACCAAATTAACTGGAACCTAACAGATGACAATGACTTTTTCTGAACCTTGTGACTTCAGTCAACTAAAACTTGGACTCTGTCAACCTTTGCCCCAATTCTGTGCTGAATTCTCGTCTGCCCAAGTCCCCTCACAAATATGCATGTAACTTTAGCTTAAAACTTCCCCAGTCTTGCTGTTGTGGGAGACATTGCTTCGGGAAAGATCCCCAGTGTCCTCCTTACTTGCTGCAAATAACAAATCCTTCCTTCTTTCCATCTTTGGCTTGATTGTGTCTTTTGGTTCCATACCCACCAAGATGTGAGTCCAGTTTTTCGGGTGACAAGAATAAGGGGGTAATGTAAAATTATGTATCAGAGAGATGGAATTATACACAAATTTCAAAAAAAGCTAGAAATCAAAACAGTGTAATAAAAATGAATAGTAACTTTGAGTTCATCAGTAAAATGGGTATGAGTGAGGGATGAATCAGAGATCTTAAGACAGGTCAATAGAAATCTTCCAAAATAAAATGCAAAAAAAAAAAAAAAAAAAGAGAGAGAGAGAGAGCCAAAAAACCAGAACATCTAAGACAACGGGATAATTTCAAAATGTATAACACTCTGCAATTTAAAGACTAAAAAGAGAAAGATAAGAACATAGTAAAAGAAATATTTGAAGTAATATGACTGATAATTTTCCAAAATGAATGACAAACACCAAACTACAGACCCAGAAAGCACCAAGCAGGGTAAATGCAAAAAAATTAAAAAAGTTAAAGAAAATTCACTGGAGTATATCAGATTTAAATGATAGGAAACCAAAAACAAAGATAAAATCTTAGGGAAAAAACCCGAGAGTATAAACTTACGGAGTCAAAAGAATAACAACAATTATATTGGATATGCTGTCAGAAACCATGCAAGAAAGAAGAAATTGGAATAAAATATTTGAAGTGTTAGGAAAAACAAAAACACCAACCTAGAATTCAATACCAGTGAAATTATCCTTGAAAAGTGAAGGAAAAATAAAAAGTCTTTCTCAGATAAACAGAAAGTGAGGAAATTCACTTTCACAAGACTTGTGCTGATAAAATTCTTTTAAAAAGTTATTCAGGGAAAATTTAAATAAAAAACAATCTAAAACTTGGATCTACATGGATAAAAGATAAAGCATTAGAAAAGAATAACTGAAAGAAAAACAAAATCTTCTATTTTTCTTATTCTTAATTAATTTAAAATACAATTGTTTCTTTAATATGATACTGGTAATGAGGGTGGGAGAGGGGAATTTAAAATACTCTTTTATAAGGCATCTGCACTATATTTGAAGTGGTATGGTGTTATTAGAAGGTGTATCTAGTTTTAAAGGTGTATTGTAAACTCTAGGGTAACTACTAAAAACATGGAAAAAGAAATATTTTGATATGCCAAGAAAGTAGATAGAATAGAATCATATAAACTGATCATTTAAAAGCAAAAAAGGTGTAAAAAAGATGGAAGTGGTAAAGGAACAAAGTCCAAGTGCAAAAAATAGAAACAAGTTTAAATTTTGATACATATTAATCTAAGCATACTAATCATCACTTTAAGTGGAAATGTTCTAAACATACCAATGAAGAGAGAAAGATTCTCAGTGCAGATTAAAAAAACAAAAACAAAAACAAAAAGCCAACTATATGTTGTCTAGAAGAAGTCAACTTAAATATACAGACTCAGATAGGTTAAGAGTAAAGGGATGGAGAAAGATAAACCTAATGAAAGGAAAGCTGAAGCAGTCATATTAATTACACACAAAGAAAAGTTCAGAAAATTGTCAAGAATAAATAGAGTGTTTATTTAATAACAAAAGGGTTGATTCTCCCAAAAGACATTACAATTCTAAGAGTGTATGTACCTGACAACAGAGTGTTAAAATTTATGAAACAAAAAATAATAGAACTGTGAGGAAAAACAGACAAATTCACTATTACAGTTAGAGACTTCAACATGCCTCTTTTAGAAATCAATAAATCAGAAAGGCAGAAAATCAGTAAGGATATAGTTGACTTTTACCAGCACTATCAATCAGCGTGATCTAATTAACTTTTATTAGAACACTCCATCTGGCAATAGCAGAATACACATTCCTTCTAAGATCTTATGGATTATTCAGCAACTTAGAACACATTACAGGCCACATCACACCTTAACAAACTTAAAACAAAGAAACCATGCAAAGTTCTCAGAGCACAACTGAATTAAACTAAAAATCAAAAACAGAAAGATAGAAAGACAGAAAATTCCCAAATATTTGGAAATTAAAAATCAATTTTAAATAACACATACATCAACAAATAAGAGTCAAGTTAATATATTATATTATATCATAAGTAATATATTATTGTATGATGTATATTATATATACTATTATATATTATATACTAGGGATATTACATACAAATTAATGTACATTGAACTAAATAAAACAAAAAAACTTATCAAAATCTGTATAATACAACAGAAGCAGAGATAGGGAAAATTTATAGCATTAATATATTTGAAAACAAGAAATATCTAAAAATAATAATGTAAGTTTCCATCTTAAAAAATTAGAAAAAAGGAGCAATTTAAACCTAAAGTATGTAGAAGACAAGAAACAAAAATTAGAGTAGAAAAGAATGACAAAAAGGAAAACAGTAAAGAAAACCAACAGAACCAAAAGCTGACTTTTGAAAAGATCAATGGAATTGGTAAGCCTCAAGCCTGGCCAGTCAAGAATAAAAGAGAGAAGGCAGAAATTATTAACATCAGAAATGAAAAAGGGGTTGCCACTGGTACATCAGCACCAAAAGGGTAACAGTGAGATGCTACCAACAACTCTATGACTTCAAATTTGATAATTTAGACAAATGGGAACAATTTCTAGAAGGACACAAACTGCTAAAATTCAAACATGGATAAATACATAATCTGAATAGGACTGTACCTATTCAAATGATAATTTATAATCTTTTGAAAAATAAAGTACCATACACAGATTGTTTCACTGGTAAATTCTACCAAACATTTAAGGATTAAAAAAAAAAATCCCAATTGTCCACAAACTCTTCCAGAAAATAGAAAAAGAGGGGAAACTTCCTAAACCATTCTATGATACTAGCATTATTCTAACACCAAAACAAGGTGAAGGCACATATGTACACCAATATTTCTCACAATCATAGATGCAAAGATTGTCAATGAAACATAAGCAGATCAAACTCAACAATATGTAAAAATGACTATATACCATGATCAAGTGGGATTTACTCCAGGTATGCAAGGCTGGTTCAACACTCCTAAATCAATCAACATATGAACCATAACAACAGGGTAAAGGGAAAAAAGTCATTTAATCATGTCAGTTAATGTAGACAAAGCATTTAGCAAAATCCGACAATGTCAAGGGAAAAGCTCTTTGAAAATTAGTAACAGAGGGGAATTATTCAGCTTATACAAGAACCCCTTAAGCAAAACAAAACAAAAACAACAACAAACAAAACCTAAAGCTAATTATCATAGTGAATGATGAGAGACTGGGTATAAACAGAGAAAAGGCAAGAAAGCTGTCTCTCGCCAGTCCTATTCAATATGGTACTGAGTATCTTAGCTAGTCCAACTAAGACAAAGGGAAAGAGAAGGTAAAAACACTGGAAAGGAAGTATAAATGCATCTTTGTTCACAGAGGAATTGACAAAAGAACTTCTGAAAATAATAAGCAAGTACAGATGGCCCCTGACTTTTGTTGGATGGTAACTTGAGTTTACATGGGTTGCTTTTACAATGGTGTGAAAGTGATATGCATTCAGCAGAAACCACACTTCAAATTTAGAACTTTGGTTCCTCCCAAGATAGTGCTATGTGGCACAATACTCCCATGATGCCATGTAGTGGCAGTGAGCCCCAGCTCTCAGTCTGCCAGTAACTGTTACCCTTACAACTATCCGTATCAGTACAAGCACTGTTTTTCACATTCAGTACAGCATTCAATAAATCACACAAGGTATCTGGCACTTTAATACAAAACAGGATCTGTGTTCACTGATTTCGCCCAACTGCAGGTTAATGTAAATGTTCTGAACATGTTTCAGGTGGACTAGGCTAAGTAAGCTATGATGTTTGGCAGGTTAGGCATATTAAATGTGTTTTCAATTTATGGTATTTTCAAATTACAGTGGGTTTACTGGGATACAACCCCATCGTAAGCTGAGGAAGATATGTATAGCAAGGCCAGTGGAAATAAGGTTAATATAAAAAAGTCAACTGCTTTCCTATAGGGTAGCACACACAAAAAATAGAAGTTTGAAATAATAATACCACTTACAATAACACTAAAAATAACAAATATAAATCTAACAAATGATGTGCATAATTTATATGCAGAAAAATGCATAAGTAAAGAACTGAGGAAGTTCTTTAAAAATGTAGAGATAACCTGTTTTCATGGATTGAAAGACTCAATATTGTTAAAATGCCAGTTCTACTCAATTTGATGCATAGATTCAACACAATTCCACTCAAAGTCCCAGAAAACCACTTTGTAAATATTAACAGAATGATTCTAAAGTTCACATGGAAAGTCAAAATACCTAAAATAAGCAACACAATACTGAAGAAAAGACAAAGATGGAAGGCTGACACTGCCTGGCATTAAGATTCAATATAAAGCTTTAAGTAATGAAAAGAGGATAGTATTGGCAAATGAACAGAGACATAGATCAATAAAATAAAATAAAACAAGGAGTACAGAAATAGAACCACACAAATGTAGTTAACTCATCTTTGGCAAAATAGCAAAGGCAGTCAATGGAGAAAAGATAATTTAAAAAAATATGCTGGAAATACTGAATATCTATGTTCATAAAATTAATCTAGACACATACCTTATACTTTTCACAAAAAGTAACCTATTCTGAATAATAGACTTAGCTGTTAAACTGCAAAATTATAAAAATTTCTGGAGGAAAACAGCAGAAAACAAACAAACAAAACATTTATTTTTCAAGGTTCTGGAGGCTATAAAGTCCAAGATCAAGGTGCTGGTAGATTCTGTGTCTGTGAGAATCCTTTTCATAGTTTGCTGACAGCTTTCTTGCTGTCTCCTCACATGAAAGAGAAAAAGATCATCTCCCTCCTGTGTCTTTTTACAGGGACATTAATCTTATTAATGAGGGCTCTGCTCTAATGACTTAATTTTCTCCCAAAGACCCCACCTTCAAATACCACCATCTTGGGCATTAAGGCTTTAACATATGAATTTTGGAGGAAAATCAACATTCAGTCCATAGCAGTGACTTTGGGTTTGGTGATAACTTTTTAGATACAATATCAAAAACACAATCCATAAGAGAAAAACTTGCAAATTTGGACTTTATTAAAATCAAAGTATCTGTTGTGGGAAAGGCAGCATTAAGAGAATAAAAAGACTAGTTACAGGAGAAAATGTTTGGGAAACAAGTATTTGATAAGTGACTGGTAACCAAAATATAGAAAATCAAGCCAAAACAGAGCAACACATAAACAAAAAAAAGCAAACAAACAAAAAACACTCCTAAAACTCAACAATGTAAAGCAACAAGATTCCAACACATATTAAAATGGCCAAAACTGGGAACACTGACAGCACTGAATGCTGGTGAGGATGTGGAGCAACAGGAATTCGCATTCATTTATGAAGGCAATGCTAAATGGTACAGAGACTTTGGAAGATGGTTTGGTGGTTTCTTAACAAAACTAAAAATAGATTTACTATTCAATCTAGCAATCCAGCTCTTTGGTATTTACTTTCAAAGGAGTTGAAAACTTATATCTACACAAGCACTTGCACATGCATGCTTATAGCAGCTTTATTCATAATTGTCCAAATGGGAAAGTAACCAAGATTTCCTATATTAGGTATATGGATAAATAAACTGTGGTACATTTAGATAATAGAATATTATTCAGCACTAAAACAAATAAGCTATTAAGCCATGAAAAGATATGGAGGAACCTTAAGTGAATATTACTAAGTGAAAAAAGCCAATCTGAAAAGGCTATATTTCATACGATTCCAATTAAGTGACATTCTGGAAAAGACAAAACTATGGAGACAATAAAAAGATAAATGGTTGCCAAGCACTGGGGGATACAGAGAGGAAAGAATAGGTGAAACATATAGGATTCATAGGGCAATAAAACTCAACAATAAGAAAACAAACAACCCAAATAAAAACTGGCCCAAAGATCTGAACAGGCATCGCACAGAGTAAAAACGCACATGAAAAATAATCATATGAAAAGATGCTCAACATCATGTATTGTTAGGAGACTGAAAATTAAGGCAACAACTAGATACAATTATATACCTACTGGAATGGATTCAAACACGCAAACAAACAAGTTGAGATACAATTATATACCTACTGGAATGGATTCAAATACACAAACAAACAAGTTGACCGTACCAATTTCTGATGAGAATGCCCAGCAACAGAATCTCTGATTCATCTCTGGTGGGAATGCAAAATCATACAGCTACTTTTGAAGACAATTTGGCAGTTTGTTACAAAGAAAAAGATAGTCTTAGCATATGATTCAGTAAGCACACTCTTAGCTATTTACTCAAATGCTTTAAAAATTATTTGCAACACAAAGATCTATGTATGAATGTCTGTATCATTTTTATTCAAATTTGCTAAGAAATAAGCAACCCAGGTGATCTTCAATAGGTAAATTGATAAATAGAGATATATACAACATCATACAATGGAATAGTATTCAGCAAAAAAATGAAATGATGTAACCACAAACAGACATGGGTAAAGCATAAATGACCACAGCTTTTTGAAAAAAATCAGTCTGAAAAGACTGCACACTGCATGATTTTAATGATATGGCATTCTGGAAAAAGGCATTAAACAAAAAAATTTGAACAGATTAGTTGGAAGGGAAGGAAGATTGAACAGCTGAAGCACAGGGGACTTATTAGGATGGTAAAAGTATTCCTTTTGATACGGTAATTATGGATATGTGACACTATACATTTATCAGAACACACAAAATATTATAGCACAAAGAGGAACCTAACTGCAGACAATTTAAAATGTATGTATTTTAAGAATACAAACACTGTAATCTAGTTAACGTAGTTGTTTCCCACAGGGGTGTGGGTGAACAATGCTGATAATTCTGTAAGTGAATCCTGGAATTAAAAGATTAAGTAAACAGACTCTGGATAGTGGTAGCTGGGCTTCTCACTGTTGAAGTTGGACTTTAAAGATAAACAAAGGGTGGAGTCAGCAGTTATCCATGCAATATGGATTAGAGGTAAGGACATCAGTATGAACTTAGGTCCAGGTTAAGACAGACACAGAAGGTTATACACATAAATATTTATATATTAGTGTATATACACACATACAGTGCCTTATTCTTTCAGCTGAGAAGGCCTAGAGGCAATATTCCAGTAACATGAACACACCTAGCACTCTGAGCTTTGTTTCTAACATCATTGCTCAATAAAAGGAACAAGAACTACTTGGAGTGATTCCTGATTCCAGGACGGGAGCAGAAAATATATAAGATGTGCCTGTAGCATCTTCAAGTGCCAGAAAGTAAGAATATACTAAAAACAAAAACACAATGATCAGGGCTTTATCAAAAAAACTCAGGATCCAACTGAAAGAGACCCAGTGGCCAAAGCTGATATAATTTGAGTAATAAAATTAGGATTGGGATTATAACATGAAATATAAAAAAAAAAAAACCTGTAAGTCTATACTTACATAAATAAGTCATTGAATAATAACTGTAAATAAATGAGGCAAAAGAGAAAAATCTCTCAAAAGTAGAGAATGGGAAGGGTAACCACAGAGTAACTTTATGTGAGAGAACCCTGACAGACACTACCTCAGCCATGTGCCTGAGTTCCACATTAACAGTAAAAACTGATGTTGTTAGCCTGAAATGACAATCTCTGTAGTTGTCTTCCCAGTAATCCACGTACCTGTCCAATCATGGGAAAGACATCAGACAAACCCCATTTGATGGCTATTCCACAAAATCTCTGACGAGTGGTCCTCAAAACTTTCGAGATATAAAAAACAAGAAAACCCTAGAGAAATTGTCACATTGAAGAGGAGTCTAAAGAGACATGATAACTAAATGCAATGTGTCATCTTTGATGAGATCTTGGAACAGAAAAAGGACAGTGGGAAAAGCCAAGGAAATCTGAATGAAGTGTGGACTTTAATAATACTGTATCAATGCTAGTTTATCGATAGTGACTTTTTTCCCCCATTCTACGGAGTTTATTGGGTTTATAACTGGACGAAGTCACACGTGTACAAAATGAAGCCCACACTCTCCCAAAGCAGAGTAGGAAGTGAGGGCTGGGCATCCGTTACTGGCCTCTGGGGGAGCTCTCAGGTGAGAGGCAGCCAGTCCTCCCGCTCCAGAGATAGGTGGCCACAAGGGAAGGGAGGAGCGGGGAGCCCAATTGGCTTTGGTCACAGAATTCAGTCTGGGAGCAGAGCCTCAGAAACCCCCCTGCCCAGGGAGCCCGAGGACTGCTCCACCAGTGCCGCTCACAATGCCGTTGGTCCAGATCTAGACTCAGGGGCTGATGCAGAGGGAAGGCAGCAAAGCAGGAGGGAGGAGACACTGATGTGGTGGCTGAGGGCACCCAGAGGGAGGTGGGTGGGGAGGTGGGCTAGCTCCCACTAGCTGTCATTACAATCTGAGATCGCAATAATAGGGTTAACTGAGTGTGGGGTTTGGGGAACTCTGTGTACGATTTTCACAATTTTTCTAAAATATAAAGCTTACAAGCATTTTTAAAAATGCAGTTACACGCGAGTCAGAAAAACAAAGTATGAATTTATATCTATGTATCTATCTTTCCATTATTTTAGAGAACAGAGTTGATCCACAAGTTGCTCAGTCTAATGGAATTAAACAAAATAGAAGGAAAAATAAAATTGTTAAAGTGCAAACTCTATACTTAGCCAAATATATAATCTGCATATCTGCTCTATAGACCTCCCCTTTGTTAAGAGTTCACATAGATCAAGGCAGGCTAGGTACTAGCTGCCACCATCCTATCTTGTCCTGATATTTTTTAAAAAATGCAAGAGATTATGTAGCATGGTTAATAAAACAGTCTTTTCAAATATATATACATAAATGAATCACTATGCTGTACACAACATTGTAAATCAAATATACATCAATAAAAAATAATAAAGGCAAAATAATTGGGAAAAATAAAAATAAAATAAAAAATAAAAGATATACTGTAAAAAATGGTCTTTTCTTGATAAAAGTTACACTGCTGACTACAAAACAATTTTATTATTCATGAGTGAAGTGTTAGAGATTTTCAGCTTCTGTTAGTTGTTCTACTGAGTTTAATTTAAAACTAATAAGAAAAAGTAATAGGGCAGTGGCAAGGATTAAGACAGAAATATAATCACTAAAGGATGAATTATTTGTTGAGGTAAATCGTTTATTTTTAAAGATAAAAAAGTGAATATTTGTGACTCCTGTTTCTGGAAAATGTGCATTAAATATTTGATTTTGGATATTTATCCAGGAAGGCAAAAAATGATGAAGGAAACTAACAATATTTGATAACTTACTATGTTCCTGGCCCTGCATGAGACATTTATAGTAATGGTGTATTACATAATTATCCCAGTCTCAGTCAACTCTGGCTACCCAAACAAAACAACATGGAGTTGGTAAGTTAAACAACAGTGACTTTCACAGTTCTGAAAGCTGGGAAGTACAAGATTAAGGTGCCGGTCAATTTGATTCCTGGTGAGAACTCTTCCCAGCTTGCAGATGGCTACCTTCTCTCTGTGTCCTCACGTGGCAGAGAGAGTGAGCTCTGGTCTCTCCTTTTCTTATGAGGCCATTAATCCCATAGGGAGGGGCCAATCTTATGATTTAATTGGTAATTACTTTCCAAAGGACCCCTTTCCAAATTCTATCATATTGAGGAATAAGGCTTCCACATGAATTTTGAAGGGACACAAAATATCCAGTCTATAACATCACCATTGGCTGAAAGATGAAATGTTACTTTGCTTTGGTTTCTTCTTATTCTTACACATAAGAAAACTGAATTTCAGGTAAATTCAATGAGTTGTGCAAGGTCTACCAGCAATTTCAGGTTTACTTTAAGGCCCCTGGCCAAGTTGTGCTCAGATATATTATTCAGAGAGAGAATTGTTTTAATAAACTAAACCTACTTAGCTTACTGAGTAAGCTAAAATCTTAGTAGCTTACTCCTGGAGGAATTAAGTTCTCTTGTACTTTCACAATATAATTCAAGCTGACAGGCACCAATGTCTATTCTGTCAGGTAGGTCTGACATTCCCAGGAGGCTGGGGGTCCTCAGATAAGTCCTTTGCATCAAGCCAACAGAGTAGGAAAGAGAGGAACACGGAGTCTCGGGAGGTGTGTTGTTTCTGCCAATCTTTGCCTATGTTCTCCCTGCCAGAATTCAGTTACAAGGTCACAATTCACTGTATAGAGATAGTCTTGCTACATTCTCAGGAAAAGAAGGGAGGAGAAAGGAGAAGATAAATAACTGAACATTCTCAGCTCCAACAATGGAGTCCTTTTGAGGGGAGAAAAAACATCTATCTGGGCACGAGTTTCAGGGGAGAGACTTGTCTGTCGAGAAGGAAGTTACTCCAGCAACGCAAGCACGGGAGCACAGGTTAGGTTTTATAGGCATGTCTACCCACCAGTAGACAAAAACGAAAAGGAAAGATTTCCAGTAGGGAAGATGTATTTCACCAACAGAAAAGGCAAGGGAAATGAGACTTTATGTGAAAAGGGGGAGGGGGATGGGAATAGCATAAGAAAGAGAAATGGAGAGCACGTAAGAAGTGCTGATTAGCCAGGATAAAACACACTTCAGATAAAACCAAGAGGTAATTAAACCTTAGGGAGCAAACCATACTGACTGCACTGTGAAGCAACAGGCTTTGACTTTCAGTAACGTTTCTTATAGTGGGAAAGAGGGTGATCTTTTAGATAGAGAGTTAGACCATTTCTGACTATCTGCCATTCTCCTATTTGTTATCTTTAGCCAAGTCCTCAAAAAGTGTGGACCAGTCACTCTATTTTGGTAAGCATTCTGGCTAGATATCAGCATAATCCCATTAAATAACAATCAGGTGTCAGAACTTTCATTGAAATGTAGGGAATTCAGGCTAAATCACATCTATACCATTGTATAAAGACAAAGCATTTGCATTTGGTTCCCTTAAGCCTAGAGATAACCTAACAGGGCTATTTGGCAGTTGGCAGAATTGGAGACCGTACTGTGCTTTCTCATACTGCATCTTGCCAAACTTGAGTCTTCCTCCCACAGGCATATATGAGTCCAGTTTTCAAAACTCCAACTTTCTCTACTCTGATAAATCTGACACCTGGCTTCAAGAGTAATGCTATAATGGCAATTCTGATTGGCTCCTTTTAACCATTCCATCTTTACGTCTTTTATTTTCTAACATGTTTCTTTGCTGGTGCATTTAAATCTGCTTAAAATGCAGAGCTTACTTAATAATTTTAAATAGAAAAATCTATTATATGATATTCACTATCATTTCTTTTCTCCCTGTCTTTTTTAAAAACTATATTTCACATGCTGATTAAACTGATTAACTTTAAGAATTTTACCTTTATCCTTCTCTACTTTTACAGACTCTAACATTGTCTGTTAGATACAATAAATGTGAGAAAAAATAAATTGAATTAACTCAGGCTGATGGTAGCAAAGACAGTGGTCATATCCTATTTCCTGAACACACAGTTATCTCTGAATTTCCATGTACAAGTTCATCTAAAGGTAAATATTTCATTATCTACCAATGTCTGAATATACTGAATAATAATACAAATAAATCAACAGCTCTGTATTTTGCACATTAGTGGAGCCATAGGAAAGTCCTTTCATATATAATGTTAAAATCTTGCAATGTAACGATTTAAAAACCAAGCAAATGTTTAATTTTAACTTTTCTTCTCAATAAAATATCACTCTGTTGTATTCAATCCCATTTAATCATCAGAATTACACTTGGAACATTTAAAAAGTATGGATTTCTCTATTATATATACATCCCAAGAGGTTATAATTCAAAGCTCTTAGGTGAGACTAATGTATTTTGTATTAATAAAAATACTGAATATTCTCCAAGGATATTCTGATGATGAGCCAGGTTTGGAAACAATGATTTAAGACAAATACACTATTGTATAATCTGATATAAAAATTCCTGCCTAAATCGTCGTTAATGAGACAGCATCCTCTAATCACTGGGATGACATGTTGTCTTCGATAATTAACCCCCAAATAATTAAAAGTCATGGCAAGGCTATTTCAGAACTCATTATTTGGAAAAAATCAAGGGGATTTTTTTTTTTCCCTTCAGAGAGATTTGCTAAATCAGACTAATTCTATTTCCTTTTTCTAAGTTGACTAGAAATTTTCAATCAGATATTTTTTTGGGTAGTGCTCACAGTAGCTGATTTCTGAAGATTTAATTGAAATCTTTACTGCAATTTCACTTTTGAAAATGTCTAAATTGTCCGTTATTTCATCAAATGATTGGAGCAGTGTAGAGTTAAGTAGCTTGTGTGGCCATATTTCCCATTTATGGGGACACTGGAAGGCAGAATGGTTCACTTGAAAGATAGCCACACACATCGAATTTCAAAACTTATTCCGGCTCCCAGCATTCTCGTAACTGTACAGAAGTTGCCCAATATCTTCTAAATGCAATATTCTCTTCAGTAAAATGAAAATTTGGATAGCTATATAAAGCTAGTATGTTTAGAGTAAATGATTCCAAGCCCAATTCACCACGTTTTAATGAGAGATGTCAGCTAGAGACTCTCCTGGCATCAGAGGCGAACATGCAATCCAAATACTGATAATCCAAGGGGTTCTCACAATGTATAAAGATGCAAAAAGGAGAATTAATTATTTCTCTTTCAGTGATGAATATGTAAGTTTGGAATTTGTTGGCAGTCTTCCTTCCTAACAAATCGAAGAAGCTGATATATAGGAGATGATGTTGCCAATTTAGAGAGAGGCAAATTTACTGGTCAAAGGGAGAGAACAGTCATGGCTATTTCTTGTTTGAAGAGACTGGCCTCCACACATCTTACTAACTTGAGGAACACCCCCCCCCCCCCACCTTGTATGGAGTCTTGCAAAGAGTCAGAATCCCCCATTATGAAAACCTCAAGGAGAAGAAGCCAATTTCTAGGCTAGTCCAACTGGATGTTCTTCTCACAGTCTCCATACAGGATGTGGAAAACACAGAGCAACTGCGCAAATGTCATTAGCTGATACGGTGTTGGGGCTGATCTTCAGTTGCCAATGGTGGCTGCATCCTGGTAGGGTACAGGTGGCTTCCTAGAGAAACATTCCTGCTACAAAAATATTTAGGTTTACTGCTTTCTGTATTTCTGGAATTGCCTCTGTTTCTGTAGTAATCCAAACTTGAGTCTCTAATCTACACTGAATTCCAAGAGTACCTGATATCTTTCAAATAAATTTCCCATTTCTTTTTAGTATAGCCAGAGTTGGTTTTCTTAGTTTGCAAATGAAACACCAGTGGCCTTTCGGTCTCAGGTTTCCTTATGAGGCCTGAAAGCTAAGGTGTTCACTGCCCTTCCTGCAATTACATAAGCCATATAATTCATTTCTCTTTTTTTTCCCCAAAGTTGTCCAAGTTAATTCTGACACTTTTAACTCAAGAGTTTTGATTAATATGGATGTATACATATCTGTCATAGACAACTGTTATGGACACAAAACCAACTAACATATGCAAAATACCTAACAGTTTTGGGAATACAATATGCCATCAACAGATATTCCTTTCCTTGGAATCTTCAGACTGATTTCACAGAAGAACTGGGAAAATGGTCTTATTAAAATTAGCCATGTAGAAAATTGTGTCATGTACCATCAGCCCTTACATAGGGAGTTTGCCAAGATTGCTTGGAGCCCCTTAAAATTAAGTTTTGACCTTTCTGATATCTGGCTTTTTATATTAATAAGCTTCTCATAAGAAGAATTTTGCAGTATTCAGTTTGCTTAACATTTCACTTGACAGAAAACAACTAAAGTGGGTCAAATATGGCTCATAATTCCTATGTAATGGGTACTACAGCAGTTGAAAGTCCATGAAGGAAAAGCCTTGCCCCAAACCCCTCATATATAATTCATTTATTTTACAAAAAGTCATGTGCCAGTCTGTGTAGCTCAACAACCAGCTGCCCTATGAAGCATAAATTACTGATAGCCTGTGGAGCCTATTCACTATTTTTAGGTGGTTGCAAAAGTGGTTATATAGAAATCTACTGAGTATGAATCAAGTTTTTGATAGAATGCAACTTCTATTATTTAAAGTGGTTAGCAATATGGATGGAGATAAAAACAAGTGTGTATACACACACACACACACACACACACACACACATATTTTTGGAAAAGGGAGTTCCAGAAATATCATCACAATAGCAGAAATCATGGACTGATCATTTGCTATGAATCACAACGTTTGCCCACATTTTCTACAAAACTACATGCCTTCTCATTGTTGGTATTTTAAAGCCCTATTTAGCAAAGGATAAAACTCTGACTCAAAAGGCAATGTAAGTAACTTGTTCAAAGTTCCAAAGCCAGAAATTATCAGGAATAAGAGCCCAAACATACGCACTAAAAATTTCCTGCTTTTTACAACTGGTTAAACAGTTTTTCCCCTCCAAGGATAAAATTGTGTGATCAAAGTTATTTTGGAATCTCAGTACTTACCTGGAAATTATGTTCTACTTATATAATTTGTATAATAACATCACTGAGCATTTTGTTTTCTTCATTGCCGATAAAAGAAACCCAGTTTTTTCCTAAAAAGTAGCCTTTAGGAACAAACAACAAGATGTAACCAAATGCAACAAAGACAAACAAATATTTCACTTGGAAAAGTAACTTCCATACTTGTAAGATACTTTTAGAAGCCTGACTTTAACCTTATTTCATGTTACTTACACAGCTGGTTCAGATGTGATAGAATAATTATTTTCTCAACATTCTATTATATTTTCATAAACTGCTTCTGTTAGGAATAGCTGAGATATAACATTAAAAGGCCCCTGACTCTTTTAGAAGATGTCAGCTTCTTTCATGACACAAAGGCGGTGCTAAATATGACTTACTCAGCATTAATAGTTGCTAAATAATGACCAGAGGAAAAGTCACTGTAGGAGATAATACGATAGGAAAATGTATTAAGAAACAATATACAAAAGCTCACGCAGTCTTGGGTTGGCGGCTAGTTCTAAGAGAAAGAATAGCTACAAAGCTCATTCGTATTGATGGAAATGTAAATGGTTTGAAGTGAAACTGGCATCTTCACTCATTATAAGTCCACTGTGTGTATATCCAACACTGTTCTAATCACTGGAGATACAGCAGTTTACAAAACAACAAGAACACCACAAATGGTGTGCATAGGGCCTGTATTATAAAGGTACTCCAGCATACATCAGAGCAGAGTAGAGATGCTGCCGTAGAAAGACAGGAAGAAAGGAAGGAAGAAAGAGAAAGAAAGAAAGAAAGAAGGAAGGAAGGAAGGAAGGAAGGAAGGAAGGAAGGAAGGAAGGAAGGAAAGAAAGAAAGAAAGAAAGAAAGAGAAAGAAGGAAAGAAGGAAAGGAAAAGTGTCATTGGCAGAGTTGGCTTAGGCTCGAGTACTAGTAAACTCCACTCAGCATGAATGTGGGATATGCATTTGTGTACATGTGCATATGTTAATATGTTTAAAATTTACATAATAAAATTGTTTCAATAGAGGGGTACAAATGCTAGAGAGATATTTATTTCAACTTTATATACTGTGCTTTATTGACTATTACTTCTTCAGTTCATTTATTAATTTGTTCACATAGTGTAAGCCTTTTGTTTATTTTTGAGCCATTTCCCAGTTAAGTTGCAGAGTTTATTAATGAGTAGTTGAGCTTTATATAATGAATGCTAGTTTTGACTTATTTTGACCAAATGCTGGGCTACAAGATTGTTTGAAGAGCCTGGCCAAGCGTCCCCTGTGTCTAAAAATCTACCACTTTCTAACATCTGGTGGGGAAAGAATTACACACAGACGGTTAACACCTTAGGAGGCAGAGGTGAACGCTAAGCCTCTGAGGCTCTAGGTCTTCTCACCTCTGCTTCCTAAGATGACTGGAAAAAAATCTTCTCACCTATGGCTCCTAGTTAACTGGAAAAATCACCTACCATCTCCAGATTTTATTTCACACATCTGTAAAGAGAAGACTGATCTCTCACTATAGTATTATTGTAGTGAGCATAAAGAAGTACTAAACAATTTTATAAATGCAAAAAATTATTATATCAACCACACATTTTTTTAAAAAGCTATAAATAAATATTATTCTTTCTACCATGCCTCTTCCCCCTTCAAAAACCACTCTCTGGTCTATTAAGATTTCATGAATTATTTTTAGTTTGTGCCAAGCAGTGTGATCTGTGCTTGGCTACATCGGGATGGAGGGAGCAACAGACAAATGAAAACACAACATGATTCCAGCTTTTGCTTTCGTACTGTCAATTTTTAGATCTATGAGAAACTGAGTAACTTCAAACAATTAAAAGCAGTATCACCCTTCTTGGTCTCCTCTTTGTATTTATCATAATTTATTGGGAATTTTCAGGAAGGGTCCCCAGGAAAAGCTATTTCATTAGTTACAATGTCTGTTTTCCATTCTCACAGAGCAGTTTTTTGTGGGCCTTTCCAGGCTCTCTTGATCTAATTCATCTGTGGGTGTGATGCACATAATTTTAAACTCCATATATGTTGTTATCCATTTATACTTCTTTTCTTAGAAGTCTCTTAAACCTTATTTATATGAAGGATTAAATCACCACAAAATGATGCTATTTAAATTGCAAGTGCTCTCAGTGCTTTCCAAATGGATTCAGCAGCAATCAATGCTACAGCCCAATTTCAATGTTTTTATTGTTCACATACAAAAATAACCACACAAGCAATTTGATCACACATGGATTACTTTTCCTAGGCTCCTCCATGCCTTGGAAAAATAGAAAAGAAATATCAAGTGTCCATTTTTGCGCGATACTAAATCTAGAAGGAATCCTAGTTAATACCTAAGACAATATCACCTTTCCCACATCTCCTTCATGTATTGTTTAAGTTGATAAAGTAGACAGTTAGATAGGTTAATGGAAGTCTATTCAAGTCTACCAAATCTAAGTGGCCTGGAATCATATATCTGGGTAGCAGCCTGAAACTATGAGTATTTGAATTTATACCAAATCATAGCCTTGTAGAGGCAATGCTCCAGTGGGAACAAAAATGAAACCTCTATTAACGATTCTTTCTTTTCAAATATACCAAATAAGACTGATTATGTTGTTAATCAATTTATGATGAATAATTATGATTGATAATAATGATTAAACATACTTAATCAATGTGTACTTAAAATAACTGAAAAAATCCTCTATTCAACTTCAACAGGAGTAAATATTTACTGTGTATATATACTTTTTATTGTATTAGTAGTCCCTCCATTAATTAATGATTTAGCAAATCTATAGGTTTCATAGATTCCAAATCTGTAGATTCTACTTCACTGGAAGTGACATTATTTATGACCAGTATTTTGGGAACAAAGGAGACAACATCTCACATGTTTTCTATCCTGTGTTCTATTGATGTGGTGAAGTGAATTATTCCAGAGATGGGGAGTCCCTGTTGCTCATATAAACTCATACGTTACCCCAATGATTATGGCTCAGAAACCTAAAAATAAAGCATATGAATGAAGCTGAGTTATAGTCTGAGAAGATTTTGATTAAAGCATCTCTATATCTCTGTCTTTGTAGGAAATTCATTTTCCAGGCCCTTCAGGCTATTTTATTTTTATTCCTCCCTCTCTTTAATTTATTTTATTTTATTTTCTAGTCTGGACCTTTTCACAGGTGCCCTCTTTATTTTCCATCCCTTATACAATTGTTACAAATTAAAAGAATATGGTGTAGGGCTAAAAACCATGTGTAGGTCCCGATTTCTCACTGTACACATCATTATTCATCCTAGAAGATCATTAGCCAATATAAGCACTAAGGAGGTAGGAATCAGCAGAAGAGCCCAGCATCTAAAGACCTTTTCATACCTGCAATATCTGTAGAGGTAAGTAAGCTTCCACGCCTAGAGCACAGAAGGTCTAGAATGCCGAGATAGGTTTTACCTCATGTATCAACTTGGGGCAAAACTCTGTAGTGATTGCATACGGCGCTAGCTTGAGAAAGGTTCTAAAGGCGCAAGAGTATTCAGGAGCAGAGTGCCATGCAGAATTCACCATATTTGCCACATCCGTGCCAGACATCTGGTGATCCTGTTAGTTCCTGGTCTATGTACTTATGACCCTGAGTTCTACTACTGACCTGTAATTCCGCTAAAACTTGCCCTGCCACCTCCTCCTTTTAGACATCATTTCCCCATTGCTGTGGAGAGTTCCGAGGTACGTACTAGCTCACATTTCTTGTCCTATCAAGGTATTCGTGCCAGTCAAGTTCCTTGCGGGGCTCAGCCCACTTTGTGAGCATGGAGGGCTCACCTGATCCGGGGTGGGACAGACATGTCTTCTCTTTCAGAATCTCGATTTGGGTCACAGGGACTCAATTAATCAATGTTTGGGGCTATAACTATAAGGTGGGTGAGAAACAAATCTGGGGATCCTATTGCTTACAATGTTGATTTAACAGTCTACTTGGCTTAACTGAGAAACAAGCTAACAGCAGCCTATAAACTCCAGAAACTCATTTTTAAAAAAGGCAGTTGTGTGTGTGTGTGTGTGTGTGTGTGTGTGTGTGTGTGTGTGTTTTGACCAATGAACTTTCATCATCCTACAGATACATAAATGTTCCCTGCCTCTTGTCTCTGTAATATATAACATATTATGGATGCAGGGCCACTCTACATTGGAACTTTGGCCACAATGTATAAATATCTATGGCTTGACAAAACTGTGGTTTAGAGTTGGCAGGGTGGGTGGGGGTGGTTGTGTATACTCAGTTACTCCTCTACTTGTATGTTTTTTTTTCCTTCCAAAAATCTTACAGTGCTAGTGATGTGTATTGGTGACTCCTTTGCATATGAGAGGTCCTGTGGAAATAGGGCTGTGGCAGGACTTTCTGAAATGCAAAGTGGAAGGAAGAGAAAAGGAGACAAGTAAGCCAGAGAAAGAGGAGGAAGTGGAGGACAGTGATGTGATCTAGAAGTACTGGACTCTTGACGGAACAGAGATAAGGCAGCCCACTGTCTCTCAAAAATTCAAACACTAATCATATGTTCCTCCACTCCAAATTTCAAGAGGATTGCTATTCCTGACCTTGGGTTCTATCCAGTTCCTCATTCACAGCATCTTTACTTTCATTCTCAGATTATTAGAATATTCATCCATCATGGCTAAACTCAAATGTCAGTGTTGCTGGGAGGCGTCCCCTAATCTCTCAAACCCAAATTAATCATTCTTTCATTTGCACTCTCTTAGAATTACACTTATGAATTTATTAAAGATTAATTTTATCCTACCAGAATCTATCACTAATAAATCAGTCCTCCCTCCACTATAAGTTCCATTAAAATCCTGATTAGTTCTGGCATATATTTGTGTGTACTAAATGTCATTTATATAATAAAATGAGAATAATAATAAATTATTAAAACCCTACTATTAAGCACAATGCCAGATTTTTAAAATATATCTTGAAACTGTTAATATAACTACCCTTTGAGAATGTTATAATTTCCATTTTGTCAGTAAGAAAACAACTTAAAAAATACATGGCGGGAGACGGAGAAGATGGCAGAGTAGAAGGATGCTCGCAGGTCACCCTCTTCCACAAATACACCAAGACCCACATCTACAGACCCACTCGGCCAACCAGAGCACCTGTGGAACTGCGACAGAACATCGCCCTCTTCAAAAGATAAAGACGCCAAAAATCTGGTAGGAGGAAAGGAAAAAAGAAAGAACAAAAGGCAAAGCAGCGCGGGACGGGTCCCGCGGGGAGGGAGCGGCAAAGGAGGACTGGCGCTCGCCCGCTGGGTCTCCCCTCTCCAACTGAGAGGCCAGCGGGACGGAGGGGGAGCCTCCGAGGCTCGGATCTGTACAGAGCAGCCCTTGACTAACAGAACTAAGTTAAACGAGCACAGAGCGTCCCCCGGACACCCAGCCTGAGACGCGGGCTGGCAGCGGCGGGCAGGGCCAGGCTGCACAAGCCGGGCGGGGGACAGAAGTGGCTGCACGGAGGCAGCCCCGGGGGAACGCAAGGGGCTGCGCGCCGTGGCTGTGGGTGCACAGGGCAGAACAACCTGGGCCCTCCATAAAACAGCAAGGTTGATGTGCTCTCGGGGGAAGGGTGCACACCCCCATCTCTGAAAACCCGCGGAAAGTTTTCGGGGGAAGAGAGGCGGGGCTCAGGCACAGCCGCCATATCCTCCGCGCTGAGCACTCAGGCGGGGGCGGGGGCGAAACCTGCATCCGCACTGAAGGGCTTAGCAGCCTCAAAGGCCAGACTGAGACTGGCCTGCAGCCCGGGGCAGATAGGATCCTTCCATCCTGGTCCCCTCAGAGAACTTGCTCCACAAAGACAAACAAGGAGCTGGGTTTTGGCTCGGAGCAGGGACAGGGCTGTCCCTCGGTCTTCCCCGAGCCCACCTGCGGAGCGCCGACCAGGGCGGAGCGCGCAGCCGCACAGAGAGCGGAGCTACCAGCGGCGCAGGTAGAGGGAGAGCGGCCCCCCCCCCCCCCCCCGCCTTTCGGGCAGGAACACAGCCCCTGACCGAGGTGCTGGGAGGGGGCACGACCCGCCCTCCTACCTGGCCAGTCTGCAACATCTGACTGCAGCATCCGGAGGGCAGCGACCCGCCCGCCCACAGCAGAGAGCTGCACCTGACCCAGTGTTAGGAGGAGGCGCGATCGGCTTGCCGACAGGTGCTGGGAACAGCACAGAAGAGGGCGCCAACGGAGGGCCTCTGAAAACAGCAAGCTGAGCTTCCAAAACAGGACAAAGACAGAAAGACTTCACAGTAAAAGCACACAGACTCCAGGAGAACACCGACCCCCCCTTTTTTCTTTTTCTTTTTTTTAAATCTGTTTTTACCTGTTCTATTTTCTATTACTCTCTTAATTTTTACTTCTTAATTCATTTCTATTTCCCTTGGGTTTTGAAGTCCTGCTATTGATTAGACACAGGTTTCAAATACATCTATTCATCTCCCCCCCCCTTTTTTTGTAAAGGTTTCAAAAGGACGTCTCAACCCGATTAATACTCTGCTTCAACTCACTCTTCTATTATTCATTATACACTGTTTTCAAACCCTCTTTCTCCCTTCTTTTAAAATTCTTTCTCTCTTTCTCTTATTTTTTTTTCTTTTTTTCCTAAGTTCTATTCCTAAATAGGCATCAGATAGATAAAATCCTTAAGGACCAAAATAAACAACTGATACTCCATAAACCACAGTGCCAAAGAGGTATGAGCAAGATGAAGAAGCAGAAAAGCCTTTCCCAATTAAAAGAACAAGAGAAATCCCCTGAAAGAAAGATCAACGAAATAGACATCAATAGCCTACTAGATCAAGATTTCAACAAAGGAGTGATCGAATTGTTGAAGGAATTAAAAGAGATAGTGTTTAGAGATATAAAATATGTCAAAAATGAAATTGAAGCTATAAAGAAGAGCCAAGTAGAATGGGTAAACTCATTGACAGAGATGAGGAATGATCTAATAGCTGTGCAAAGCTGACTAGATAATGCAGAGGAATGAATTAGTGATCTAGAAGACAGGGCAATAGAAAGCACCCATTCAGAAGAACTACAAGAGAAGCAAATAAAAAATAATGAAAATAGCATAAGGGACCTATGGGATAATATAAAGCGTCCCAATCTTCGCATAATAGGGGTCCCAGAAGGAGAAGAAAGATCAAAGGGGATTGAAAAGGTTTTTGAAGAAATCATGACTGAAAACTTCCCAAACTTAAAGAAGGAATCAGATATCCAAGTACAGGAAGCTCAGAGGGTTCCAAACAGGAAGAACCCAAATAGACCCACACCAAGACATATCATAATCAAGATGGCCAGAGTCAAGGATAAAGAAATGATTCTAAAGGCAGCAAGAGAAAAGCAAAGAGTAAGTTACAAGGGAACCCCCATAAGGCTCTCAGCTGATTTCTCTGCACAAACACTACAGGCCAGAAGGGAGTGGCAAGATATATTCAAAGCCCTGAATGAAAAAAAGATGCAGCCTAGGATCCTTTATCCAGCAAGGCTATCCTTGAGGATAGAAGGAGAAATAAAGAGTTTCACAGACAAAAAAAAAAAAGCTGCAGGAGTTTAGCAACACTAAACCCATGCTAATAGAAATATTGAAAGGGCTATTCTAAATAGAAAAGCAGCAGGATGCTACAGAAATGAGAAACACACAACTGGAAAGGTGATAACTCATGAATTACAAATAAAGTAAACATGAAATTCTAAAAGAAGACATACAAGTCACTGAGAGTGGGAGAGGGAGGCAGGGAAATATAGAATATTTTTTCTTTCTTTTTTAAATTTTTTTAACAGTAGGATAGGTTTGAGATCATGTTACTATCAGTTTAATAAAAACAGTTATAGTAATGGGTTGATACATTTACAAAAAAGGGTAACCACAAGCCAAAAATTTACAAAGGAGTCACAAAAATTAAATAAAATCCATGATAATATAAAGGAAAATTACCAAACCACAAAAGGAAGAAGAAAGGAACAAAGAGGATATACCAATTCAACTGCAAAGATAAGTTCAAAATGGCAATAAACACACATCTATCATTAATTACTGTAAATGTTAATGGACTAAATGCTCCAGTCAAAAGACACAGAGTGGCAGACTGGATAATAAAGCAAGAACCTTCAATATGCTGCATACAAGAGACCCACTTTAGGGAGAAGGACACATATAGATTGAGAGTGAAAGGATGGAAAAGGATATTCCATGCAAATGGAAAAGCCAAAAAAGCAGGTGTTGCAGTACTGATTTCAGACAAAATAGACTTTAAAACAAAGGCCATAAAGAAAGATAAAGAAGGACATTTTATAATGATTAAAGGAGTGATACAAGATGAGGATATTACACTCGTTAATATATATGCACCCAATATAGGAGCACCTAAGTACATACAAGAATTACTAACAGAGATAAAGGGGGATATTGATGGGAATACAATCATAGTTGGAGATTTTAACACTGCATTAACATCACTAGACAGATCTTCCAGACAGAAAATAAACAAGGCAACAGAGAAATTAAATACTACAATAGAAAAACTAGATTTGGTGGATATTTTCAGAGCATTACACCTCCAAAAAATAGGATATACATTCTTTTCAAGTGCACATGGAACATTTTCCAGGATCGATCATGTACTTGGGCACAAAAGAAACCTCAACAATTTTAAGAAGAAAGAGATTATCTCAAGCATCTTTACTGACCACAATGCCATGAAACTGGAAATCAACAACAGAGAAACAAAGGAGAAAAAAAGGAAAGCATGGAGATTAAACAATATGTGATTGAAAAAACAATGGATCAATGAGGAAATCAAAGCTGAAATTAAAAAATACCTTGAGACAAATGATAATGAAAGCACAACCACTCAAAACCTATGGGACACAGCAAAGGCAGTGCTAAGAGGGAAGTTTATAGCAATACAGGCCATCCTCAAAAAAGAAGAACAATCTCAAATAAACAATTTAACCCACCACCTGAATGAATTAGAAAAAGAAGAACAAAAAGCCCCAAAAAGCAGCAGAAGGAAGGAAATAATAAAGATCAGAGAGGAATTAAATACAATAGAGATTAACAAGACCATAGAAAAAAATCAACCAAACCAAAAGCTGGTTTTTTGAAAAAGTAAATGAAATCGACAAACCTCTGGCCAAACTCACAAAGAAGAAAAAAGAGAGAGCACAAATTAGCAAAATAAGAAAGGAAAATGGAGAAATTACAACAAACAAAATAGAAATACAGAATATCATACGAGAATATTATGAAAAACTATATGGAACCAAACTGGATAACCTAGAGGAGATGGACAAGTTTCTGGAAACATACTGTCCACCAAAACTGAATCAAGAAGAATCTGAACACTTGAACAATCCGATCACTAGAAAGGAAATAGAAATAGCAATTAAAAACCTCCCTACAAATAAAAGTCCAGGACCGGACGGCTTCACCGGGGAATTCTACCAAACATACAAAGAAGAACTCATACCAGTCCTTCTCAAACTCTTCCAGAAGATTGAAAAGGAGGGAATACTCCCAAACTCATTCTATGAAGCCACCATCACCCTGATACCAAAACCAGGCAAAGACACTACAAAAAAAGAGAATTATAGGCCAATATCACTGATGAACATGGACGCCAAAATCCTCACCAAAATTTTAGCAAACAGAATCCAACAACACATAAAAAAGATTATACATCATGACCAAGTGGGGTTCATCCCAGGGACACAAGGCTGGTTCAACGTACGCAAATCAATCAGTGTAATACATCATATCAACAAGAAAAAGGACAAAAACCACATGATCATCTCAATCGATGCAGAAAAAGCATTTGATAAAATTCAACACCCATTTATGATAAAAACTCTCGCCAAAGTGGGTATAGAGGGAACATATCTCAACATAATAAAAGCTATATATGACAAACCTACAGCCAGCATAGTACTCAACGGTGAAAAACTCAAAAGCTTCCCACTAAAATCTGGGACAAGACAAGGATGCCCACTATCACCACTCCTATTCAACATAGTCCTGGAAGTCCTAGCCACAGCAGTCAGGCAAGAGAAAGAAATAAAAGGGATCCAAATTGGAAAAGAAGAGGTAAAAGTGTCATTATATGCTGACGACACGTTACTATATATAGAAAACCCTAAAAGGTCCACACAAAAGCTACTAGAGCTGATTGAAGAATTCAGCAAGGTAGCAGGTTACAAAATTAACGTTCAAAAATCAGTTGCATTTCTATACACTAACAATAAATCAACAGAAGAAGAAAGTAAAGAAACAATCCCCTTTAAAATAGCACCCAAAGTAATAAAATATCTGGGTATAAATCTAACCAAGGAGGTGAAAGAATTATACACAGAAAACTATAAACCATTGATGAAGGAAATTAAAGAAGACTTTAAAAAATGGAAAGATATTCCATGCTCTTGGATTGGAAGAATCAATATTGTTAAAATGGTCACACTGCCCAAGGCAATCTACAGATTTAATGCAATCCCTATCCAATTACCCAGGACATATTTCACAGAACTAGAAAAAAATCATAATAAAATTCATATGGAACCATCAAAGACCTAGAATTGCCAAAGCATTACTGAAGAGAAAGAAAGAGGCTGGAGGAATAACTCTCCCAGACTTCAGACAATACTATAGAGCTACAGTCATCAAGACAGCATGGTATTGGTACCAAAACAGACATATAGACCAATGGAACAGAATAGAGAGCCCAGAAATGAACCCACAAACTTTTGGTCAACTCATCTTTGACAAAGGAGGCAAGAATATACATTGGAATAAAGACAGTCTCTTCAGCAAATGGTGTTGGGAAAACTGGACAGCAGCATGTAAAACAATGAAGCTAGAACACTCCCTTATACCATATACAAAAATCAACTCAAAATGGATTAAAGACTTAAACATAAGACAAGATACAATAAACCTCCTAGAGGAAAACATAGGCAAAACATTATCTGACATACATTTCAAAAATTTTCTCCTAGAAGAAATAAAAGCAAGAATAAACAAATGGGACCTAATGAAACTTACAAGCTTCTGCACAGCAAAGGAAACCAGAAATAAAACAAGAAGAAAACCTACGGAATGGGAGAAAATTTTTGCAAGTGAAACCGACAAAGGCTTGATCTCCAGAATATATAAGCAGGTCATACGACTCAATAAGAAAAAAATAAACAACCCAATCCAAAAATGGGCAGAAGACCTAAACAAGCAATTCTCCAAGGAAGACATACAAATGATCAAAAAGCACATGAAAAAATGCTCAATATCACTAATTATCAGAGAAATGCAAATCAAAACTACAATGAGGTATCACCTCACACCAGTCAGAATGGCCGTCATTCAAAAATCCACAAATGACAAATGCTGGAGAGGCTGTGGAGAAAGGGGAACCCTCCTACACTGCTGGTGGGAATGCAGTTTGGTGCAGCCACTATGGAAAACAGTGTGGAGATTCCTCAAAAGACTAGGAATAGACTTACCATATGACCCAGGAATCCCACTCCTGGGCTTGTATCCAGAAGGAACCCTACTTCAGGATGACACCTGCACCCCAATGTTCATAGCAGCACTATTTACAATAGCCAAAACATGGAAACAGCTTAAATGTCCATCAACAGGTGACTGGATAAAGAAGAGGTGGTATATTTATACAATGGAATACTACTCAGCCATAAAAACTGACAACATAATGCCATTTGCAGCAACATGGATGCTCCTGGAGAATGTCATTCTAAGTGAAGTAAGCCAGAAAGAGAAAGAAAAATACCATATGAGATCGCTCATATGTGGAATCTAAAAAACAAAAACAAAAACAAACAAACAAACAAAACAAAGCATAAATAAAGGACAGAAATAGATTCACAGACAGAGAATACAGACTTGTGGTTACCAGGGGGGTGGAGGGTGGGAAGGGATAGACTGGGATTTCAAAATTGTAGAATAGATTACACTGTATAGCACAGGGAAATATACACAAAATGTTATGATAACTCACAGAGAAAAAAATGTGACAATGAGTGTGTATATGTCCATGAATAACTGAAAAATGGTGCTGAACACTGGAATTTGACACAACATTGTAAAATGATTATAAATCAATAAAAAATGTTAAAAAAAATACATGGCATACAACTAGTTAACAGTGGAACTAAGATTCAAATCAAGATCTTCCTGATGCCATTGCCCATGCAATTCAATAATTCCTGAAATGAATTTTTATTCCTGGTCTGATCTAACCAAGATGAAAGGCTGACCTTGGATCATAAAATTTTGTTTAGATTAACATGAGATAAACTAAGCCCTGGTTTTATTGATGGCCGTTAACAAGACTTTGATAGACTTTCTGTAATCTTTCTTTTTTAGCAGCTTGGGAAATCTTTGCTGTAAACACTTCAAAGAGAGTACGGTTATCTCAGCTCATAAACAATTCTGTGCATATGTGCATATCTATTTGAAAGAAAGAAAGGTCAAGGTAAAAAAAAAAAAAAAGCAGCGACATAGACATTATGTTATGTCTCTATGGGATCCTTCGTGTCAAGTGCCCACTGATGAAAATGAAGGTGATAAATTTATTCTCACAGTGGAGTCGGAAGCTCAGTGTCCACTGGGTGTTCATTCAGATCCCATTAATCCAGTAAGTGTGATAATTCAAGTTCTGGCAATACGAAATACCCCATTCTAATAATGTCAGAATAAAAAAGAGACAGGTTTAATAACCCAACAAGGATTTTAAATAAAACTCAGGCTGCAGAAGAACACTATTTTAGAAAATCAAATTATGCTTCAAACACATTTAACAATCCATACAGCCTACACAGATATCATGCCTACCTGTTTTCAATACTTTACTCAAATGGTTCCACACTGCTAAACGAAATTTACCTTTCCAAGAACTACCCATACCTTTACTTCTTCAAGTGCTATCTCAACTGTGAGATCCACCCCCAACATGTTGTCCTCCAACAGCCATTGCCTCTCCATGGAGGCCCAAAGGGGTCAATCCATCATTTAAATTTCTAAATCATTATGGTTCTCCTCTCTCTCATGAACTTGAAGGAAACTAACACAGTTTAAAGAAATACCATGAGCCTGCAACTGACTTCAATACTCCTTTTTAAATTAAAAAAAAAAAATTTTTTTTTAAATTGAAGTACCATCAGTTATAATGTGTCAATTTCTGATGTACAGCACAATGTCCCAGTCATGTACATACATACATATATTCCTTTTCATATGCCTTTTCATTAAAGGTTAACATTCCTTTTGACCACTGCAAATATCTGATGTTCAAATAAAGACTCAGAGAGATGACACAATCATCCAAAACACATTTTTTTTTAATGTAAGGATTGAGATTTGAATCCAGATCTGGCTTCAAGTGCTATTCGTTTTAATTTTGCTATCTTGTTGCCTATGGGCTGAAACTATGCATAATTGATGTCTGTATCTAACCACAATATCACTTATCACAAGGCCCTCCACATGGTAGATTCTGGATAAAAGCAAACTAAGTGTTGAAACCCACTATCAAAAATATATGTAGTTGGTCATATCTATTCAATATAGCAGCCTTGAAGTTCTCATCTGAATATTAAAGTTGATTCTCACCACACATTGCTAGCAACTCACTGAAGTTAAAGCATACCTTCCCAAAACAAAATCCTTACTTAAATATTTTAAGATATTTAATAATTCAGGTATTTTATTACTTTAACAAACCCAGCTCTTAAGACACAATTATTCCAAATTAGTGAAGTTGGTGTGACAAGTGCTTGTGACCAATGAGTAAAGAGAGTCATTCATGATCATGCTAAGAGCCCACCAAATCCCACCAGCACTAGCTAGTATGGGTAAGACAAATGCCAGGCCACCCAGTACTTGGCATACCCTTAAATCATCCACTTATTTGCAAGAGATGCAAAAACTGTCACAGGACACTGAGATGACACTTAAGTCTTAGAATTCCACAGTCCCCTTGCAGAACTAAAATTTACAAGCCCTTTGAGGATTTGGCAAAGTCACTGACAGTGCTGAGCCCTGCTGGGAAGTGGAGTAACAGTGCCAGAAAATTAAGAGCACCACTCCAGGGGTGTAGGCAAGCCTGTAACTAGTCTGACAAATCTAAGGCAGTGGATGATAGCAACTAACAGCACCCTCAGGATCTCTGTAAATGCTGTTTTCTAGAATCCAGGAGTACTGCTTGAGGTTTACCATATACAGTAACACATACCTCCCCATAACCACACACAAATACAGACCAGCACTCACTCTTTCTACCTGTCTTTTCCTCTCTTCCTCTTCCTCTGTCTCTTTCAGCCATGTTGAAAAACCAAGTTAGATGGAAAAGCAAGCCTAGAGCACACAGAATTTCTGCAAACAAATGAGGGTAATATTTTCTAGAGAAACCTTAATTAGGATCCATTGAAAAATGGACTAATTCAAAAGCTGGCAAAGCTAAGTTTATCTACTAGATTTTCAGGAGCATTAAAGAAGAAAAAATATCTAAAGGCACAGAGTGCAGTGCCTGGCACAGCGTGTAATGCTCAATAATTGTTCAATAAAGAAACAAATGGATGAAGGTACAGTACTGAAGGAGTTTAATGTACAGTTCTGTTTGTTTTATATCCTTTGGGTGATTGATTATCTAACACTGAGTTAAAATAACAAAGGCAGAGAATATTTTAACCAGTCGTGTTTGTCTGCTAATATTTCTCCTCCCTTTGATGAAAACTGATTGTGTTGTTCGGGTCCTGCATTACAATATGTGGCATGAATAAAAACCAACTTTTTTTTTTTTAAAACAGATCAAAAAGCAGAAAAACCTAAATTCCTAAGACAAAGTTGTTGATTCAATAATAATGAGATCCTCTATCTTCCCGAATCTTAGATAGATGCATTAGAAATTTTAACTTCATGTGATATATAACTTGTAAAAATGGTTTGTATAGGCAACATATTTATTCTCTTCTTCAACCAAGGCCAGCCAGCTATGGGGAATTTAGGTCTGATGTGGTGATTCCATGAAGCCTTCAAGCACCTGGCTATGGATCTGAAACTCATCATCCAAGGTGACTGCTAGAGCTCCAACCATCATATCCATGTTTCAAACAGCATAATCGAAGAAGGAAAAAGCAAATAATGACAAATAGAGGTCAAGTATTTCCCTATACAAGACTCAGAAATCCCATGACACTTCCATTTTCATCTCATTAAGGAGAACTCAGTTACTGAGATAAGACTAGATGGGAGAGGTACGCTTTGTTCATGATTAGTCTGTGGCTAGCCAAGAATTTGAGGTTTTCTAGGTTTTTAAGGAAGAAGGGTAAAACAAATCTTGAGGTAGCCAAGTAAATGTCTTGACAACAACTAGCATAGCATATTATAGAAAGTTTGCAACTTGGGAACTTCATTCCACCAGGACGACATCTTAAAATGTAAACCTACACTTCTGGCTTTCACTTGGATGGGAAAGTTGGAGACTCACACAATGAAACTGTGGCCGAGGTGAAGCTTTACACAACAAGCCTTCTGTCACCCATGTTCATTGTAAGGGAAAGCATCACTTAGGCCGAGAATGAGAATGGTCAGCTGGTAAATTCATGCTATTTGTGTCTTTGCTTCTTTGTCCAAAAATCACGTATTAGATTTCCTTTTTAAATGCCTATTTAGAGTAAGTTTAATTCAGTTAAGATGTTCTGGTTGGGTAACAAGATTTAAAATTGAATATTAACTGCTAACCTAATCATTCTGCATAGAACAAAGTTTTCAGAAACCGCCCACTCCCGACACACACATATACACTTAATTCCCTGAATTTCATCATTCTTTATAAGCCAAGGATAGAACTAATGGTTACTCAAGGAGCATACAGTTTCCAGGTATTTGAAATAATCTATATAATTTAAAAATCTTTTATATTACCTTTATTGTCTCTAAGAAAACAACTACATGTTTATAGCTTCTACACAGGAGATAATGTGTGATAATGGAATATAAGTGCAAAATAATACTGCAAATTACAGGGTTTTGGACTTGCTTCTGCCTCTAACTTATCCTATTCCTTGGGCAAGTTATATAAACTCTCTGGGGCCTGTTTCCTTACCTGTAAAATCAAGAGGGTGAGTTAGTTTCCTTTGGGCTCTTTCAGCTATCAAACCCCACGGATACATAGATTTTTTTGTTGTCACTTTCAATCAAGTTTAATATTCTTCAAGAATCCATCTTTTCACCTCTGGATCATTTTGAATGTCTTAAATTTATGTCTATACCTCATGGAGTCAGCAAAGAATCTATTTTTAGCAATTTCCCAAAGGAACTGAAAGAGTGTCTCCTCTTTGGCTCATTACCTCTGAGAGCCTGTTCACTGATGCCTGCTGCTTTTACACTCTGCGCCCAGCTCCTGCCTGTAATTGTCACCAAGGTCAAACAGGTTCATCACCTCTGTCAAACGAGGGAATCAAAATGAGTTTTCTCAAGTTGAAAACTGACTTGGATTTTGGTCCCTAGGGGTGGAGGTTATGCAACACTGACTAAATAAGGAAAAGCCACACTAAACAAGCTACAAAACACACACGCACCCAGGAGCTTAGTAGTTGCACTTTCATTTCTACCTCTTTCAAATTAAGATTCTTGGTAGGAGGAAACTGCAGCTGCCTCCAGACATAGGGTACCTGTGCTGATACTGGAGGAAGCCAAGCAGGTCCTTGGGTTCTTACATATTGGTTGTCTTTCTATGAAGTCACAGGCCTGGTATCCCAACTGGAAGCTCAGTGAGACACAGAGGTGGACATAAGAATGAATTAGAGGCGGATGAGTCCAGTAATGGTCTGGGTTTCCTTCAATAGTCAAGATAAAGTAGACTCTGCTTCCTATTTCATCGATGCTAGACCGTGACTCTGTAATAAAGCTTGATACAGTCTCAAGCTCGTGCCGGCCATGCCACAGGCACTCAGCTGAGATCTCCACAATCCTGGCAACACCCAGTCTCCCTCTTGCACTATCTCTAATCTATCTCTGTGAACCCAACTTATTTCCTCCTTTGACTTCTAGATTTGAATTGAAAACTTCTCTAGAATATTGAGTCCCAGTTTTATTTTTCTCAGATGTTGCTTTCTGCTTGTAGATGAAATCAGGGGAAAGCTGTGACTATTCCCAGCTGTCTCAGTAATAAACAGACATTTCACTCTGTAATTTGAAGTTTTTAAATTGATTTTCAAATTGATTTCCTAGGTAGAAATGTAAATCCTTGAGATTCTTTTTTAAGTAAAGCCTTTGGTGCCCTTTGTAGTAAAAAGGAAAAAAAAAATTTAAGATTTCTGTGTGATAAGGATCAAGCCAGATATATGATAAATAGTCTGTCTTTAACTTTTGCATCAGGTAAATTACGAACCTGTTTTACAGGTGATGAAGCTAAGATGTTAGAAGGTTATATAAGCTTAAGGTTACTAAGCCCATAAAGGAGTATAACCATATTTCAAATTCAAGTGTGGCTTGAAACCTGGACTCTTGTTATCAGCTTGTTTATGGTAATTTTAACTTGCTTATCTAATGCCAGTTAGCCAATTAGGTTGACCTTTGATGATATCACCAGCTCCCTGTCCACTACTTGTTCCTTATGCCAGTCTGGTATTGCTGACAATTCTCTGGACTCTCTTCACTTCTCCCTGATGTTAACACACTCAGGGTCCTGTATTTAACTCTTCCTGTGATCTTCTGGGCCAGTATACTTGGCCTAAACACTTGGAATCACTCTGCCTTGTTGGTACTTCGTGCTATCTCAGAGAAGAACTCCTACGAAGTCAACACTTTCCACCAAGCCATGACTATGACCTAGCCTTCATCAGCCAGGACCGTACTGAATCAAGGACCTGAGCAGCTGAAAAGTGGGACAATTTACACACTGGCTATATACCTTCTCTCTTTATTTATTTTTATTTTTTTTAATCTTTTAAAAATGTTTTTATCCCTATTTATTTATGTCAAGGATGTCAATTTGTCAAGATTCAGGTTTTCTTTTTAGTCATTGCTTTTGGAAAGCCAAGAAATTTTGCAGACTCTGATGCAGCTGAATATCATCAACTAGAAAAATCATTTTGGGGAAAAGAATTGATACATTTCACTCCTTTTTTATCTGTGTTGAACCGCAAAGGGTGGAAAATTGAATCATATGCTACTATCCAGCGAACAAATGTGTCCATGCTAGCAATGCTTTATGATGGCTTTTCAGAGCTGTAGCAAGTCCAATCCACGATTAAATACAAATTTTAACCTTCTTGCTTCACACAGAAAATGAGATTTGTGCTGTGGACTTTTTTTTAAAATGTTGAACCCGGCAGAAAGTCTCATCTTGCCATCCAGTTTTCCTTTCCACTATTTCTACTTGCATTCCATTAACATAATGTTGAAAAATGGAAACCACTAAATTTTTTTTTTATAACTGAGCAGTAAGAGAAATGGAATTTCCTGTACTCTTTTCAACTGCCTATTACTTTAGGATTGGGTCAGTATGGAACATTGAATGATTATAAATTGATTTTTTCTTGAGCATACAGTCTTTCCATACCCCCTATTTTGAATCAGATGTATTATATGAGGAGCAAAGCATTCTGAAATGTATATTACCATTATGTGTAAACTCATATATCACTGAAAAGTGTGTACGTGACATCTAATAAGCATCTTGCCTCTTTTGAAAGTCTCTTACTTAATAAGTCTTATCTAACATTCTATGTAGACATAGTTCCCTGCCACAATTCACACTGCAGAGAGATTAATGCCCTAATCCAGCTCTAAACAAAATTTCTTTATAATGTTAAGACATCCTGATTTGAGAACAGGCATTTTAGAAAAGTCATGTTTAAATAGTTAATGGAAGTTCTGACATATCCAGCCTCAAAAAAATAGCACACTTGTATTGGCTCAAGATATTCAGATATCGAATGGATGTATTCAGGAATTTACATAAGAAATTTTCTTTCAGGGTCACAAGAGTATACATTTAATGAGTTCCTGTGGATTGTGATAGTGTTGTAGAGTCCAAGTTGTGGGTGAATGTATATTTTTGCTCAAAACTATATATATCAAATCAAATGTGTAAAAAAAAGAGTGTGTGTGCACTGATTGGAATGCTGGTGGGGATACGAGTTAATTTCTGTGAAATAACCTACTGAAATGGCTCAATCATCTTAAAAAAAAAAGAAAACAACAACCAAAAAGCACCCAAAAACTGAAAATGCATTTACCATTAACCTGGCTGTCAGCCTGTGATCAGGTGCATCATTACTCTCTTGCTTCAATCATGAATACATTTACTTACTGAAATAGCCCTGAAGGGCTCTAGGCTTTTAACTTACAGTGGAATAGATCTGTCTGAGCCTAAAAAGAAGATAAGTCACAGCTTTGGGAGCATGGCTGCAAGTCATGTATTTTCTTTTTTAAACATATGGGGGCTTATTAGGACAGAGAGATACCTGGAGAAGGCTCCCTGACCTACCAACCTCACCCTGGCCAGAAGCATATCAATGAAGCTCTATGAAATAGTCCTGGTAATACATCCTGGTGGCTGACAGGGTCCTCCTAGAACAAGCCTCTCCATACACAGATGAATGGAATGGTCTGGTGCTGAGAAGTCCGGGTCCCAAGAGCTAGGACAGGACAGGACATCCTCGTATCCCACCTCAGCCAGTCTGGATTGGAAAGATCTGGGACAAAGGCTAGGTAACAAAAAGGCCTCTGATCAGAATATAAAACTAATTGCAATAAAAAAAGTAAGAAGATTTCTAACGATAGTGTCAAAGCTAGAAATAGGGAACAAAGACAATAACTTAGTACCAGGGAGAACTGGTCTCTCAGCTTTCTTTTCTGCACTATCATCCCCCTTTCTCCATGCCTTTCTCCACATTACTCAGTCATCTGTTTGAGAATCACAGACTGTGACCAAAAGCAACCTGTCTTGAGTGATGATCCATCCAGAGAAGGGTGAAGCCTGTTTAAAGAAAACAGTGACTGGAACATTCATTTTCACCGAGGCCGGTGTTCTCTGCATGGTCCTGCACGAACACGGATGAATCCTTGTTCTCTGACTTCCACTCGGCTAGTTCCTTGTGGTTAAGTGAGTCTTTCTGAACAGAACAGACTGTTCTTCTGCTTTCCTACTCCCAATCTCTTTCCAGTCCAACATCATCTTCTAAGACACCAGATAACAGTCTTTAATGTCTAGCCATTCATGCCCTCAAACACTCTAGTCTCAGCAAAAGCTGCAAGTCTGGCTGATGCTGCTCGTCTCCATGCGTCTTGGGTTGGGCTCCACCAGAGGCAGGTCCCAGGTGGATGATTCAGCACTGCTGATACGCATTAAGGAAATGCTCCCAGGAGGAACTAGGAAAGGAGTGCAGAGGGTCAGAATAGAAGGGGGGGAGCCAAAGAAAGCTGTGATTTCAGGGAAGTCCCAGATGCAATGTGATGTTCAGTGGAACTTTGAAGAAGGAATTACACCTGAGTTTGTCTCACCTTGAGGCAAAGAAGATGGGCTTTTGTACTCTCCCATCAGTCCTTGGTTATGGGATACCCTGCATTGGAGGGGGTGCGGGTAATAAAACTCTCAAGTACTTCTGGACCTTCCCTGGATTATGGAGTTTCCTGTGGCCAAATGCAGCCTCAGAAGTTCCACATGCTTGCTATGAACCACGAAGCACACAGAAGCTGAGTGATGAGTTCAAAGAGGTGAGAAAATAGATCTCATGAATGTGAGTTGGGTACCAACCAAGTTCCACTATTAGGTGTATTTCATTTTCAGAAAATAATATGATTTCCAGGTGACTGAAGAGTTGGGGGTGCATACCATGTTATAATCTTTAATGTAGTTATTGTATTCTAATCCAAATTTTCCAGAGGAGAACCTGGGTCTAAAAGTGGGAAGTCAGTTTCCCTAAGTCACATGGCTTAGATCAGGACCCACATGCTGAACTGAATTAAGAATCACCTAGTTCCTTGGTCTACTCTCCATGTGTGATGCTTGATATCCAACAGATAGGTATGTAGCTGCCACAGACACTATTTAGAACACTGAATGGCAGTGATGTCCATATGGCATGAGCAAGAGTTAATCATGTCCCAATCTTCTGATTAACTCCTACTGTTTCATTTCAGTGGGACACAGACAGCCTGAAACGAAAGTGTATGTCAAAATAAAGCCCTTGATTCTAAGACAACAGCTGATTTTGAGAGCAGTTGATTCTTAGTGCATATTTCTTTTCCTTTTTTTTTTCCCCATCACAAGTTTTAACAATTGGATCAGACTATACATGATTAGACATGGTCTGTTCCAAACAGGAATACTGATTAATCATATGCTCTACCCTGTTTTTACAATAAAAATAAGCACTTGTTTATATAAACAATGATAGACGCAAAATTTCTAGTGATTCCCATATCTTTTTCCAGTCCTTATCTTCAGGATTTATATTCATTGTAAATAACAGAATGTGAATTTGCCTTTTACCAGAATTATATTTCTGTCATGGCACAGATTTGCTTGTTTCTATCTAAATTATCAAAATTTGATTATATTCCCTGTTAAACTTTTCCTGCTTCATTATTCTGCGTGTTTATGTCTGCTTGTCTATTTCTTTAAAATATTATTTAGAATTTTAATTCAGTTTGCCAACAACTTGGTACCTAAATAAATTTGATATATCCAAGGGAAAAAATGGTAGACATACAGAGATAGATCTTTGTGCAGAAAAGGCTGCTCTGGAATGACAGTAGATCAGAGCTACACTAAAATGAGTACCATGTTTATTCAAGTAAATGGTAGGTTTAGCACCTTTATAGAAACTAGAATGAGATTTGATAAATTTAAGTAACTTTCTGTGGATAGCCAGAACTGTCACTTGCATTACTGGAACAAGACTGATTACTTTAATTATATTTTTAGGCTCAAGTCTGTCTACAAAATGCTTGGAATTGGTCTCATGCAGGATGCATGGTTCATAGAGTCACCAGGTTTAGAGAAGAAAGGAACTTTAGGGTCTCAAGCCCAGCAGATCCCATAGTCCATGTAGGCAAACTGAGATTCATAAATAAGAAAACTTTCCCATAGGGACATAACAAATGTGTTGTCATCAGAAATTTTACAAAGAGGGGCCTTTAGAAAATGTATTGCTAATATATAATGATAGACTTTACCATATTCCACCAGGATTACTAAAACATCAAACCAATTTTAGGTTCATTCTCCTCCAATCTAATTTCCATACTGTACCAACTTTGGTTTAAATTCTTTAATGGCTTTATTTGTATTTACTGTGGCTCTTTCTTATCATGTACCTCTGTCCCTCTCTTATTCCTCCTCCTAACACTACCCACCATCCCTCTGTTCCAAATATACCGAAGAACACATACATACATCAAAAATGTTTAACGCTCCTTCTTACATCCATGCTTCTACTGGCTATTCTCTCTTATAAACACTTTCTATCTTCTCTCTGGCTTTATCTAGTTAAGATAAATCTAATAAACACAGAAATGTTTCTGCCCTTTGTGTTCTCACAACTCCTGCTTATAATTTCTACCAGAGAGTATACTATTGTGATATTCTGTTGACATTCTTTTTCCATCAGTAGAGTGTATTTATCCCCAGAGCAGAACTCCTGTCTAATTCATCACTGGAACATAGTACCTGGCACATATGAAACATTCAGTAAGCATGTTGATTACTGAAAATATAAAAATGATAACATACACACTGTTAATGTAACACTGCTCTCTGGAGGGTCCAAAAGAGTCATTTGAAAGTGACCATGAAATCTGTGGGTTATGGGTAACAAGTTTGATTAATAACCCTCTGACTCCTCTCATTCATTTTGTTTAAAATCTCCTGGTCTTTTGGACTTTAGTGGTAGACGATTCAGATTGTGAATCTCATTGTGACACTGCGAAATACTGACAAACCCTACTGGTAGACTGATGGGTGCTTAAAGGCAGAAAAGTGTTGTGATATAAATATATATATGGTATCATGCATTGTCCAGGATACTTCTGGTGCAAGCAACAATCAGCCAGTTGGAAAAAGAGAACCATTGGCTTATCTGATTGGCAGGCCTAGAGTTGGCACAAAGAAAGTCATTGCCATATTGAGCACTTCAAGTGGTATTCTTGGTGTTTGCTCTCCTCTCTCAACTCTTGATGGTCTTGGTTACTTTTACTCCTTAGATGGGATCTCTCCACGTGGTGGAGATGATATGCCTCCAAAAGCCCACATTTATCTACTCTCAATTTAGGAACTACAGCAGAAAGATTCAATCTTCCTGCTATCTGTGACACAATCTTCCCAAGGAAAATCCAACTAATACAGCTTGGGCTATACCAACCATCCCAGATCACACACCTATCCCTTGTTGTGTAGCAGGTGAAGAAAAGGCAGTCCTTATAGTCCTCTAAGACCACAATGGTTGAGATGAGGAGTGTTTCAATTTAGGAACAGATAAAGGGTGGTGTCTCACTAGGTTTGTCTGATGACTGATCAAGTGCCTGACATGTATGTTGAAAAAAAATGTGCAAGGAGAGGAAATAAGACCACAACTATCACCCTCAAATTGATCAAGTATTTATGACCTTGTCTTTAATTGGTGCAGACCCTGTGCTGGACACTAGGATTAGAATGGTTCTGCTTTCAAAGGGACTAACATCGGAGATAAGGAATCCAAAGACAAAAGATATCTTTGTTCCAATAAAAAATTCCTGAGGCCCACAAATTCTTGTGAGTGCAGTCCCCACTGCTACACGTGTACAGTCACAAACACACACAAAGTGGATTTCTGCACTCATCCATAGGAGTCACATAATATCACAGAGAAAGTGCCCTATCATAAGTGAGGTTGTTTAGTTTAATAAACATACACCACCTTGTCAATCATCCAAATGCCTACCTAGGCCTATGATCATCCTTTTATTTAGTACATATTGAACTGTCACTTATTTATTTATGTTTTTAGACTGTGATGATGTCAATGAAAGCTACCCAAGGAGATACAATGATTTCATACTGAGATATGTTTAATATAACAGACATTGGTTTGGAAACAGAGGAACTAAAGAATATAAAATCCTAAGCTGGTTATTAAAATGGACCTAGTGTCAGTTCTATCTATCTTATGTTACCATGAGAAGTCATTTTATCCCTAACTGGTCCTGTTCTCCATCAGCAAAATGAGGATAATCATATCTGCTTAATGGGGTTGCAATCAGCAAGGTACAGAACCAGTAAAAGAGTGAAAAGAGCTACTACACTGGTTGTGTGTTTGTGGATTAGCAATGCTTTTATTAATTTCAAGATTCTGGATAAAATTTTTAATTAATCTTTTCTCTCATCTGTTGTTTATGTCTTGGATGTTCCTAGTGCAGACTTACAAATGTTCTTTATCATGTTTCTCTTTCTGGAAATAAGTGAAATGCAGAGAGAGAGAGAGAAATAAGGGGAAAATATAGGGTAACTCTTATGCATCTAGGGCACATGAGGCGACAAGTATTATGCACCATCGTTAGTATTATTTCTACTGAAAGCCCTTGGAGATGTGACGAAGTGCTAATCATACTCCCTCAAAGATTGACCTAATCACAGAATGTCTGTGCTGGAAGGGCCATTAGAAGCTCAGGACACAGAAGTGCACAGTACACCTCTTGGGGTTCTCTTTTCTAGTTCTCATGGAGGACATCTCCTTTACATACTCTCCTTTACCGTCAGTTTCCATTCTCCATCCAGGGCTTCAGGCAGTATGATTCTGCCTTTAGAGAGCCAAACAAATAATGGCAATCTGCAATACCAAACTGCTCCAGCTTGCACATGGTATAGATGAGAATTCCGATACATGGAAGATCCATTGCCTAGAGGACAACCACAAACCAGCACAACAGCAGAAGCAGAATCAGAGTTACGATAGAGGCTTTCTTGATTCCCATTTATGAGGAAAGGGATTTAAAACCACGTCACAAAACCAAAGCAAATGTTAGGAACAAAAGTGCATTTGGTGACCTTCAGATGTTTGTTCCATGGGGCATCAGAGAAAAATCCTAGCCAGCTGCTGCACTAGAATATCTTGGGTAGCAATGTCTTTGCTGGTTACGGAAAGAAGAGGCAAAGGATATACTGTAAATAAACCATGTAGGAAGGAATGATGGTCAGTTATGATTTGTCTGAGAGGAAAGTAAGCTCCACTTTTTTTTTTTAAGTTTCTCTCTGCCGAGGGGTTTTCTAATAAATTGAAAACATGATTTAATTGCAACATGGACTTTCTGAGAAGAAGAAAGTGATCTTGATAATAGGTCCAAGTCAATGTTTTATAATAATAGTGTTTTTTAACTTTGTTTTTTTTTTTTTTTGCCTCTGTTAGAGGCAGAAACTGTTCCAGGTAGCATCCAAATATCACATATCAGCCTAACATTTGCCCTATTTTACAAATTTACAGATTGCACAAATGACTAAGTCTTAGATTGGAGAAGTGTCTCATCCAGGGTCACTTAACTGGTGGCAGAGCCAAGGACAGAGCACTGATCTACGTGATTCTGATGTCTATGCCCTCCCTAACAGGAATAAAGCACTGAATCTTCACTCACTCTCTCCTCCTTTTTCTTCTTTTGTGCACAGAAGACAAACTTATAAAGTGTTCAATTACAGTGCATTTTAAATACCATTTTAAATGATAAATTCACGACAGCACAAATTTATTTAGATTCAAAACATGTTGATAGTAAAGGATACCTACAGGTTCCACCTCTTGGTTGCTTAAGACCAAGTAAGAGATTACGGGTTGAAATTCTTTTCAGGAAAATTTGGGATTTTGGGTTTTGCAAAATATAAGTATTTGAATAAACAAAAAGTTACAAAATCGTTAGGTACTATATATATACTATGAAGTTACCTATTTTATACATTATTTTGTATGTATTACCATATAAACATTATTAGGTTGTTGTAATTTATAGAATACCTCCTCACTAGCATACGTTCATAGAACTGGTTTGAGTTTGCAGATAAGGCAATGCAAAGTTCATGGGCTCAGATGTCATATAGCTCTACACACCTAACCCATGTGAGAAATTCTCTTCTGTAAATGGGAACAATGATGACTGCATTGAAGAATTATATATATACGTGTGTGTGTGTGTGTATGTATATATATATGAAGTTAGATAAAGTATATAAAACATCTCGTTCTTAATGTATATTAGCTATCTTTTGGTTTTGAGCAGGGATTCTGAAGATAGATGAGAGAACTGAAATCTACAGAAACTGAGAAATGTTGCCCCAGAGAATATAACCAGTCCATTCACAATTTTATCTGTGGTATGTTGTCTCTAAATATTGCTAAATTATTTGCTAAATTGGAAGGCACAAATTAGGCTTTATTAACACTCCCTGAACCACTGGCCAAATAGTGGTGCTTTGAAAATATTTTAACTCTGTCAGTTTTTATCAACTGATCAGCTATAAGCAGTTTCTTAGATTAAATGAGATCAAATGGGACTTGAGGCTGTCAGATTTCCATCCGGCTGTTTCAATCATCATTTAAACTGTGTTTCTGGGTATACAGCAACACGTTAAATTGCTAGACAATACATGCAGAAATGATTTATGCTGAATTTTAAAAATTAGTTGAGGAGGGGGTGGTTCAAAGTGGTATCTTTTAAAATGAAGCATAAACTTTATATTGATATCTCCAAATATTGTTAATGACAAATGGAATTCAACCTGCTCTCCTTGCGTTTCTAAAACCTTCTATGCTTGTCTGTACCTCAATAATAGATCTTCTTAGCTCAATAAGGGTAAATTGGGAATTTGGGATTTGCAGATACTAACTACTACATATAAGACAGATAAACAGCAAGGTCCCACACTATAGCCCAGGGAACCATATACAAGCTCACAATGAAAAAAAAGATGAAAAGGATAAATATATATATATATATATATATATATATATATATCTGAATCACTATGCTGTATACCAGAAATTAACAAATTATAAACCGACTATATGTCAATAAAAAGTAAATAAGCATATTCATTTGCAATAATGGAAATGATTTTGCCACTGGTATCACCCAGCACAGTTCTGCTAAGACGACTTCTTTCAGTTCTTAAAGCCAAGTTTTAATGCCCCCACCTCTTGACCAGCCTCCTATTCTGGTTGCCCAAAGGCCATGTTTCCCTCCTCCAAACTCCCACAGTGTGTTTCTCCCTCTCTTTTATATAAGGTAGTTTTTACCTCTGAAGATAGTTATTTGTCTGGCTATCTTCTCTCCCTTAACAGAACATATAGGAATTGAGAATTGCACATCTCTAGAATCCTGAGGATTGTTAAACAGCATGGGTATACAGAGAGATAACTCGAATGTCCCCTCCTTTCTCCCTCAAGGTCATGTAGACAAAAGACAGTTTATACGATTTATCTTTAGATTTCCCAATGCTCAGAAACAGGACCAAATGCAGTCAGTATTTGGACCACATGAATCCTAAAGTGTGGGATAGCATGAAGTTTCCTATTCCTCAAAGGTGTTTTCTGTTCTAATTCGTTAAGGCTCACCATGGTTTTAGCACATATTCCTCAGGATTGTTCACTTCCTAAAAGAACTGCAATAGAAGTATTCTTTGAGATAAAATAGATCCTAAAAAAATCAGTAAAAATCTTTTTAAGGGGGAGAGTATAGCTCAAGTGCTAGAGTGCATGTTTAGCATGCACAGGGTCCTGGGTTCAATCCTAAGTACCTCCATTAAAATAGCTAAATAAACCTAATTATCTCTCCCCCAAAAAACAACATTTTTAAAAAATAGTTACAAAAAAATCTAGTTCATCCTTTAAAACAATGCAATACTCATGTTATGATAACTCACAGAGAAAAAAATGTGACAATGAGTGTGTATATGTCCATGAATAACTGAAAAATTGTGCTGAACACTGGAATTTGACACAACATTGTAAAATGATTATAAATCAATAAAAAATGTTAAAAAAAACCAATGCAATACTCTGCAAACTTTGACTATGAGAACATAGAAGCATATTAATTACAAAACAATGTTTTTATAATATGTTATTAAGTTATAAAGCATATTAAAAACAGAATATACACAATGGTCTTGTTTTCTTCAAAAAATAAACTATAAATGTATGTGAGTATGAATATTCACTAGACTATTTAAGGGCACAGTATTGGCATGCCAGGATTGGATGTTTACTAACCAGAGAAACTTACTTACTAGCTAAATATTATGAACTAGAGAAAGGTACTTCATCTCTATTTGCTTCATTTTTATTATTTTTAAGGTATAAATACTAAAAATACCTAGGTAGGGAGGTGGAACTTCATCCAGGAAGAAAAAGTATTGCAGACAGAAACTTAGCAGAAGAACATTCAGTAAATATTTGATATTTCATATATACACTGAAAGCATATTTTAATAATCATGGCTGTAAACACATATTTAGGTGGTCAGTCTTGGCATTTTACTTTTGTTTCTCTTTCTAGCTTTTCTAACATTCTCTAATGAATTGGTGTTACTCTTCCAACCATAAAAATGCTTATAAAAAATAGCCTCTTTAAATTTCTTTCATTCCACTTCCACTGAGGACCTGCATTGGTTTTTATCAGGGCTACATGGGTACGTGGAAAATATGTTACTCAGAAACATACCATAAAACACCTTCTGATGTAAAATTCAAGCTCATGTGATATTAAAGTGATCTGCAAGCAAGTGTCAGTCCAACTTTAGAAAAGACCAAGAATATCTAGTTTCTAGATATCTAATGGGCACCAGATGCCACAATGAAGTGAGCAAACTGTTCCTTAAAGGATCCTACTATGTAGCAGGCAGGGCAGTCTATTCAGGGCAGTCCCAGCTTACTAAAGGGAAAAATCTTGACACACTTAACTTCCCCAGGGGCTATGGATCATGTTTTGTCCTCTAACACCAAGAGCATCCTGCACTATAAATTCACCAAGGAGACAGTCAATAAACATTTGCTGAATGAGTGCTTCATGAACAAATATTGGGAGAAAATCATAGATTTAAAGAGGCATCAAATCTATAATGTTGACTGTGTTAGAGTTCTATTTTTAAAGCAACTCTTTCAAGATTTTTGGACTATTCATCCAGGCAGCTGTCCATTTCCCATATGACCAAGCACATGGAACTACAAGACATACGGCCAAGGTTAAATGGGCAGTTTTCAGCTCTACAGTCCAGTGAATATGATGCATCCAGCAAAGGCTAGTGGTAGGAATTCAGTAATCTTGGCTTTCCCATCACTAAGGCAACCTAATAAGAGGAGCTGTCCCTGAATTAACTTGCAAATAGGAAATGGTCCAAAAGCCTTTTTTTTTTTTTAAATCTCTATCTTTATAATGTACACATACACACAGTTATCTGAAAGTATTGATTGATTGCTTTAACATTTCTGTGGGGTACTTAAAGGTCTGGATTTCTGTGATGGTCAATTTTATGTGTCAACTTGACCAGGCCATGAGATACCCAGATATTTCCTTAAAACATATTTTAGGGATATGTCTGTGAGGGTGTTTCTTGAGATTAACACTTGAACTGGTGGACTCTGGAAAGTAGATTATACTCCCTAATGAAGGTGGGTATCACCTAATCCACTAAAAGCCTAAATAAAGTTGAAGGCTGAATAAGAAAGAATTCTTTCTTTTTGCCTTACTATCTTGGAGTTGGGGCATCAGTCTTCTTGTGTTTGGATTCAGACTCATTCCTTTTATATATATATGGACTATAATTGTTAATGAATGCAAAAAACACGTGAGTAATGAAATGTGTTAAAATTGTTATGACAACTGAATTGAATAATCAAGAAAGTCCTGAGTCTTGAAGTTCATTTGCATGCTTTGTATCAGAATTTTCAAGTTATCTTTCTTTGTTACGAGGGATAGCATATCTGGTTTTGAAGTTTTCCGTTATTTAGAGATTGTGTTCTCCAAGGAACCCCAAGATATCCATTCTGAGTCCAGATGCTCAGAGAGCGGTGTCCTGGCCTATTTTTAAGCCTAAGCTCTCTCTCATTTATATAGGTATCTCCGGCTTTTTGAAAAGAAACAGACATATAGATATACTGAGAAAATATCTGTTGCATAGCCAAAGTAGCTTTCTTTTTGTTATTAATCAAAACTTGTTGAGACTGAGTGTTTACTTAACATCTTTTATAAACATCTTTTATAATGGAATTGAAATAATACCCTGTATTATGTATTATTGCATTTCTGGTTTGGCCAACATCCCTACTAAGGTTTCTTTCTGTCATGCATATTCCAGCCCAATTACCCACTCTAGAGAGAGATTTTTTTTTTTTCCCTAGGTTAAATTATTTGCTATCTAAATACGAATAAGAATGTGGACAGAGGAGGAGGAGGCAGAGGAAGAAGAGGGGATGAAGGGACGGAGAGAAATAAATTTCCTCAGTCACTAAACTAGTAATTATGATATCAGTCTTCATTTATTTTAGGTGCCTTGGTCCATTTTAGGTGCTAGGAGGCAGTCAGTAATTTGGTAAAAGAAAAATAAGCTCTGAATTCTATCACATACAAAGAGAATTACCACTGTGAGCACGCACAGTACGCCAGAGAATGTCTGGAGACATTTTAACATGGAGCATAACAGCTATTTTATTGAGTGCCAAAACTGTACAAGTCTGTTGTTTATGGGTACAATATCCAAAACTTTCACCATTTTAATTTTCACCATTTAACTTTCACCAAATCATTTTAATTCTTACTCTTTTGCTAAGTAAATGGAAAAATCATAGTGGTTACTATAATGTTAAGCTCATATGTCTAGAAGTTGCTAAGATCAGTTTTGAATATGTATCATTTTGTTGTCAAAACCCAATTTCATTACATCATATGAACTTCTTGTTTTCGTACTTGCTCAATCTTCATACTTTAATGCCTTCAACAGCATAACGTCATTCTTTAATTATTGGCAATTTTTTTCACTGGCAAACTCACCAAGATGATGACTTGCCTGTGTAGCTTTTGAAGGAGGACTAATAAAATGGCCACATTTAGGCTAAGTGATTGCTTATTCTTATGCTTGCCCTTGTTGCCGAGTCCAAACTCATTCTGCTCGCTGCACGACAGGCCAATAAATCGGAAGACGAGGTGTTGGGGCAAGGAATGGTGACTTTATTCGGAAAGCCGGCAGACCGAGAGGATGGCAGACTATTATCTTAGAGAACCATCCTGCTCTAGTCAGAATACAGTCTCCTTTTATACAAAAAATAAAGGAAAGGGTGTGGCTGTTGTTGTAATCTTCTTGCTGCAGGCATTCTTTGTTCTTGCAGCCATCCCCATGGGCTAGGTCATGGTGTCCCTGTAAACCTCCAATAAAACAAAGGTTATTCTCTACTACATCTTTAGACCCGTTAACAAACCTGACTGACTGGTTACTACTCACAGCTCCAGGCCCATTGTCAAAACTAAAGCTTTTGATCTTACTGTTTCTACTTTATTCCAGTCATCAAAAGCCACAGTCATACTTGGTCTTTGAGTCTATCTCCAGGGAGAAGGTAACAGAACTGTAACCTTCCAAAGTAAGCTAAATACCAAGACCACACCTTGGGCACTTACAAGATAAGAAGATCCAAAAAAGTGACAATCTCCATATAATTGGTCGCCTGGAGGCATCATGATGCCACCCTAAGTCTTAGGAATCTGTTGATTGTTTATTGTTTGAGCTATGGCTATATAATCACCCGGCCCCATCCTCAAGGTGAGTTCACAGTTTTGAAGGCACTAGCCTACTGTGAGTCCCATTTGCCCAGCAAAGTAATAAAGCTGCCTCTTTTGTTCTAAGCTCCAAGACCCAGTCTCTGAGTTATTTGGCTCAACAGGGATGGGGGCCAATATTTCGGAAATACTTCGACGTTGAATCTTTCTTTAATGTCCTTTTATTTTGTTTGCTGAGCAATTAATAGATTAATTTGCTAGAAAATGTCAAAAAAAAAAAATAGAAATGTTAAGAAAAGGTGTGTGCTCCTTTGCCAGAGTTTCAGAGTGATGTCATATAGAGTGTTCAGGTCTGAGACAGGAAGGGGGCAGGGCACAGCCATTCAAGGAATGCCGCACCAATTAACATCAAAATGGTGAAAGATTCAACCCCCAGTAGGCCTTGAGGCTCAATCTGGTGGGAGATTTGACTTCTAGCAGATCTTTAGCTTCATTATACGTTCATTGTAATATATTAACATGGTGAATAACACGCCCACAGTCACCATGGCAGTCCCAAGGCTAGCCACAAAAGGTCAAAAGTGGGAAATGGCCAACTTCCTGGGAATCCTAGCCCCTTTCCCAGACTAGTTAGACTGGTCCGTCCACTTATTAGCATATGAAGCCACCAAGCCCATAAAAACTGACAACACGTACCTCGAGGCTGCTGCCCCCTCTCTCTCCCTCTTTGGAGAAGGCCCACACTCTGTCTATGGAGTGTGTACCTACTTTTAATCTGACCTTCCTGCACAAAGCCAAGGACCCACACTTGGCGGGGCACGTCTAAGGGGCTCAGCCAAAGCCTGGGACACGGCCCTCACATCCCACATCTGTTTTTCCTACATCAGGTCCATCTACTGAAATCTTTATGTCAACAAAATTAGAATATGCCTCTGAGGTGGAGACCTTACATCTTTCTTCTGAAAAGAAAGTCTGAAAAGAAGGTCTTTGAAGCAATATACTTAATTATCCTGAACTCAGTTTCCTCTCTTGCATCAACCTCTCAGGCTACTTGAAAGGATATTAGATAATTCACATGAATGTGCTTTGCATATGAAAGTTACTTAAGAAATATTATTTTGCTCTTTTTCCTCCTTTGTAGGACAACTAATTAATTATTATTGGTAGGCTAGCCCTTGTGTGTTTTATTTGTGTTGGCGGGGTGTGGGGAGTATCATTATTTATGTTACTCTATATAGTACAGAATATATGGAATCAATTTCTATTGCATAATGTCAAAAAATGCTTTGTCCTATAATGTTTACATTAATTTAATTTTAATACAGACAAAGCAGACAAATATTAGGTGTGCCAAACTACAGGTATTATTTAATTCTGAATATTTTTCAAGAGTATGTGGTTAGAATATATATGCATAGCTCTATGTATGTGTGGGTGAATGAATTCTCCCTTTAGATCAGATTATTGTCTTCCCAAGACAAACATGAATTAGTATCAATATATCAACTAATAATGTCCTTTTCATTCCATAATCATGATTTCAGTAAAGCACCTATTCTGTACCAGATATTGTATCACTTTCAGAGAACTACTAAGATAAAAAATTACTTTATAATTACAAGTATAATATTTTTTTGAAAACCTATTCTTTGCGAATTTGAAATACATCATTACAATCCTCAGATAATGACCACAGAGTGCTACCCTTATCACAGGTGAAAAAACACAACAGTCACTTGTCCAAGATACAGCTAGTAAGTGGATAAATAAAGACATTCAAGTTAGAGCTATATATTTGCTAGTGCCAGAAACATTAACTGAACCACAGTAAACATTTATATATATACACACACACACACTAACATCAATAACCTATTGCTGAAAATGAAGCTGCCTCGAACACAGTGGCTTAAACGCAGCAAACGTTACTGTTGCCCAGATGACTCTGGTGACCCACGGCCAGAAAGGCCCTCAGGCAGGAAGAGGATGTTGCTTGTACCCCATGGGCATCAGATTAGTCAGTGCTGAGGGGGCAGTGGAAAAGCACAGGAGGTATTTGTAACTCATTGGATTGATTACCCTCATGTTAACTTCTTTTCATTCATTCAATAAAACTAGGTTGAGTATCTTTCAGATGACTGCCAGAGAGAATAGCAAAAGAGGACAAAAACAGAAATGAAGGAGCAACAGAAAATAATCAGCAGTAGTGTAAGATGGAAACTTGCTGTTAGGGACTCAGAAAAGCTCGTGCAGATGGCTTTGTGATAAAATGCTCCATGGTTCCAAGGGCACAGAAGTCTGCAAGCTCTAGCTCATTCTCACATAGACAGGAAATGGACAGCCTCATTCTCTGACACTCCAATATATAGTTCATCTTCAAGAGGCCGCTTCTTATGAAGCTCACAGATAAGCAATGAAGAAAGCTCGATGCCACTCCACTTTGGGAATAATTACTAAGTATTTATTTTCGCTGGGTTACTTTGTTATTTCAAGTGCTAACTTCTCCAGAGTTAGTACTTCAATGTATTTCCCATTCAATATTATTTTCTATCCTCTTAAAAAGAATTATATTGTAAAACAACTAAAAGCTGTTAAAACAACTAGTAAAACGATTCAAACTAAATGCATGCGACCACTTTATTTTGCAGGCACTGTGTAACAGTAAAACAGATACTAATGATTGTTGGTTTGTGGTATATTAAGTAGTTGTGAAATAGTTATTAAGGAAAAAATATAGAAGAGGTATCTTCTGAAGGATATTAAGCTTAAAGTCCAATTTGCTAAATCCTCCTTTCAAGGGGAAAATAGGAAGCAATTGCAATGGACACAGCAGGATGCAAAGTTTTACATACTTGTTCTTACGATTAAAGAAACAATCCAACTAAATGGTTCTATTAAAACAAGAGATCAGGCAGGTTGTATTCAGTTTAGGACCACAATTCTTAAGCATCTAGACCTTTAAAGAAAGAAGCTTAAATTCATCTTATCTTAGTTTTACGAGTAAGAAAAAAAAATTCAAGGTCACAGTAATAGTCAGAGGTAAAACTGGAGACTGTACTTGGCTTTACCAGAAATTCCACTTGGATGGGTCTAGAGTCTGAAATGTTATTAAGAAATGAAAAAAGAATGGGCAGAAGACTGGAATAGACATTTTTCCAAAGAAGACGTGAAGCTGAATAACAGGCACATGAAAAGATGCTCAACATCACCAAGTATTAGAGAATTGCAAATCAAAACCACATTGAGATATTACTTCACATCTGTCAGAATGGTTAACATCAAAAAGTCTACAAATAGCAAGTGTTGGTGAGGATGTGGAGAAATGGGAACCCTGAACACTGTTGGTAGGAATGTGTGCAGCCAATGTGGAAAACAGCATGGAAGTTCCTCAAAAAACTATATATAGAACTACCACATGAACCAACAATTCTGTCCCTGGGTATTTATCTGAGGGGAAAAAAAAGAAAGAAAACACTAACTTGAAAAGATACATATACTCTAGTGTTCATAGCAGCATTATTTATAAGAGCCAGTCTATGGAAACAATCTAAGTGTCCATCAACAGATGAATGGATAAAGAAGATGTGGGATATATATGTGGAATAAAATAGAATATTACTCAGCTATAAAAAAGAATGAAATTCTGCCACTTGCAGCAATGTGGATGGACCTAGAGAATATTATCATTAGTGAGATAAGTCAGACAGAGAAAGACAAATACTGTATGATATCACTTATTTGTGGACTGTAAAAAAAAACACAAATTAATGTATATAACAAATCAGAAACACTCATGGATCAACTATATTTCAATAAAAGTAAAAAAAAAAGGAAATGATGGCACTGGCATTAGCCACTTGGTGTTCACATATTAACTCCTCTAGGAAGGAGTGTCATCTTCAAAAGTCAAGAAGAATATAGGCACTTGTTGTGCAGCACATTTCTAGAATGTATTCATCCAGGATAACTGGGACTTTATACCACTGAACAACTCTCCATTGCCCTCACAAAAACAAAGGGGTACAAGGAGACTTCAAGAAGTGTTGGATAAGTCTATTTCCTTGACTGTGGTGATGATGCCCCAGGTGATGGCTTACGTCCAAACTCATCAAATTCTATACATTAAATATGTACAGTTTGTTGTATATCAATTATACTTCAATAAAGCTTTAAAAAAAAAGTCTAGAGGATGACAAATAGTCTTTCTTCCTCTTAAATGGCAGAGATAACCTTGCTTGACTTGTAGATGGGATTCTTGCAATATGGGTCAGTTTTGATTCTTTTTTCTTTGTTTTGTTTTTACACTCACGCTGTTCTGAGTTTGAATTTAGGTTCCAAGATTTACCACTTGTGTGAACCTTGGGCAATTACTTTTTTATAAGCTTCATTTTTTTAATCTGTAAAATGGAGATTATAATTCTACATAATCCATTTTTTTTAAAAATATAAAATGAAATTATACCTATAAAGGGCTTTAAGAAGATTCTAGTATATGCTAGTCATTCAATGAATATTAGACACATATTAACTTGATAACACTTAATAATTATAAAGCACAGCAGTAGTACATTCTATATGGAATGATCATAATAAATCCATCATGGAATATTTGGGGTATATCTTAGAATATGACATGACAAAATTAACTCAAAAAAAAGAGGTTGACATGCAGCTTAAATGTCCAAAATCTTCCATGTTCTGATTAATGGAAAAATACTAATTCATTACTAGAACTTAAAAAGTCAAAAATATACAGTGTAGTTTCAAGAAAATATAACAAATCTAGCTTAAAAGCATAAAAATATAAGAAACTCATAGGAATACTGAAGAGTAGAAAATATTTAACTAATCAAAAAGAATGAAAGAAAAAAGAGTAAAGGTATGACTAAAAGAAAATAAAAATTTAGGTGATAGATTTCAGGTAAAACATATCAATATGTTAAACGTAAATTTACAAATGCTTCAATAAAAATATAAAGATTGTCAGACAGGAAAATATATTTTTAAAAATTAGCTACATACATGTTCCTTCCAAAAGTCACAATCAAATATAACAATAGGAAAAGATTAAAAGTAAAGCAAAATGATGAACTTCTGGTTTCTGGTCCAAGATACAAGGAGCTTAGAAGTCTTCATTCCTATGTCACAACAGGGAAAAGGCTGAACAAACTCAAAATCCACACATCTTAGAATCATAAGAAAACTGAGGTCACATTAATGAAGACAATTTAGGTAACATATTTAGCCCCTGTATTTTTCTCTCTTCTTTAAGATGATCATTTAGGACTAAACAATTTCTAATGACTCAGTTGGATATACACATATACATACACACACATAGTAGCTTTACAGAAAGACAATCTGTTAAAATTTAAGTCATGAAAATAGGAAGATTCATTTCCTAGGGTTTTATAAACATGAGGAAAATAACAGTAATTTTAAACAGCATCTACATTAAAGCTTTATTTCCCCTCACCAACATGAAGGAGAAAAAAAATGGAAAATATATATGCATTAATATTAAAAAAAATCTTTGTGGGGAGGATATTTATAGTGGCTGCTTTTGGATGCAGGGAGAGTTTAAACTATATATTTTTCTTTTTTCTTCTGTTCTTTTAAAATTTTTCTTAATAAACATGATATTATATACTATGTACACTTACACACATATGCACACACAACACCCAAAATGGAGTAAATAAAGTCCACTCAGAACACCACAAAGCAGTAGGATATTTTTCAAATAAACTTGATTTAAATAATGATTTATTGACTATTAACAAGCTCTATTTGATTCAATGAATTATCAGTGGTAGCTTGATCATTTCACTGAGCCAATTTTATTCTTAAATAAAAGGTTATCTCTGTGGCCCCCAAAGAGCCAATCTTCTCTTGAGGGTGATCCTGTTTTGAATCTTTCTTAGTAAACAGAATGGCATATTCTGGCTTTTTTTCCTGGCCACCATCTGGCCTTGGTGTAAGAAATCAGTTCCACAGCAACCATCGAACTCTGGTGCACTGAAAGGCATGTCCAAACTATGCTTCTGTAAATATCTTTAGCACAACTGACCTTTTGTTCTTGCAGAAACAGGCTCAATTGGAACAAGAAGGAACCTGTCATGCCATTTCCCTGCTACAATATTCATTAGTCGGGGGCCATGATCTTCTGTGTCTCTACAGAAGATTCTTGTTAACAAGCCTCCAGTCAGCAATTTGCTCTTTCCCTGTGCCTCGGGAATGTTTTATCAGGATAACTAATTCTTAAATGAGCCTTTTCCCATAGCATATCTCTTAACGTTTTTGGACACAGTTCCCTTCAACAGTTACTCTTTGATGACAGAAAAAACTATACTCCTAGCGTGGCATTTAAAACCCCCACAGGTGAGTCCTGTCCCACCTTCACTGCTGAGTCTGCCTTCTGGGCACAGCAATTAGCACAGAGGAGAAGCTTAGTCACCAGGAATCTGTGCAGCTCTGGGTTTGATGTGTTTACCAGGAAAAGGTGAGTCAAGGTCTTTCTAGATTCAAATCTTCTAGGAGGAAGATTTTTTTTTTTTTAAATATATATATACTCACCAAATAATTTTGAAAAGTGGCTTCAGGCTTTTGACAAATGTGGAAAAGAGAATATAAAATAGCACATTTTAGGTCAACATAGACTTGACTGTTTGCCTGCATTTGAGAATTATTATATATTTGTACAATGCATCTTATACCATATTTTGCATCTATAGATTTCTACATATTATGCTGATATAGGCTACATCGAGGGAAGGGGTCAGGGACACACAGAGCCTGAGGGAAGATAGCTGATCAAGAACAAGGTATGAGGGGTTAGAAAATGATTCAGCTGACTGAGGAAACAGTGACCACACGGCCAAAGTGTCAGATACACAAGCATGATTTCCTTTTTCTGTCATTTATTTGATGAAGAAAAATTATAAAATGATGTACTTCCTCAAATTTGTGAGACTTGGAGTGTCTTACTGTGGCCTTTTTGGAAGTAAAGATTATGCAATCTGAGGTCATATCAGTTGTAGGAGAACATCACAACTAGACTTTATCTCTGACATCCTCTTTGCTCACTTCCACGTGTTCTGTGTCCAAATCTCCACATAGATAGGTGACTGAGTGACAACATGGAGAGGCTAATGCCTTTTCAAGAAGATCTTTATTAGCAGGAGTGATGGGAAAGCCAAAGCCAAGACTTCACTGGGATTTCTGTAGGAAAGGCAAGCAGGACAGGACACATAGCTTAGGACTAAACAGTTTGAACAATGTAAGAGGGTTCTGGGCTAAGGTGATCTCTAATTGTCTGGTACCTGAACCTGGGTTGATTTTGGCAAAGGGAAATAATGTTTTGGTGTGTAAAACTAGGTAAAGTGGGTTTTTGGGTGTTTTAGACTCCAGATTGGTTGGTTTGTATATGAAAGTCATGCTCCCTTAAGCCACGGGCTTTCTCTAAATTTTGGTTATCCCTGGGAGGGGCAGTCTCTCCCCTGCTAGTGAACCCATAAACATCAGAGCACCAAAAATAGAGAAATAAGACAACAATCAATATATTCAACCCTGTGATGAATGGATAGCAAAGAGACAAAAACAGAATCTAAGAAAGCACAAGCTGAACACCATACTTGTCAGGATGGGTACATAGACCACGATTCAGAAATACTGTTAACCTAACTAATCCTTACTATAATCTGAAGTAGAGTTTACTGATACCAGAACTAGAAATGCTTGTTTATGAAGAACCAGTTCCAGTGAACCTGGAATAATCAACCATTTTAGTCTAGTTTCCATGATGGAGCCAAGAATGTTGAGAAATTTCTCCAGAAAGTGGAAAAGAGTGTTGAGGACATGACAGAGAAGAAGAAGAGGAGCAAAGGGAGAGGAAAAAAGGGATCAGAGAAAACTGGGACTCTTAGATACTCATCCTAATTTAGAATGAACACACTCAAAGGTGATTCATGCTGTGCACCATCATGGACCATGAGTACTCATGATGAACCACAAGCAAAAGTTTTCTTCCCGGGGATAGACTGCCCATTGACACCCTTCCATATGTTTGATATGCCTGTAGAGCTAAGGAAACTGGGGCATCTTTGAAAAACTATTATACTGTTACATGTAGCCATATAGGACAGAAGTAAGACCTCGTGGAAAAGATAGAAGGGATGTTTCTTTTGTTTAGTGGCAGTTTTGAAAGGGAGCACTATTACATAAGTGGAAAGGAGAGGCTCTAAAATGCCTCTTTATGTGTTCTGGAGCAATTCAAGCTTCAACTAAGACACTGGACAGAGTGGCATCTAATTTTCCACTGCTTTATCAGAAATTAACCTTATTTCACTACCTTTATGTGATAGTATGTGAATATTTTTACATACCAGGAAAAAAAGATATAACTAAAATTCTGTGGGCTTCTGGGTTGACAGAATAATAATTACTGCTGAAAAGTACCCTATGCCTAAAGAAGGACTGTGAAAATGTCATCCTTGGAGTAAAAAGAAAAAAAAAAAATCCAAGGTCTCTTTTTCTTAAGAAAATGTCTTTAATTTCAATGACCTCTGTTAATTTCCAAAGACAGCTTAATTCTATCAGAATCCATAATGCCAAGCAGCTGGTTAAGGGCAAAGTTAAGTGTCTCACTACCTATAAAAGGTCTCCTTTTATTAGGTCTCAGGAGAGCAATACAGTATCTCTAATTTAATCAAAACTAATCAGAATGTGTTCCTCCTCATTAATACAAGCCAGGTCCTTTTGGGGTTATAGGTCTTTAAAGGAATCTCGTATTTGGGTTTATGTACTAGAAATAGAAATCCTAAAATGGAAGATGGTGTATATATATTTTAAAGGATATAAGAGCTATTAGCAATTGATGTAAAATTTTAGTTGAAAATACTTGGATTTTTTTCTAATGCCACATAATAACTATAATTTTACCTGATGGAAGGTAGTTTTGTGCTCACAAAATTTCAGCCTAGAAGTAAAAACTAGACATAGGACAGAATCCAAAAACCAGCTACCTGCTGTTAAAGAAAAATTACACCTAGGAAGACATTTTATTCAACCCACCAATTACATGCAAAAGATTTAGGTCAGGTACTTCCTGTCTGAATTAAGTACCTGAATATGACAGACTGCATTCAGACACATTATTGTTCTTTTAAGAAAAATAATTAAAATGTTCTTTAAATTTCCATAGCTTGGAACTTAAGATAGCAATGTCCAAAAAAAAAAAAAAGAGAAAAAATCAAAAGGATGGTTTTCCCAAGTATTATTTCTATTTTACTTTCCTTTATCATTCTCCAAAATTTTGTCCTAACCTCTACCTGTAAAGAACATGCAACTGAACTGTAAGAGAAACAACATGAAATCATTCAATCATTCATTTATCAATGAGCACTTATTATGTCCCAGATACTTAAACAATGCACTTAATTTTCACAACTTTCCAAGGCAGTCTTTCTATCAAACCGTCTTCTGAAGATGGGAGGAATTCAGAAGTTGAAGCACTAGTTAAAGGTCACAGTACTGTGTGGAATAGCAGGGATTTAAAGTTCTGTTGGGCTCCAGATTTCTACTAGAGCTTCTAACGGGTCGCCATACGTCCCTCTTTGAAAAGAGAAAGGTGAAAACAAGAGTCAGAGAAGAGAAGGCAAACGAGAGCAGATTACAGCCTTGTGACCTTGTAGTCTATTTTCTCAGCCAGCACAGAATCCCTCGGTAGTTCTGAAACAATTATCCTGTACTTAACTATAGTTAATGCCTAAGCTTAAAACCATTCTACTTGTAATTATTTTTATTTTAGTCCCTTTGATACTTCCTTAAGCCTATCTGGGGATGTTAAGCTGTTGTTGATGGAATATCCCCCATCTAAATTTTCCTTCAAGCCCTGGACTTTATCATGGCCATTTAAAAAGAAATGTCATTGAAGAGCTAAGTGGAATATTCTTTCATGTTTTGTTTCCTTTTCTCACCTGACAGCAGACTTTACCAGCTGACCTATATCCTGAGGCGCTGGCCTGGTTAAATACATCGCTAAGGTAGTTTATAACTTTGACTATTGCTTGACTTCTCCAGGCACTCGAGGTAACAAGGACTCATGATCATGCCATTGCTTCTATATGTTTTCCTGCAGAAGATACAAATGCAATGCCTTTAAGGTGAGAGTCAGGAATGTTTCAGGTTTTCACTGTTGAAAATGGTCACAGTGTTGGAGGATGAGCATCACCTTCTAATTTGGGACTGATGGATGGCCACAGCCGTTAACATCCTCAGTCTACCCTATGTAAAACGAGCTTAGTGTCACCATAGGATGATTGGAGGATCAAATTACTTAACAGGTGTAAAGGACAGAGAATAGTGCCTTTTATATGAGTGCTGTAGAAATATTAAACATAATTGTTACATTCAGGGTAAATGAAAGTCTGTCTGCATTTAGATGAGTACTGAGTAGTATGAAGGGGGCAGTTAAGAGTTGAGCTCACTTTGCCATTTACAGAATGGTTGTTTAGAGGATAAGAGAATCTGGTTTTAATGATTAAGGCTGAAAACAAAGTCAAGTTGATACGGTGAACATCCTATTGGGAACATGAAGGCAAACTTTGTGCTATTTTATGTACTCATGGTCTTAAAGCAAAAAGATCTGTGTCATCACTGCTCTAATCCAAGGTATCTATTTCAGTTCCGTATTTTATAAACTCCGCATACCCAGGGCTTAAAACTATTCAATAGCTCCTTATTTCCTTTAGGATAAAGGTCAAAATACTTAGCACAGCCTACAAGTCCCTACACAATGGACTAAAATGCCCCAGCATCATTTCTTAAAATGCTGTCTTGGTTTCTATGCTTCAGCCACTGTACTCTCAGTTTTGTAAGAACTCTGTGTGACCTCCCTCTGTATGGCCTTTGCTTATGCTAGTCCCTCAGTGGGAAAATCTCTTCTTCTGTTTGGCTTGTCTGTTTACTTATTTTCATTATCCATATTTCAGATTAAATATCATTTCTCAAGGGAAAACTTCTCTGACACCTGAGATGGAGCCAAAGAACTCTGTGCCCTTACAAAACTTTGACACTTCTCTTCATAGCAACAACCATAGTTAGAAATTACTGTTTGGGGTGATAATTTGATCAATTTATATTTCCCCAATTAGACTCTAAGATCCCTGAAATCAAAAGGTGTTTTATCTGTGTTTGTTCAACATTATAATCTCATTGTGTTTTTCCACAATGGATGTCCAATGAATAAAGGAATGCACACACATGTAAGTGCACACACACATATAAGTGTGCACACACAAGTATGTGTTTATATGCACATATTCACATTTGTATGTATGTATGTATGTATGTATGTATGCACACATTAACCTTTATAAATGCAGAATTTATTATTAAAATTTAGTCACTCGATATTTGAATATGTATTGAGCACCCAAAACATGCCTGACACTCTTCTGTTTGAGAGGAATTCAGTCACGAATGAAAGGGGCAAGCTTCCCATTTTCATGGAGCTTATTTTTCTTATGGGACTGGAGGTAAGGAAAAACATACATAAAAAATTAAAATCTGTAGACTGTTAATATGATGAGTGCTAAATCATATAAGGGAATGGTTGAAAGAAGTAACAAGAGAGGTCACTTCTGAGGAGATGGTATTTGAGCCTAGATCTGAATAAATACTGGCAGACTCTGCCTTGTGGAGATTCCACCCCTAGTAACCTTCACATTCTTGGATGTCATGCATTCTTGACTTTTAGGTGCTCTAACTGGCACTGTAGCCTAGAAAGTACTCAGGCAGACAAATTTATCTAAAGGTAGGCATGACTTCATTGTTGTCTTTCCTACATGAGTTTAAAGCCCCTTCGTGGTCAACTTTTGTCCAAAGGTGAACCTTAATATAAAAGTGAAATTGCCAAGAATGAAATAAATTCAATGAGGGGTTGCAATGATTTGTTTTTATGGTATCATATTTTCCATTTAAGAACTAAACAAATGTGTGATTAGAATAACTATGTGCCATATCTGTAATAATCTCTTAGAGCTTTGGTTATTTAAAATTGATTACTGAAAGGCTGGATACTACACAGCATTCATGAAAGCTGATGTATATATTAGCTAGTGGAAAAGGTGCCCCTTTATATAACAAAAAATAAATATCCAACTATAGATTGTAGATTTTCCTCCAGTCTGAATGGTTACAATCATTCTCCACTTAAAACACATTTAAGGCAAAATATTTTACAATCATAAATACTTCAAAGTATATACTTGGGATTAATCACTTATGGTTATTCTATATAGTCCCCATAATTTGACTGTGACAAAATCTTAACTGCAATGTCCAATAACATAGCCACTAACCACAAATGACCATAAAGCATTTGACATGTGGCTAGTATGCCTGAGGACCAGCATTTTTCATTTAACATTAATCTTAATTAATTTAAATTTACATTTGAAAGTGAAGAAGCATAATTTTTTCCACTGAAACATCCATTGGAACACTGAGCATAATTTTATTGGTTTGTCAGGACTGCATTTTACTCTATCTGATGGAACACATAAGATATTGCTACTTTTGGGTATACATGTTAAATGTGTATGTCATTTTGAGTATTAAACAAAAAACATCACTAATCTACTTGTTGTCAACAGATTGATTCAGTTCAAATGTCTTTTTCCATGTATTGATCTAATGTGCTGTAATATGTTTACTTGAATGCTTTACACAGACAGCAGTAGTCACAATGATACCAATGCGATTGTAACTGGTAATTAAATTGAAACATTTACTATAAATACATTTTCTCTAGTATAAAAGAAGTAAGTGTGGAAAAAATTTTACATTAAAAACCAAAGCATACCAGTGATACAGAACTGAGTGCAGAAGTGCAGATGCAGCAGAGGAGCTGTAATATATTTAGGATTACAAAATTTAAAAAAAAAGCAAACTGGAGGTAGGTATATCAAATATTTCACTAACACATTTACTAACAAATTCAATTTACTGTGGCAGAGTAGAAAGAAAACTCCATTTGTTTATTCTGTAAGGATATTTTAAATAATAAAGTAAACAATATTACAAGATTTATTTTTTTTCATCAAAAAAAAAAAAAAAGGAATTGACAGTGACTAACTACAGGTTTCCCATACTACATTAAGGAGCTTGGAGACTGCCACTCTGTTCTAACTATGAGTAAATAGCTGAACAGGCTAAAAAATCAACAATTCTTCTTAAATCCACCAGACAGGTAAGGACACAGGGCAAGCCACTCCCCCAAGATTACAAAGACTGACAGGTGAAAACAGGGCATCACGCTTTACCTGAGAAGATATTCATGAGCGAAAACCTCCATGGGAAATTGTGCCAGGGAAGGAAAACCTGAATTGTAACTGATGATTTGCTGGAAACTCAGTACAGATAGTCTGAGAGTTAAATACTCCAGGGGGACCCAGTCATAACGGAGCCCTTGTATTTTGTGTATTTTATCTGGTTTTATCAACTAGGTTCTCATAGTAAGAATCAGAGAGAAAATCCTCCTCAGGTTTCCAACACAGGAAGGGTGAAAGGAATCATTTTGAAATACACCAGAGCACTCTATTCTTCTTTACAAGGACTGCCCTGAGGAAAAACTAGCTACCCAGAACCTAACTTGCTGGAGATAGATAGATAGATAGATAGATAGATAGATAGATAGATAGATAGATAGATAGATAATAGATAGATAGATTAGATAGATAGATAGATAGCTGGATAGATTTTAATCAGAGCCTAACTGCTTGGGGGGAAGGATATACCCATTTAGCTCTAACCTTTTACATAGGAGAAGGGAAATACCCAACTCCAGCCCACTCTACCCATCCTGATCTACCAATGGGGGTTGGGGTAGGCCCTAAGAAACACTTGGCAAAGTTCACAGTCCAGAGGCACAGGCTCACAAAAACACTGAGACCTAATCATACAATTATAGGCTGCTCTCTCCCACCTCCCACTTACCACTACACTACTAAAGGAATATTTATGGCAGCTTCTTTTTACCCACTATATCAAATCCAACTGTCAAGAAAAAAAATTACAAAGCATACCAAAAGGAAAAAAAAAAACACAATTTGAAGGGACAAAGTAAACATCAGAACCAGAAATGGCAGGAATGTTGGAATTATTAGACTGGGAATTTAAAACAGCTATGATTAAATGCTAAGGTAACTAGTGAATAAAGTAGATTGAATGCAAGCACAGATGGACAAATGTAAGCAGAGAGTTGGAAATTCTAAGAAAGAACCAAAATAACATATATATACACACACACACACACATAAAATGTAATATAAATGAAGAAAGCCTTTGAAGGGCTTATTAGTAGACTAGATATGTTTGAGGAATGAACCTCTGAGTCTGAGAAAGCCTCAATGAAAACCTCCAAAACTGAAAAGCAAAGAGAATAAACACTGAAAAAAAAAATACAACAGAATATCCAAGGATGGTGGGATAGCTACAAAAGGTATAATATACCAATAATAGGAATATCAGGAAAAGAAAAAAAATGAAAAAGGAATGGTAGAAATATTTGAAACGAAAATGACTGAGAATTTTCCCCAAATTAATGTCACACCCTAAATCAAAAATCCAGGAATCTCAGAGAACACCAAGCAGGATAAATGCCATAAAAACAAAACAAAACTACATTTAGGCATACCATTTTCAAAATATAGAAAATCAAAGATGAAGATAAAATTCTGAAAATAGCCAGAGGGGAAAAGCACCTTATCTATAGAGGAACAAAGATAAGAATTCCATCCAATTTCTCATAAACCACACAAGCAAAAAGAGGAGTGGAAAGAAATGTTTAAAGTGTTGTAAGAAAGGAGGGAAGAAAAAAAAAAGAAACTAGAATTCTTAACTCTGGAAAATTATCCTTCAGAAGTGTAGGAGAAGTAATTTCTCAGACAAACAAAAATTGAAGAAATTTGTTGCTAGTAGATCTGCACTGCAAGAAATATTAAATAAGTTCTTAAGGCAGAAGGAATCTAATATAGATCAGAAATCTGTATTTACACAAAGAAAGAACATCAAAGAAGGAATAAGTGAAAGTAAAATAAAAACTTTTTTCTTATCCTAAATTGATCTAACAGATATAAGTTTGCTCAAAATAATAATAGTAACAGTGCATTTGATTATTACACTTATGTGTATATCTTGCATGCATGTGTTACTCACACGACCCATATAGTAGTATATAGTGTTTTTTTAGAGTGGACTTGAATTAGCTGTAAATGCATAATGCAAACTCCATTTAAACATTTTAAATGATTTTAAAAAATTAAATGTATAACTGATATGCTAAGAAAAAAGAGAAAACAGAATCATAAGATGCTCAAAACTGAAAAGGGCAGAAAAAGAGTAAAAGACACAAATAGTAACAAAGAAAAGGGGAAGCGAAAAGAAAATCATAACAAATATGATAGATATTAATCCAACTATATCAATAATCAATTTGAATATCCAAAAATTAATGCTCCAAAGATCCAGAGTGGATCAAAAACAAGACCCAACTATATGACAATATGTTGTAAATGGATGGGTTAAGATGTTATGCTAACACAAATCAAAAGAAAGCAGGAGTAGCTATATTGAATTTAGACTCAGCAGATTTTAAAGCAAGGAAAGTTAGTAGGGATAAAGAATGGTATTTTATCTTGAAAAAAGGTCAATTCCCTAATAAGATAAAAGAATTACCAAGATACATATGCCTAACAATAGAATGTCACACTACATGAAGCAAAAACTGACAGAACTACAAAGAGAAAGAGATTAATCCCCCATTATAGATGAAGACATCAACACCACACCATTCTGTCAGAAAGAGGCAGATGCAGCAGGTAAAAAGTTAATAAGGACATAGTTGAATTCAGTCAAGTGGATATAATGGTTATCTGCAGAGGACTTCATCCAACAGCAAAATACACATTCTTGTAAAGTTTACATGGAACATTCACCAAGATAGACCACATTCTGAGCTATGAAACAGACCTTAACAAACTTTTTTTGGGGGGTGGTAATTAGATTTATTCTATTTTTTTCTTAGAAGAGGCACTGGGGTTTGAACCCAGGACCTTGTGCACGATAAGCACACACTCTACCACTTGAGCTATTCCCTCCCACTTAAAAAGAAAAATTATACTATGTCAACTCTAAGACCACAATGGAATTAAACCAGGAATCAATTACAGTAAGATAGCTAGAAAGTCCTAAAATACATGAAGATTAAGCAACACACTTGTAAATAACACATGGCTTGAAGAAAAAAATCTCAAGGGGAATTTTAAAAATGTTTTGAACTCAATGGAAATGAAAACACAATATTCACATTTGTGGAATCCAGCAAAAGCTCTGGTTAGAGGGAAATTTATAGCATTGACTATATACAATAGAAAAGAAGAAAGATCAAAAGTCCATAACCTAAGTTTCCACCTTAGGAAATTAGAAAAAGAAAAGCAAGTTAAATCTAAAGTAAGCAGAAGAAAGAAATAAATAGCAATTAAAACATAAATCAATAAAATGGAAAACAGAAAATCAACAAAACCAAAAGTTGGTTCTGAAAATATCAGTATAATTAATTAGGCTTTAACCAGGCCAACTAAGAAAAAAGAAATAGGATATAAATTACTACTATCAAAAATGAAAGAGGAGACAGAGCTACAGACTCCATGGAAACTAAAAGGATAATAAAGGAATATTATGAACAACCCTATGCCAACAAACTTGATAATCTAGATGATGAAATGGACCAATTTGTTGAAAGACACAATTTGCCAAAACTTACACAAGAAAAAATAAGACCTTAATAGGCCTATATCTATTAAGGAAATTGAGTCAGCTATTAATAACCTTCCAAAATAGAAAGCACCAGGCCCAGATGGGTTTACTGGTGAATGCTACCACATATTTAAGGGAAAAAATATACCAATTTTTTATTCCTTTCAAAGGATAGAAGCATAGGAATTAACATCTAGCTCATTCTATCAGGTCATAATTACCTTACTATCAAAACCAGACAAACATTACAAGAAAATAAAACTATACATGAATATCACTCATGAACATACATACAAAAATGCTGAACAAAATATTGGCAAATTGAATCCAAAAATGTATAAAAATTGTTATACACCATGACTAAGTGGGGTTTATCCCAGGTATGCAAGGCTGTTTCAACATTCAGAGATCAATTAATGTAATCATCACATCAACAGGGTAAAAAAGAAAAATTACATAATCATATCAATATAAGTATAAAAAACATTTGACAAAATCCAACACTTATTCATGACAAAAACTCTCAGTACAACAGGAATAGAAATACATCAGCTTGATGAAGAATATCTACAAAAAACCTATAGCCAACATCAGACCTAATAAACGATAAACTAAATAAACTAGAAGCTTTCCTATTAAATCCAAAAACAAGGCAAGGATGTCCCCTCCAAATACTCCTTTTCAACATTGTAATTTGTATATTACTTAATGCAATAAGAAGAAGAAATAAAATGTACTGATATTGGGAAGGAAGAAATAAAAATGTCTTTGTTTACAGATAACATGATCATCTATGCAGAAAATCAAAAAGTCACCAAAAACCTACCGGCACAATAAACAATTATAGGTGACTCTTGAAGGACATAGGGGTTGAGATCCTGATCCTCCTCAAAAAAATTCATGTATAATGCAGAATTGGCCCTCTGTATCTGTATTTCCTCTGTATCTGTGGTTCTGCATCTGCGGATTCAACCAACTGAGGTTAGTACTATAGTGTTTATTATTGGAAAACATCCACCTATAAGTGGACCCACACAGTGTACACCCATGTTGTTCAAGGGTCAACTGTATAGCAAGGTTGTAGGATACGAGGTTAGTAAACAAATGTCAATACTTTACCTCTATACCAACACTAAAAAAAGTTAAATTTGACTCTAGAAACAACATACTATTTATATTAGCATTCAAAAAATGATAAACCTAGGTATAGATCCTAAAAAATATTTACAAGAACAATATGAGGAAAACTACAAAACTTTAATGAACAAAATCAAAGAAAACCTAAACAGATACTATAATTTCACGGATAGGAAGACAATATTGTCAAGATGTAAGATTTTACCAACTTGATTTACAGATTCAGTGCAATCACAATAAAAATATTCCCAGCAAGTTACTCATGGATATTGACAAATTGGTTGCAAAATTTTTATGCAGAGGCAGAAGACCCAGAATAGTCAACATAATTACTGAAGGAGAGGAAAAAAAGTTGGAGGACTGATGCTATGCAACTTCAAGATTTACTATCAACCTACAGTAATCTAAGCAGTGTGGTACTGGTAAAAAGAAGAAACAAATCCATCGACAACGGAACAGAACAGAGGGCCCCAGAACTCACACCCACAAATATAATTAACTGATATTTGATAAAGGAGTAAAAGAAACACAGTGGAACAAAGGCAGTCTTTTCAAAAGATGGGGGTGAAAGATTTCAACATCCACATGCAAAAAAAAAAAAAAAAAGGAATCTAGAGGCAGACTAGATTCACAATGATGTATTTGTCCAAACCTGCACAATACCAGGCTTGAATCCTAATGTAAACTGTTCACTTTGGGTGATGATGATGTGTTGATGCAGGCTCATTAGTTGTAACAATCGTACCACTCTGATGGGGGATATTAATAACTGGGGAGGCTATGCATGTGCTGGGGCAGGATATATAATGGAATTCTCTATACCATTCTTTTAATTTTGCTGTGAAACTAAAACTGTTCTAAAATAACTGTCTTTAATTAAGAAAAGAAAAGAGAATGAACACACCTGATTGCCTGAAATCAGAAACAAATATCCAACAAACCCCAAAAGTTTAAAGATTTGTAAAAGAATTTGAGCCTTTAATATTGACCAGCCATAAAAATGCTTGGGTTTCTGCATAAAAAGAGGCAACCATTTTTTTTATAGACAGTTAAAAAAATAATTATATTGTTAATCTTATTAATGTTATGGTAAAAAAAAATATATATTTTCCAGAAAATGAAAGATTCTCAGTTAAGCCAACAAATAATTGCCTATAAAATATAAAAAGTTTCTAAAAATATCAATCATCAATTGATGCAGATACTAACTACCATATAAAAAAATAGATGAACAACAACGTCCTACTGTATAGCACAGGAACTATATTCAATAGCTTACAATAACCTATAATGAAAAAGAATGTCAAAAAGAATATACATATATGTGTGTAACTGAATCACTATGCTGTACACTAGAAACTAACACACCATTGTAAATCAACTATACTTTGAAAAAAAAGACCTACAAAAATTGACGGACTCAAAATTTGAATAAATGTAGTTACTTCTAGTTTTAGATTAGTCATGTGATACAAGAAACATTGCCCAATTAGTATTTGAGTACATTTTAATTTCCAAGGTCTTCCAAATTCACAAAGAAATGTTGTCAATTCATAGTCTAAAATAGGGAACTCATGATGTACATCCTTCTGAATCTTTTGCATCTGAAAAAGAGAAATCTTAGCTAAATATTTTTCTTAAAGTTTCTATGAAGATGAATGGTGCTGCAGCTATGCTATATTAGGTTAAAAAATGATTATTCTAATTTAAATTAGGAGACTGATGTTTCTCTTACTGTTTAATTCAACTGTGTGACACATTTTGAAAATATTTGTTCTCAGTTTCCTGAAAAGACTCTGAAAAGCTTCAGGGGTATAGTTATTTAAGTCTTTCAGTATATGTATTCAAAGAAAACAAAGAGTTTAATGGTCTCATGTTCTTTACTAATACTCATTGGTTTAAAGTCAAAGAGCTTTACAATGTTTTACTGTATTATTAATTCAAATACAAGTTTCTCTTGAAATAAAAGAATGTTTGCTAAATATTCAGTAATCAAAAACGAAATATGGCAGCATGAATTATGGATTTTATCAATGTTAAGTTGCAAATGGAAGAACTAAATTTGAAGTGCCAAGGTGGGGAAGGAAAAGGTAATTTGTGACTTAGCTAGACAGGTAGGAAAATTTATGTCAAAATTGAAACTTTTCATAAAACAAATCATTAGCTATGATTTATGACATTTTATAAAGTAAGTTAATATGCAGAAGATTTAATTATAAACCACAGTACCATGCAAATTGACTACAAAAACACAGAAAAAATGAAGAATACTTTTTGATATTGATAAATTTAGTGTTGCTTTTCATTTTATACAACATCCCTTTGAATTTGATGTTTAAAATAATGAGTTGACCCAAGTGTTAGTCAATTTATTTAACTTGGACAGATGTAGTTTTGAAATTAATATGCTTTTGCTTGAAAGTCCAATCAGTACTTCTAAAAATGATTAACCATTTTGTCAATGTTTATGTGAGTATTAAAAGAAAATATTTTGGAACACTCATTTCAGATATTGGAAAACTTTTAGGTATATTTGAACACTCAAGTATATGAATTTACTTTATCAACTGTAAATCTTATGAAATCGAAGGACAGATGACTTGTTTTCAATGAAAATTTAGCAGTTTAATTAAGAAGCACTCTAACTTTAAAATACATACTGTGTATTCAAGAACTAATATGAATAAAAATAAAATATTATATTAATACTTTTAAATATTGACTACATATTAAAATGATAATATATTTGATACATTGGGTTAAATACATTGTTATAATTAATTGTATATATTTTTACTTCTTTAATGTGGATTCTAAAATTTTTAAATAACATATGCATTTGCATTATTATTTATGTTGTTCAGCACGAGTCAAGATGTTATCAAAACATCTGACTGAAATGTGACAACTGATACCTAAATGATTATTTGTCAATTTACACATTAAAATAATTGGTTCATTTATAAATATTTATTTTAATTCAGATTGAATGTTTCTACATTTCCACTGAGTTTAGGTTACTGGACTGCACATTACACTTTATTTTATTATTTTTCCTTTTAAAAATATTAATTCTGATGATTTAACTCTATGTTTCATCTACTACAATCGAAAAAACTTGAGACATTAAAAATATTAAAAGGCAATGTAGTGGAAGCTGAATTTATATTAAAAGGAAACAAACACTGAAAAGAGTGGCAGACATGACATGTTTGTTAATTTCTTCTTATGACACGGCTGGATGGAGCCATCCAGAGCATCTTAAGTAAACAACCAAAGTGAACTGGATATGCAGTTACCACACTGCATGATACTGGACTTGGGAGTTGGCCAGATCCTCCCATCTAGTTGAATTTGTGAATCTTTCTTTTCACAAGCATAGGAGGCTTGATTATCATCATCACCATTATTTAATTAATGAATTACTGAGAAATTTTTATGCACTGAGCTTAGTGTAAGTACTTTAAAGGAATTTTCTCATTGAATATTTACATCAATTCTAGGAGATAAGTTCACTTATTACTTGCATTAAGTCAACTGCATATTGTCCAAGAAGGTAAAAATATCAGTGGTGGTGTATACAGACATATTAAGGGAAAAAAGTGCCATAGATGATACTATCCAAAGCCTTTTAGGCCACACTCTTGGCATTAATGTTTACTTAAGATAACCATGATGTTTTCTTTTACCTGGCATCTAGGAAAACATATTGAAAATAAAATATGCTAAAAAATAAGAATTATTCCAATTGTGACTTTACTCTTAGAGCAAAAATGCAGGTTTTCTTTAAGGAAGGTCCAGCCCAATTCTGTTTCTTTGTTACTCAACCAATTAAAGAAAGTGTAGACAATTTCATTGTCTCACTCTCTGCTGAGCTCCCCACCTTATCTAGAATGTTTCTCTGTGTGGTATTCTAGGCACCTATATCAAATGGATCAGAGCTAGCACTTAAGTTAACATATATTCTTGACTTAATATGACATGTCTATACAAAAAACTCCTGGACCATTTGGAAAATTTTAAGGAGCAGGAGCAGTAAGATAAGTCAAACTATAGCCTGCAAAGGAGGAAACCACTGCAAGGTTTCCTGACACTCTTCTTTTCTGAGAACCTTGACAGATGAAAAAAGACATGAAAGGGCAAGAATCAAGAGCCTAATGCACTGCAGACTCTAAAACGTTGAGGTATCCTAGCAACACAAAAAGATTCTTCTTCTTTTTGGTTGAGAGAGTGTTAAAGGCTAAAGCCATACATATATGCCACTTGCCCCATGGCCCATATATCCTAGGTCTACAATTATGAGAACTGGGTGTCCTGGGACTTCTCCATTTCCCAAGGGACCCAACAGTTGCAGGAGTACTCCAGTCCCTCTCATCTTCTGCAAATGTGTATGTATTTTATGCCAATGTCATTCTTGTTTTTGGACCTTTATATTTGCTATTTCTTCTGCCTAAATCCTCCTCTCTGTAATTTTTACAGATTTCAGATTAAATGTCACAGAAAAGGGAATTATGAGCTCTATAACACAAGGGGTCTTACTTGTCATGCTTCCTGATAAACTGCCCATTGGCTAACCTGGTGCCTGATACATTCTCAACCCTCAGATGTTCAAAAATATGTGAATGACTATGTAAGAGAGGGGCATTCATTTGGATGGTACTTTTTAAATTTCAAAGCTTTTTTTTTAAGATTTTTTATGTATTTATTTTTTATGGATGTATAGTCAGTTTATAATGTAGTCAATTTCTGGTGTACAGCATAATGTTTCAGTCATACATATAGATATATATATTCATTTTCATATTCTTTTTCATTATAGGTTACTACAAGATATTGAATATGGTTCCTTGTGCTATACATAAGAAACTTGTTGTTTATCTGTTTTATATATAGCAGTTAGTATCTACAAATCTTGAACTCCCAATTTATCTCTTCCCAGCCCCTTCCTTTTGTGGGTCTACTCTGTGGATACAGATTGATAAGAACTGGAAATTTTATGACCCATGCCCTTTTTTGGTCCTCACTCTCAAATTTGATACTTTCATTCCTCCATGAGCCCTCAGATCCTAAAATATTAAAAACTTGTAGTTCCTGAAATGAATCATATATCTTCCATGGTTTCATAGTTTTACATATAGTATGTTTTCCTTCCAAAATGTCTTTCCTTCCTTTGAGTGCCATTTTAAGTTCTAACTTTCGATATCTTTCTCTAGATAGGTTTTACTGAGTCCAAGATCTACCTGTTCCTAATTTATCCCTGTTTGCTGTGCCTGATACCCACTCCTATACTGGATTTTCACATTTCATTTGGCTCATGTACCTGCCTGATCTCCTCACTAGGCAGAATTCATGTAATAGATATTTGTGAACACAAAGTACATAGCATTTCATGTTAAAAAGTTGATTTTGGGAGCATGGCAAAAGCCCAAATGTGATTATGTTATATGAAAGTTCTATTTTTAAAGTATATAGAGAACCAAAATCACTCTCAACAATTGAAGGAAGAAATCTAACACATCCTCACTGAGTAACAGAGAAAAAAACAGGATGCTTTAAAATAGAGAAAAATGTAAGATATAAAGTAGTAATTAACCTCTTCATATGTGTGCCCAATAGCAGTTTTCCACAAGGGTCAGGCAATTTGCAATGAAGATGAAGTTTAGGACATAAATGGAAGAAAGACTGATCTCATGAAAGCTCAGTTTCACAAACACCTTTGGGCATTTCCAATCAACATAGGTTATTAAAAAACTAAAATGCATATGTAATCAACATAGGTTATTAAAAAATTAAAATGCATATGTTATTTCTTTTTTCTAAAAATGGAAATGTCTTATACTTGTAAGAAAGTAGAAGAAAATTCACCCTTCTCTTATTTTAATCAAGGTTAAATGGGAGCCTTATTTATTATAGTTATGGCTTGAAAAATATATATATATACTGGTAATGTATAGTAAAACTAGAGAGAGAGGGGTGTGCAAAACTCAATGGCAGGGAAGATACTTTGAGTTCATCTGAATTCTTATCACAGAGAAAAGACAAAAGAGACAGACATAAAATTATATTTGGCTGAATGATATATCAAGCAACCCTGGGTCAAAACACTAAACAATACTTACAACTCATACAAACAACCTGATTCTGTAAATTTCTTTCTAAATTGAAGAGCAGATTCCTGCAGGCTTTGAAAGGGAATTCTTTTCTAAATTACTGGGTAATTTTCTCCACTCCAATTGAGCTATATAATCAGACATGGTCAAAACATTGTACTAGGAAGCATAATAGAAAATGAATTCAACAAAACTATGACTTTATGGACCCACAACTGCAGAAAGGGGTCAAAAATGAAAATGGCAAATATATGAGCTGGACTTTAGCTGGTTTTTAGCTGAGGAAAAATCCATTGTTGTACTGTATTCATGGAGCTTTCAAATTATTGTGAGTAACTAAAAATACATTGCAAATTGTATACTTTACCATATTAGACCTTTAGAAATCTGAACCCATAGTGAGATGTGTTTCATATGCTCTTATTTCTCACCCCTAATACTAATTAGAGCAAAATGAGACCCATGAAACTGAGCAAATTAGTGCAGCCTAAGTGTCCTTCATAGCAAAGAATTAAATTTTGCTTCCCACCCATGCTTAGAACAGAATTAACACTTCCCTCTGGATGTAATTTGCTTGATGTCAGCTGTCTTAAAATTAAAGTAGACAGCATTCCCAATCCCCTAAAAGATGATAACTGATTTTCAGAAAACTTTTATGTCTGTTTCAATGCAAATCAAGTGTATTAACATTTTTTGTTGTTGGTAAAAATGCATGTTTGTTCCTAACCCTGCTAGCTAGGAGACTGGGTAGCTCTTCTTTTTTAGCCTCCAGAAATAGGAGAGAATTCCCAATTAAGCCCCTATAGAGTCTCTTAGCCTGATATCCACATATTCTTGGCACTGGGTATAAAAGGGTATAAAAGCCAGGTTCTTGGCTAAGTAAATTAAAAAAAAAAAAACTTATTGAAAGAAAGTCCTTTCCACCACCCTCTTTCTAACAAGGGTAATGTGCCTACTATACAGCTGTTCACAAGGGCTCAGGCTGCTGGAATGCAACTGGTGAGTGACACTACAATGGACAACTTTCATTCATTCATTCATTCATTCAGCACCAATTTTTTGAGCCCCAGCTGAGTGCCGATGATATTCTAAGCATGACAATGCAAGGGTGAACAAAACAGATGTCCTCCACGCTCAGGAAACTTCCATTTACTACCTGGGAAGCAAACAATGAAAAGTCAAAAGTTCTCGTTGGAAGAGTTCCTAGTTAAACAAAAATTTTTTCTCCATAACATTTATTAGCGATTGGTATACTAGGATGAAGTAGTTAGGGAAGAACTTCCTGGGAAGGTTAAGTTTTGACCTAACAACTGAAGGATGAAATGGAGCTGGCCATATAAAGAGCAAAGAATGGAGGTGGGGAGGGTTGGGGGTGGACTATTTCAGATAGGTCAGTACCTAAACCAGACATTTTTCCAACCATGAAATTCTTACATATCAAATTGCAGAACATTTATGCATTTTACAAATGTCTGTACATTGTATTTGCTGCAAGTTCTTGACTATGCATTACTTTGGTTTACCTCTAGAACCATGTGTATAGTATTTTATTTGGCTTTCTCTTGCTAGTACATTTTCCCACTGGCTTTTTTTTTCTTTTCCCCTAAGATCTACTGTTCTTTTCAGGTCTAAGTTCAGGTATCATGTACTCTGGAAGGTTTCCATGACACTTCAGTATAAGCATGTATGAGTTTCTTTTATTATATTAATCTCAGTTCTACATTTAAACTGTAGATAAACATGTATCACCATTCCAAACAAATAAGGGAGAGATATTAGCACACTCATGTTGACTGCAGCACTATTCACGATGGCCAAGATGTGGAAACAACCTGAATGTCTATCAGCAGATAAACAGGTAAAAAAAAAAGTGGTATAAGTATACAATGGGATATTATTCAGCCTGAAGAAGGGAATTCTGCAGTTTGCAACAACATTGATGAACCTTGAGGACACTTAAGTGAAATAAGCCAGTCACAGAAAAATACTGCGTAATTCCCTTTATATGAGATATCCAAAATTATCAAATTCATAGAATCAAAGAGTGCAATGGCTGGCTGCCAGGGTCTGGAAGTAAGCGGGAGTGGGGAGTTACTAATCAATGAGCATAAAGTTTCAGTTAAGCGAGATGAGTAAGTTATCCAGCATCGTACCAATAATACTGCATTGTACACTTAAAATGTTGTTTAGGGGGTGGATCTCATGTTAACTGTTCTTACCACAATAAAATACAATGCAAAAAATAAGACATGTAAAGAGAGGATAGTTAGTTCCAGGAAAAGTAAAAGACCTACCAGGAGCAGGGGGAGACCAGCACATGTACTCACATGAATGAAATAGCCTTACGGGAAATGGTTCACACTGCAGTCAGTGTAGAATAAGACATTACTGAGGATTTTCAAGAGAATATATGACTGTAGATCTCTGTTCTCTATCTCCTGGAATTTGACAACTCTGGACAACCTTATCAGTGATAAGAATGTGATTACAATAATGAGAAAAAGAGTGATTATGGCAGACTGTATGGTGACCAGGGATTGTAGTGAAGGTATGTTTGAGGAAGAAGTTCTGTTAAAGGGGTTGTAGGCAGGAAGGGGGCTTCCTGATATCCTGACTGCAGTGGGCTTACTTTACTGGGCTTGTTTTCTGCTCTTTGACATGGTTAGTCAGGCGTATGAACAGAAAAAACAGTGGCTTGATGGAAAACTTCCAGACTCTCCATCCTGATCTCCATAGCCAACAATCCAGAATAGCACTGTTTCTAAGATCTTTACATAGAAAACTTTACTTGGTCTTTTTAACAGACCTATGATTTATGTATGATTATCATTTCCAAATCCAGATGAGGGATGTAAAGCCGAGAGGGGTTGAGAACGTCTCCAATTCATAAAACCAATTAACGGTAGAGCTGGGATAAAAACTCAGGCAGGCTGGCACTTGAGCCCAAGTTCTTCAACATATCCTGAAACTGAGTAAGTGAATTAATGAATATTTGGGAATGATAAAGGATGCATCCACTAGGCCATTAAACTATGTGGATTACGTTATTATGAAAGACACACGTGTATAGACCAGAGGTACTTAGCTGCCTCAATTGCACTTCCATCAGTTTTCCCAGGGGCTAGTTCTCAATTTCTGGATACACCTATGGCTTTCTCATCTGAGGTCAGGGAAGCTGCTAAACATCCTACAGTGCACAGTGCACAACAAATAATTGACCTAAAATGTCAATAATACTGCTGTCGAGGAACCTTGTTCTAGATTTTATATAAACCTTCTCAACTTTTCTGAAACTCAGATTTCTCATTTGTTAAGAGGGGAAAGCCATATCTACATAGGACTCATGACAATCAAAAACCAGGTAAGTCATGACATCTAAAACAGTGCCTGATACACAGCTAAGAGCTCTAACATGTTAGATTTAAGCAGGCAATTATGTGTTTGTTTTCTTTTATCCTAAATACTGTTTTAGAAAGATCACTCTGATAGAAATGATGAGAATGAATAGATGTACAGGTGAAATTTCACATGGGTAAATCAAATAGGAAAACAATATAGTAAACTAAGATATAATGTACATATGAGCGGGGGTAAGGGCAAGAGGGATCTTCAGACTCAACTAACACTATTGACTCATCACATTGATTAGAATGTGAGGTTGTTTTTTGCTTATTTGTTTCTGTAGTTTATTTTTTTTTTAACTTTTGCCACTTCATTTATTTACTATGAACCCGAGGATAATGTGAATTCAATCTTTCTTTGCAAACAATGATGCTTCCTTTCTTATATCTAAAAACATCTAAATCTATGACATGAATTATATGTTTGCAGATCAGACTGTCATCTTCAGGTGAGCTGTGAGTGCACGCACACACACTCACACACAAATCCAATCTGGAGTTGTGAATTATTATTTGAAAGGTGTAGGTTTCACATGAGAAATTTCATCATCTGAAATTGCCCTGTCGTTGAGGATAATAAGAATTAAATTCAGCTGCTGAAAGGCATAAAGACAAATATTGAAAGATGGGAGACTTTTCTAATCCACTGCAGAACTGTAGAGTCTTCTGTGAGATTAGACTGAGGCACAATTTGCAGAAATCACTAACTGTTTCAGTTTATTAAAAGATTAAGAGTAAATCTATTAGGGTAATATGTGGTTTGCAAGACAAGAAGTTTCTTCAAAATCAATGCTTTTGCTTTTCCATTTTCTCTCAACTCGCCAAGATGTAATCAATGTGGGAGTAGCTCTGATCATACTAAGAGAACATTCTGATCTTCATTAGCACAGGGTCGATGCAAGAAAATTTATTTCATGTCAAAATTTAGAGATGGTTCCCCTAGAATTAAAACCCTCTTCTGTTTCAACACATCAAGCTCCAGGGTTTCATAATCCCCAAAATTAATACACTACCGTGCACACAACTTTCAAAATAGGGCACTGAAAGTTGCAAATAGAAGCTACATGTTTGAAAATTGATAAACAGATAATTTCTCTTCCTTTTATTTCTCATTCTACTCTTCCTTCTGTAGGATTAAGGAAGGATAAAATATGAGACGATTATAGGAAATGTAAAAAAACAAACATTACGTTTCCTTAGTCTTTAGTTTATGATGTTATCTTCTTTATATACAACATTGTACACATAAAATGAAATGTAGATTGCTTCTCAGAGATTGTATTTATTTGTTTACTAATGCATTGATGAATTCATTCTTTTGTTCACTCAGTCAGTAAAATGTTTTTTGACCTTATGTGCTGGTCATTGTGCTGGACACAAAATGCCAAACCAACACAGGGTCTGTTCCCTCTAGAAACTCAAAGTCTTGAACAGAAGCAGGTATAGAAACACAAAAATGTCATAACAACTGTGTGAGAAGTGCCATGATTAAAGTAAACACATAGCACTACAGTGGTGATGAGGGGGGAGTCGGCCTGTCTTGTGTGAAGAGTCTTTGGGAAAGGATTAGGAGATCAGTGACCAGTTTTGAATTTGGGTACAGTCAAAATAAAAAGGGCAATCAAGTGATTGGGCAAATTTTATTATTATTTTTTATACAGGAGTTGGGAGGATTAAAGTGGAGCTAGAATTTTCACTATGTCCCTAGAGTTTATAGAATTTTATTTCAAGAAATAACAAGTCAGTTAATCAAAATATAAGGATGCTTAGATTTGTGTGTGTGTGTGTGTGTGGCTGCATAGTATTCTGTTGTGTCTTGTTTCAATGGTGATTTCAGAGTGACCTTCTCTCTCTGTTGTTCCATCATGGTTACATACTGGCCTGCTTGAATACTGTTCATATTCTGTGAAAATTCTTTATGTTCAGTAGGAAATACTGCTGACCTGTCAACTCCTAGCTGTCAGCAACCAGCTGCCAGCCATCAGAACCATTTTTCAAAATTTATTTCCTCAATATACTACATGTCATTGAATTATCCTCTATACAAAGGTATTTATATTGTTCTTATATTTTTTTCTTTTTGGCCTATACAATGCTGCAGTTTGAGTATATGCTGCATGCATATACTCAAAGATGGAATTTCTCATTAGTAGGGATTATATATGTGTTATTATTAGATACTGTCAAATTCCTACTTAACATGTCAGGCCGAATAGTCAATATGTAAACTCCCTTCAGCACTGCAAGACAGTTCATTTCATCTTCTATTTGTCTGAATAATCAATTTTGATAGTCTATTGTTTGCCAATCTAATGGTATATATACATACATATATGCAATCAAATGTATATATTTATATGTATTTATAAATATATATTTACATGTATATATACAGGCATTTGTTGTTAACTATAAATGCATATATAATATATATATATACATATAATCATTGTTGTCATTACATTCTCCTGATTAAACTTATTTATATGTTAAATATCCCAGAGGAATTTTTCCTTTCTGTAAATTACTTCTTCCTTTATCTAAATGTCCTCTGATTATTTTTCTCCATACTAATTTTTGAACAGTAATTTTTATATTTTATGGAACCAAACAAATTTTTGGTAGCTAATATCTCCATTTAGTATGTTATTTATCTTTAAAAATAATTTATATTATTTTTTCAGAGACTTTAAATGAAGACACTTCGATTAAAAAAAAATCACAAGATCTAGAAAAAAAGTGTAAACTTTAAAAAAGAATGTTGAGGGAAAACATGACATAATTTAGATAGATAGATGGACTGATACATACTATATTAAGTTCTAAGTTTTAATTTAGAATTCTATTTTGTACTTTCATGAAGCTTACCAGATAAAATTTACTCCATGACATTATGATGAACTTTGCCCATGATTGTCTTCATATTCTCTTTCAGCATTTCCCACTGATTCATCTACATTGGAATGATTGCTAGCTTTAAAAAGAATATATTCCACAACTTCACAAAAGAAGAAAATATACAGTTGAGGTTTTATTTTTCAGTGTTTTGGATACAGAATAGATTCTGAAGAAATATTCATTGAATAGATGAAAATTGCTGAAATGTTAATGTCCCTTATCTGCAATTCTTTTGACTACTATTTCCTTTTGAAATAACTTCACAGTGGACAGAAAGAATTTTCTTGTACATATCTGTTTCATTTAGAAGCAGCTGACCTTAGGCTTCAGAGCTAGACCATTCAAATCTTAAAATCTAACTCAATCATTATCAGCTATATAACCTTGAAAAGTAAATAAGCTTTTTAATATTCAATTTCCTCATCTATAAAAATGGGGAGCTATTATGGTAAACTGAGTAAACAATACATGGCAGTGCTAGAAGGCCTTAAGTACATTAAATATCTTGTCTTCTTAGGAAACAGCTGCAACTGATACCTGTGACTAGTGCAATACAAGGCTACCCCTGTATACTTTGTTTAGAAGTATATTTTCTGGTACTTACTATAAGAAGTTATAAGTCAAAAAAACTGGATAGAGAGAAAATATTATACTATAGTTTATAAACACAACCTTTGGAACCCACTGTTTAAATACTTGAACAAAATAATCTACTTTTCTGAGAAATTATATTTTAAGAAATATTAATCTGCTTTCTGATTAATATATTGATGCCCACTCCCTTTTTTCCTTATTAACAAAATTCCAGTATTATTAAGACATCCTGTGCCTTCCTCTTATCCCAGATAAGGTGAACTAACCTCATCTTTAATTCAGAACTGATCTAAACCTTCTAAACTGATTATTCAGTATACAAGATTAACCTACAGAAATCAGTTGCATTTCTTTATGCTAACAATGAAATATCAGAAAAGGAAAGTTTAAACCCCCCCCCCCAAAAAAAAAAACAGAAACAAAAACAACTCCTTAAAAAATTGCATCAAAAACCCAAAATGCTTAGGAATACACCTGACCAAGGAGTTGAAAGACTTGTATCTGGAGAACTATAAAACATTGATTAAGAAAATTAAAGAGGATTTAAAAAAATGAAAAGATACCCATGCTCTTGGATTAGACTAATTAATATTGTTAAAATGGCCATACTACCCAAAGCAATCTACAGATTTAATGCATTCCCTATCAAATTACCCATGACATTTTTCACATAACTGGAGCAAATAATCCTAAAATTTATATGGAATTACAAAAGACCCAGAATAGCCAAAGCAATACTGAAGAAAAAGTACAAAGCTGGAAGCATAACCCTCCAAGACTTCTAAACAATACCACAGAGCTACAGTAATCAAAACAGTGTGGTATTGGCACAAAAACAAACATATAGATCAGTGGAACAGAATAGAGAGCCCAGAAATACACCCACACATGTACAGTCAATTAATCTTCGACAAAGGAGGCAAGAATATACAATGGAGAAAAGACAGTCTCTTCAGCAAGTGGTGTTGGGAAAGCTGGATAGTCAAATGTAAATCAATGAAGTTAGAACACTCCCTCACACCAAACACAAAAGTAAACTCAAAATGGCTTAAAGACTTAAACATAAGACAAGACTCTAAAATTCCGAGGAGAAAACAGGCAAAACATTCTCTGGCCTAAATCTCAGCAACGTTCCCCTAGGGCAGTCTACCAAAGGAACAGAAATAAAAGCAAAAATAAACAAATGGGACCTAGGTAAAGTTATAAGCTTCTGCACAGCAAAGGAAACTATAAGCAAGACAAAAAGACAACCTACGGAATCAGAGAAAACACTTACAAATGGTGTGACTGACAAGGGCTTAATTTCCAGAATATACAACAGCTCCTACAACTTGATAACAAAAAACAAACACCCCAATCAAAAAATGGGCAGAAGACTGAAACAAACATCTCTCCAATGAAGACATACAAATGGTTAATAAGCACATGAAAAAATGCTCAATATCGTTAATGCAAATCAAAATCAAAACTACAATAAGGTATCACCACACACCTGTCAGAGTGGCCATCATTGAAAAGTCCACTAATAATAAATGCTAGAGAGGGTGCGGAGAAAAGGGAACCCTCCTACACTGTTGGTGGGAATGTAGTTTGGCGCAGCCATTATGGAAAACAGTATGGAGATTCCTTAAAAAAACTAAAAATAGACTTACTATATGACCCAGCAATCCCACTTCTGGGCATATATCCAGAGGAAACTCTAATTCAAAAAGGCACATGCACCCCAATGTTCATAGCAGCATGGAAGGTACCTAAATGTACATTGACAAATGACTGGATAAAGAAATTGTGGTATACATATACAATGGAACACTACTGAGCCATAAAAAAAGAATAAAATAATGCCATTTGCAGCAACATGGATGGATCTGGAGATTGTCATACTATGTGAAGTAAGCCAGAAAGAGAAAGAAAAGTACCAGATGATATCACTTATATGGTGAATCAAAAAAAAAAAAAAAAAAAAAAAAGACACAAATGACTTGTTTACAAAACAGAAACAGAGTAACATACATAGAAAACAAACTTATGGTTACCAGGGGGAAAAGGATGTAGGGAGGGACAAATTGGGAGCTCAGGATTTGCAGATACTAACTACTATATATCAAATAAACAAAAAGGTCCTACTGTATAGCACAAAGAACTATATTCCATACCTTCTAACAGTTTATAATGAAAAAGAATGTATATGTATAAGTGTAGCTGAACCACTATGCTGTACACCAGAAATTAACAACATAGCAAACTGACTATTCAATCAATCAATCAATCAATAAACTGATCATGGAAAAATCCCTTTCTCTTTGCTAGTAGGGCTGATTATATAGTCCAATGTTGGCCAATGAGATATATGTCAAGGCATAGATGTGGGCTTGTAGTAAAGGATTTCATTTTTCTTAAAAATAGACACCAGACAGAGGAGGTCACTCTTCCACTTCTGGTTACTGAAATGTTGGATGTGACTTATGAAACCACTGCAACAAGTGCTTACTATAGAGAGAGAGGACCAGTGAAGAAAGTCCCGGTATTAAGGACAGAACATCATGGGTTCTTGAAAACCTATGAGGTAAACTAACATTTGAACCAGGCTCTCATTCTTTAAAGTCACCATTATGCGAGCTAATAACTGTTTATTGTTGGTGCCTGTTGCATTGGTGTTTTCTGATACTTGCAATCAAAACTATGTCAACTGCTTGTAAAATGGATATTCTACAATAATCAATGCTTTCATCCATTCAATGGATAATTATTGAGAGTCAACTATATCCCAGGAACCATGTTTGGACTGTGGATTCAAATGAATACAAGACAAGGTCACCTGCTCTCATGTAAGATGCAGGACTGAGTCTACTGTTTCTAAGAGTTGCTCCTACTAAACCAAAGAACGGATTAGCCTGTAAGCCAGTATGATGATGTATAAGAAGGAGAATGTGCTCTCTTCCATCGATCAGAAGGACAAGGTTCCACCAGTATCACACTCACAATTTCCTCTGAGACTAGAGCATCACAGCAATTGTGACAGGACAAGATCAGGCCCCAGATATGACATGGATTGTGGGTATTACAAAGTGGGCATTCTGAGCTCACTCTACTACACTCAGATTTTTAGGTTTAATTTCCAAAGCCATGTAAATGCATATTATTGTAAGTTCACAGGAAGCTTGTAGTAATTATCTAATTCTATTTATATTTGATATTTATATTTTAGTAATAGTTCTATTTATTAGATTCTTATAGAACTAAATAAATACAATGTTTTTTTCTTACATGAAATATAGAAATGTTAGTGAGAAGGAATGTGTCTGGAAAAGAGGACATTTGAAAGCAGTGGAATAGTATGGAGGGAGAAAGAGAAGTAATTACTACTTTTGAGTGCTTATTGTATGTCAGGAGGTTACCTTATCCTCAAAAAAGTATGCATTTTTATCCCCATTTTGATTATGAGAAAACCGAGATTCCAGAAATGACAGCCCTTCAGGCTGGGAACTTAAATTCAGACATGCCAAGCTCCCTCCCCTCGTATCAGGCTGACTCAAAATCCCCTTCATTTGGAGTGTGTAATAATATCATTTCATGGCCTGGATTGGAGCTTTACTTTTCACTAGCTGTGGGGGGAAAATAAGAAAAATGATTTCTTATATAAGTGAAATCTCAACGGAAAGAGTAAAGCCAAAATCATAAAAACTACAATGCCTACAAAGGGCAGGAAGGTATGTAAAATGTATATCTGTGAAATACACAAAATGGTGAGGCAAGGACCTAGGCTAATCAGAGAACGCAGGAGCCAGCCAATTATTGCCATGGAAAATGAAAGCTCACTGTTGCCAGATGTCAAATTTTCAAGGGAAGCCTGAAATATAGGCTGTTATGTGATATCAGTGGACAAGTAATTCATGTTTACAAGACTACACAGGCAAAAAATTTCTATTGAATTCTGATAGACACATTTACGAACATATACGCACAGCAAATAATTTTTGACAAGTATAATTACTACATACAAGCAATTCTTAGCAAAGCTATTTATAAAATATTTAGACAATATTTCAAAAAACTTCACTGACTGCCATATTGCAGTATGAAAATTATTTTTGACCTAATTACTGTCACTATTTATAATTAAATTGAATATCATGTATCTTGTAACAGTGAGGCAAGGCTAAAATTCTTTTCAAATTCAGAGTTTTCTATTATCCCCAATGAGAGAAATTTATGAGATAATGCTGCATATTTATTAGAAATCAAATAATTCCTAACTCTGCTCATGAATGATAGCAGAATTTAGTATTGTGCCTTTTGATGAACATAATTTCTTAATTTTTTCACATTTTATTTGGAAATATTTTCAACTAATTTCACGGAGAAATATTGCAAAAATGATATCAAGAACTTCTGTATACTTCCCTTCCTCCATTCCCCTGTTTTTTCTCTCTCCCTCCCAACATATTCATGCACATGTATTTTTTATGAATCACTTGAAAATACATATACAATGTCCCTTTATCTCTAAGAAATTCAGAGTATATTTTCCAATAATAAGGACATCTTCTTACACAACCACAGGATTTTCAAAATCAGGAAATTAATACTGATATAGTATTAGCATCCAACCTACATGCCTTATTCAGATTTGGCCAATTGGCCAGTTACTGCCTTTATTACAAAAGAAAAAGAATCTGGTCTGTTATCAAGTTGAAGGTCACAAGATGCATTTGTCGTATCATTTAGGTTCTCAAACTGAAACTTCCCTCTGTCTTCGGTCTTCACTATCTTGGCATGTATTAAAAGTATAAATATTTATTTTGAGAGTATCTCTCAATCTAATATTCTTTGATATTTTCAAATTTCTTAATTTAGTTGAATGCATTAATATTTTATTCTATGATTAAAAATTTGGGGTTCTATTTAATTACACCTTTCTTACCCCAAGATTCTAAAGATAATCCCCTATGTTTTGTTTGGAAGGTTTATTTACCTATTTATTTATTTTTTTGCTTCTTAGTCTTTCAAATTTAGATTAACAATTTATCTGGAATTGTGTTTTTGTGTTTGGTATATTGTAATCATGATTCAATTTTTCTTTTATGTATGGATATGCATATGTATATATATATGTATATATACATTTTATATAGAAGGTGTGAACATATTGAATATATATATATACACACATATGAATTTTTAGATACATGGTAGGTACACATGGAATTGTATATACATATTTGATCTAACATCATTTGTTGAAAATAGCAGAGTCAAAAAACTTAATGAAATATCAATTCCATATATGGAATATGTCCATTTCATCTATATTTTCAAATTTAACAACATAAAATTGTCAGTGTTATTATATTATTAAGTATTCATAAACTACTGATCTGTAGCAATGACTTCTGTTCGTGGCCATCTGCCATTTTAAAATTTCTGGGTAAGTTTTATTACAGGTTTGTCAATATTATTAGGCTTTCCAAAGACTAATTTACAGTTGATCTTTAAATCCTCTATATATTTTACTTTCAGTTCCATTTAATTGTGCTCTCCTCTTTAATATTTTTTTGGCTTATACATACTTTGAAATTATTTTTCTATTCTTTCACAATTTTTTTCTGATGCTTAGTTCATTAGTTTTATTTTTTTCTTTCCTTTTTGTAATATACAGAGAAGGCTTTAAATTTTGCTGTAAGTACTGTTTTCAGTAAAACTTAATTTTTTGATGTTATTCTCTTTACTACTCAAGTCAGAATATAAACTATTTTTTATTTACTCACTGTTTTCACTTAGATTATTAAGCAGTAAATTTCTAAATTACTAACACAAAGCAATGTTAGTTTTATTTTTACATGTGAATTTTGACTAAATTGTACTATTGACAAACTGTAAACTGGGAATTGCTTTATGACCAAATACACGGTCAATTTTTTGCCAATGGTCGGTCAATACTTCAAAAAACGTTTTATATTACTTATAATATTTTGTCAAGTTTTTATACTGATTTTTCAAATATCGTGTTAAAATCTGCCCATAGAATTTCAAATTTTGGCACTTCTATCCATTTTTGTTTATATATTTTGAGGCCATATTACTAAATAGAAGAAAGTAGTTAAAATGGTGATTTTTAAATTCACAATTTATCATTTTCAAGTACTGGCTACCTTTATCTCTGTAACAGATACTGCCTTGCCTTCCATTTTTCTGTTAATAATATAGATGTACAAGCTTTAATTTGCTTAGTTTGGGCATAAATTTTTTTCCTTTTTTTTTTTTTAGTCATAAGCCTTACAATTGTTGCCTGCTTGCTTGCCATTGTCCAATGACATTAATTTTGGCGTGTTGCTAGAAGGTTAGATTGATATGTCTTTCTCTAGAGAGCTTTTCTGTTTGTTTCTACCAAGTACCTAGGGGCACTTAAGGTTCCTTCCACTTGGAAGTGCTACCAACCTTGTTCAATGAGGGAGGGTCCCAGGACCATCAAGGAAATGAGCTCTCAGGACAGATAAAAGCACCACACCCCAAGGATGGGAGGAGTCAGTTACAGATCTGGCTTCTTCTCACTCTGAGAACACAGTCTTTAAGACCTCAGAACCACACAGGATGATTCTCCTGTAAGCCCGTCCCCTGTTCAGGCCTTGAGTCCTAACCTCTAACTGGCTCAGACGGACCACAGAACCAAGAGACAAGTGTCTGTGATGAACACTTTAGGTCGTACGGGGCTTTGGTGCTCTTATGTTCTGTATGCCTTTCTAATTACAGACTTTCTTCTCAAGATTGGCCCAGAAATTCTGCAACATTTTTCAGGTGCTGGGCTTCCTGTTCTGTTTGTTTGTTTTTGTTTTAACCCAGTGTTTGACAGCTGTTGTTTCCGGAGATGTGCTGTCTGACATGACCTAGCCTGCCACCAACACCACTGTAAGCTGCAGTCCTTTGACATAGATTTCCTACTCCATGCTTTCTTGACTCACTTCTGAGGAGGTAAACTGTGATTTTATAGATGCTAGCTCATCACCTTTAACATCTTCTTACTTTTACAGCCAAACAGAGTTTCTCTAAAGGAAGTGTGAATGGCTCAAGGACTAGAACTATTGAATTTCTATAGAAAAAGCCCACAGACAAATCATGACTAGGTTAGGGTTAGCTATTTCAATTTGGAAAAGGTTTTTTACTTTTATTTCCTGGTTTGTCCATCAATCCACTTTAATATTGTCGCTAGGTTTGTCCATCAATCCACTTTAGTAGACACAGGCCGATACTGTGTCTTTCCACCCTTGGCTACTAAACCTAAAAAATATCCACTTTACTTTTTTTTTCTTTTGAAGAAATAAATCAATACATAGCATAATGTCTGGTACATATTAGACTTTGAATATGTTTCATGAGTGAATCAAAATTTTAAATTGTACCTAGCAAATGTCAGATAAAAAATTAATGGTCAGCTTGTTACACTGTTGTTTAATATTTATAATGCACTTAAAGAAATGGATACCTAAGAAAAATCATAAAAGGAAGACAATTAAAATTTTGCACAAATCTATACCTATATTTATATCTATATCTATCTACATATAATGTTTATGTATATATATATTTATGTCTTTCAGTCTATGTATATATATCCCTGCTTATAAAATTTTGGCAACATTTTGTTTTGTTTTTATGAGTTCTTAAACACATGAATTAACACTGAATGTGGTTTCTATAAAAGTGAAAATTGAATTCTCTCTGGGAGTATGTTTATCCCTTGTATCAATCCTCAGGTTTTAAAATGGAATGTTAACATCATTATAGGGTGCACCAAAGTGCATGTGTGCGTGTGTGTAGTATGTGTGTAATACACTTCAAAATGATGGAAAGACAAACTGAGCAACACATCATTACTTTAGGCATGGTTTTCAACAAAGAAGTGGTGGCTCTGCTGGATATCACCCACTGTTCTTCCATGTCAACTCTCCTCCCTTCTCTCCACTGCTCTCTGCCCTGACAGGCTGAATCAAAGAACTGTACCTGCCGACTCCTTTGACATGTTGCTTTGGTTTGTGTTTGGATGAGTGGAAGCACTGGCAGGTGTGGAGAGAGGGAAAACAGTAAATGTATAAGACTGTCCAGGCTGTGTCCCTCATCCAGACGTCACTGTTCCTCTGCAGGCCACTCTCTCTGTGACACATCTCAGGTTCTAGGTCCCTGGTATCTACACCCTCTCCCCCAATTCTTCAGGCCTTACAGTAGTCATGTATCTGTTTTCACCAGTCTTGGTTTTTTCTCCTATTTTTTTTGTGTTTCCCTCCACCCATACGTTTATGAATAGTCCTTTGTTAGACTTCTCTCCATTAATACTAGTTTGAGTGGTTCATTTGTTTCCTGTGGCCACTGTAAGTGATGCAGAGGAGTAAGTTGTCAATTACCCAGAACCCACAGTAGTTGACCGAAGTCTCAGTTAGTTCTTAATCAGTATACAAAAAATTTATTTAGGTCATACAAAACATTTTCATTCTCAGCACAAATAGCTCTGGGCCATTGACACCCCATATTTAATGTTAAAATGAAAATGATACCCTAACATGACACCATGAAAGCGGTCAGCAAACAAAGCTTTGATCTTGGCTCAGCTCACTTGTTAACACCTTGGGTAAGGTTCTTAACCTACTGAGCTCCAGTGTATCATCCTCAAAGGGGGATATTAATACATGTCTTGTAGGATTGGTTTAATGCAATAATAAGATAAATCATAATACTTAGCACATGTTGCATCCTCATTTAAGATTTTAGAAAATTCAGACTAATCCATTGTAACTGAAAACAGATAAGTAGTTCTCTGAGGATGTGGGGAGGGAGGGATTACCAAGGGGCTTGAAGAAATTCTTGGAAGTGATAGATACATTTGTAATTTTGATCGTGGTGACAGTTTCACAGGTGCCAAAACTTATCAGATTGTACATTTTAAATATGTGTAATTTATTGTATGTCAATTACACTTCAATAAAGCTGACAGAATGAAAATTTAAAAAAATAGAGAAGACCCTTTTGATAGAGGAGCAAGAACAATGTTCAAAAAGTAATAATAGACATTCAGGTAAGGGCTTTGCCGATAAACAGGGAAACCAATGATGGAGGGAAAGATAAATAAATAGATAGAAAATAGGTAAATAAACAAATAAATTTCTCACAATTCTAACATTCATCCATCAATAGACATTTAGACTATTTCTCATCTTGGCTGTTGACAATGATGCTGCAGTAAACATGGAGTTGCATATATATTTCCAAGTTAGTGTTTTAATTATGTCATTTTAAGAAAGTTTTGGATGGCAAAAGTCTTACAGTGATCACCTATATAAGGAATCCCATTCAGTCCAGGCAGTGTCTCCGTTTGTTTGTTTGTTTTTCATTATTTTAAAGACAATTTTGTAAAACAAAATTAATTTTAGAAGACTGTCTCCAAGATCCAGAGACTGGTATAAATGAGACTATACATTAGTCACAAAAATCTAACTCAAATTTACTTATACACAGAGGGAGACTTCATGGATTCGTATAGCTAAAATTTTGGAGCTTCTTCAAGGCCAGATCCTGCTTGTTCAGTCATTAGGATTTGTCTTGCTCTATCGTTCATTTCTGCTTTTCTCTGCCATGGCTTGACTCACAGGGAAGACTTTCCTTTGAAGAAGCAAGAATGTTTCCCACCTCAAAGGTGCAGGCTTTTATTCTTCCTGTCTACTATTGCTAAATGGAAGAAAGCACCCCTTTGTAAACAGCACAATCCACACTTCTGAGGTAGACTATCTTTGGGCAGGCTTAGGACATCTTTTCATCCTTGAGCTACACCATGATAATACTTGGGTTCTGATTAGGCAAGAAAAGGGAACTTTTACTTTGCCCACATGCAAGAGAAATCCCATAAACAAAGAAGTTAAAGGGATGCTGAACTGCCAGTATAAACAACAATAAACACACAAACAAAAACATGCCCACCACATGGCATTCTTAGTTGACAAAATATTCCTTATTAAATACATTTCCACAAAATATTTGTCTATGAAGTAGTTTAATTCTACTCCATTAATTCCACTTGAATAGTTTAATTACCACGATAAAGCCCTGGGGTCAGACTTCTTGTTCATTCCTCTGAGCAAGGTATCAATTAAATTTCCAAATACTGTATGAGAAGTTAAGAGATTTCTGAGCCATAAGATAGTGCAAACACAATTAATTCTCTTCACTGTCAAATCCAAGTTCTGTTTGTGTTCATTAAACTGGTGGTGGACCAATAGTACCATTATTTGAAAAGTCAGCAATCTTGATACTTCTGGTTTCAGCTCCAACATGTGAAGAGCTGGCAGTCGTCACTCCTGTCCTCAAAATAAGAACAGGCTGAACAAACTAGAAATCAGTGACTTTTTTTAGACTGACCACAGAAATAAGAATGTTGCACAAACTAGCATCCTGAATCCTGGAGAGACAGGTGAACCCAAGGAGTCAGGGTAGAGATCAAACTACTTAGAGCAAATGCCACTGGAACCAGAAACTAATTAGACCACTTAAATGATAATTTTGACTAGTTGTTACAGGCAGAGAGTGGACCTGAGTGAGAGTGAGAAACTGTTGCGAGAAGCAGTCTTAGGGACCCCCAAATTTTCCTGGGAGTTACCTCCATGAACCCTACCAGGTTCTCAGTGAGGAGTCAAAGAAAGATCTCCTGTGATTTTGGCAAGGAGAAAGGAAGAGTAAACATTGTGAAATATTCCTTGAGCATTCTCTATAGCAAAGGGGTATTCTCTAGGGAAGAGACTTCAACACAGACTCTTCCCAACTGGGAGAAGGTCTTTCTACTATTACAGTCGGCAGGAGTCTTCCTGTCTCAACAATGGTGGATAAAAATGTAAGAACTGCTTGTGAAGGTGACAGTCTAGGGACACAACTGCACTAAAGAATGAGATTTAAAAGACTGTTGTAAATCTTTACAATATAATTAAAAAATTTATAAGGAAAGACGGAAGACGTAGAATAACCTACAAAACATTGAAGAAAATGAAAAGGGAAGAGGAGGAAGGGGAGGAGAAAAAGCAGAAGAAATTTGAAGGACTCACACTTTTAAAATATACTATAAAATGACTGTAACCTAGAAAATACAGTGAAACAATATCAGTAAAACAGAATAGAGACCTCAGAAACAGACCTACATATATATAGTCAATGTGCTGTTTGACTAAGAAGCATAGTCCAATTAATAGAAAAATTATAGTTATTTCAACAAATGGTAATGGAACAATTGGATGGAATACAGAATATGGTAAAACAACCTAACCATATTAAAAATATATGAAGTAATCTCAATACAGGACGTGGAGGGAAAAGGATGCTTACCTAAGTAACTGGAAATGAGTGGAATCTTAAGATTAAAGGCAAAAGAAACGACATAAGCACTATGCTGTAGCTGATAAAATGGATTACCATAAGGCTATAGGTTAACAATTGTGATACTGCCCTATATATATACTGGAAATGAACATTTATGTAAATAAATGTCCAGTGGTGGTAGCAGATTCCTCATTGTTGGAGTGGGAGGTTAGTTGTAAACAGGAGGAGGTTAGAATGATCCATGCAGTAATAGATTTAAATTGGAGGTATCAGTATGAAGTAGTGTTTTACTTAATAGAGTCATAGATGTGCATATACAGAAATAGTTAGAGATATATATATATACACACAGTTCTATAAACACACATATTGCCCTATCAGCCTGTTCTATCAGTTGCAAGGGCCTAAAAGCATTGATATTACAGTAGTAATAACCACACGTAGCACCCAGAAGTTTGTTTCAAATATCATTCTCTGACAAAAGAAAAAAGGGCTCCTTGGAGAAGCTGTTGATTCTAGCACATGAACGGAATTATACAAGGCAAGCTTGAAGCATCTTGTAGTAAGAAAATGTAACAAGTGCTAAAAAAAAAAAACCTTCAATAATGGTAATATTTCAAAGGGAAACAGGAGCCAAATGAAAGTGTTCCCATTGGGCAAAAGCTAGAATAATTTGACAAATAAAGTAGAAATGTATTATAACCCAAAGCATAAAATAAAAATCAATGAGTCCATGATACAAACTACCATATATTAAACAGATTAACAACAAGGGCCTACTGTACAGCACAGGGAACAATATTCAATATCCTGTAATAAGCCATAGCAGAAAGGAATATGAAAAAGAATATGTATATGTATACATATATAAAACTGAATCACTGCTGTATACCAGAAACTAACACAACATTGTAAATCAACTATACTTCAATAAAAATAAATAATGAGTTCTTACTGATATAAATAAATCATTGAATAGATTAATACATGGGAGAGAAAAGACAAATATCCTGTACAGAAGAACTTCAAATAACTTATAGATACTCTGCCCTTGGGAGGTGGAACATAACCCCAGTCCTTAAATGTCGCCTGCACATAATGACTTCTTCGCAAAGACTACAAAATGAACAAGCAGAGAAAAGGAGAAACTAGAGTGGAAATGCCTAACATACTTCCTCAGCCTGATGATCAAGGTTAACATCAATCAGGTAATAAATCATCACGTTGATACGAGTCCTTGATATGTGATTAAAATGGCATTTACCCCTGATATTCCGCCCCAAACTCATAGTCCCAGTCTAATCATGAGGAAAACATCAGACAAATCCCAACTGAAGGACATTCTGTAAAACACCTGACCAGTTCTCTCCAAAACTTAAGGCCAACAAGAAGGAAAGTCTGAGAAACTGTCACAACCCAAAGGAGTTTAAGGTGCATTATAAGTAAGTGCAATGTTATATGCTAGATGAGATCCTAGAACAGAAATATAGGACATTAGGTTAAAAACTAAGAAAATCTGAATAAAGTATGGACTCTACTTAATATATCTATATTAGCTCATTAATTGTAACAAACTTGCCATTGTAATATACAATGTTAATAATAAGGGATATTAGGTGTGACATTTGTGAGAACACTCTATATTACAATGGCAAACTTTCAAAACATCTAAAACTTTCTAAAATTAAAAGTTTATTTTTAAAGTTTAGCAGATTAATACTAAAATCTTTATGATACATGGTATGCAGTTAATAATACATACTATAAATTGTGAGATCATATGAGACAATCCACTTTGACCATTGTTACTTCCTTTAAAAATGAAATATTTTATAATCTAGAAAATTCAGCCTTGAAGTTAGGAGATAATACTGGGTTGCTGGGATGTTACTCTTTAAAACTGAAAGATGTTTGTTACAAGAGTTTAATCTCCACCTCCCATCTTCACATCCCTCAATCAACTAATGTCCAATCAAATGTTAAAGAGAACCCAAGTTTTGTTTTTTTTTTTCAGTTGTATCCTCTCAATTCTCATGCTTATAATTTTTACACTAAGTTGTCTTTATTTTTTATAGTGGTCTTTTTTTTTTTTAACAATCTCAAATCTGTACATTTTTAGCTGTGCTCTAAAATGTATTTATTCTATAGCTGTTACTCTTTTTTTCATTATTGACGTGTAGATGTTTCCTTACTTTCTTTTTATCTCAGTTTAAATATTAAATCTTGCATAAATTCATTCATTTGTAGTGTTTACATTATTATTTGCACTCAGGAGAGTCTGAAACCTATGCTATCTAGTCTTGGCCAGTTTTTTAAGTCTCAGATTTGATTTTTAACTGCTTTCTATCTATTTCCACCTGGGTTTCCAACAAGTACTTCACACTTAACTTACACCACTCATTGAGATAGCATCCTGCCCATTATTAACGGCATTTAACATGTGTATCCAAAATACATTTGTTGTCATGGATATATCTTTTCGAACTCCTTGATTCTTTTCATCTTTCTCCTTATGTTTCTATTTCAGTTCCTGGACATAATCTTCATGCCTCATTCTACTTGCTTTATTTTCATTCCATTGAGTCCACTCACAGCTTTAACTTCACTGAAAATTCTCTTTATAACATTGTTTCTCAACTTCAGAAATAAATGTAGGGATTGCCTTTGAAATGCCATCCCATGCTGTTATTTTTTCCCCCCAAAACACACCACAGCTTTATTATTTCAATAAGCTCCAAAAGCACATTTCTTGGACCTGTGGCCAAGGCAGATGCCAGAGGCAACAAGGCAAGTCAGCTGGGGGTCCCTGGGTTCACAGCACGTGGGAAGTTCAAGGAGGGAGTGTGACGAGGCAGAGGTGACAGGCATTCTTGCTGCAGAAGGCACGGTAGGAGGGCTGGTGCAGCTCATCTGAGGCTGTGGAGAACCTTGCACTGCTGCATCATGAGCTGCAGGACCTTGTGGATGGCCTGCTCCAGAGTATTTTCTGCTCCAAGTCCTGGAGGATGTTGTGCTCCAGCACCTGGGAGCCAATGGCAAGGAGGTGTTTGAGCTGCTTCTCCATATGGCTCAGCAACTCCCGGTCCACTTGGCTGCTGAAGCCCTCCACTTCTGACAGTGTGCCTAACAAGGCAGTGGCAAGCGTGGACACTTGGAAGAGCCTCAGAGACTCCTCTGTGTCTGCCTCTGTGTTGAAGGGCTGCAGCTTCACCTTGCTGAGGGCCTTGGTGATGCAGTCAATGGCCTCCCACGGTCGTAGGGTGATGCCAACGAGCCCCTCTCCGCATGATGATGCACTGCTTCTTCAGCTTCTCTGCGGCCTCTGTCAACAGCTGGGGCCACACTTCGCTCAGCAGTAGGTGATGAATGTCCGCAGCTTGGCCAGGTCGATCTCACCTCCATGGCCTGGGTCTGAGTCAGTGCACTCACGTGCAGAAGGATAACATGGTTGGCCAGCATCACCTCCCTCTCCTCATTGTGCTCACCTTGACAATGAAGATCATGTCAAAGTGTGGCAGGATAGTGAGCATGAAGTTGTTGTCCACCCTCTTCATCTCCTCCAGGCAGCCAGACACCAAGATGGCAGCAGCCAGGACAGAGCAGTAGGAGTTGAGGGTAGTGGTGATGCTGACCTTGGCTATAGGGATGGTCTGCTGCTCCACAGCCTTGTGGGCTGCCATGCCGTCGTCTTCTGGCATCTCGTCAAACTCATCAATTTTAGTAATACGTATGTCCCTTAAAAAAAGTCTCACATGATGCAATTACCAAGTTTTAGAGATAAGAAGAATAAATGACAGATTCCCTACTTCATCCCTTATCCCAGAGAGTAGGTAGGGGATGAAACAAAATAAGAAATTAAGATGATCTTTTACATGATTAGGTGGATGATACACATTAAGAGGAATATAGAAGATGAAAAACAGGTTTGGAGGAGGGAAAAATAATGTACAATTTTGCACATCTTCCTCCCATGTGGCCAAATAGAATCTAACACACAGAGATACGTGCAAAGATATTAACAATGTATAGTTCTTATGTCGGGGGTGTTTTCACTTCAATGCTATGCTTTATAATATATAAATACATTACAGGCATTATTTCATATAAAATATTACATGAGTAAGTCATCTCCAAAGTGAAGCCATTTGTATATAATTTTCACAAAGATAAACTTATATGAGAAGCTTTCTTATTATTTGCACACATGACAGTTGGGCTCAAAGATTCCTAGATCCACAGCTCCACAAAAAGTTTTTTCTCCAACCTAACCAGAAATTGCCCATTTAATAATTTTCATTTGCCTTCTCCCCAAGCAGTCTTATAGATCTCCATCAGACTCTGTTCAATAACCAGATCTAGATCCCTGTTTTTTACTTTGATTTCAATTCTCATTAATCTTTGAGTAAAACAACTGCTCTATAAGTAAAAAGAAACAGTATTTGATTGATTCTCCTTAAAGTCCAAATTCAATCTCTAACAAAAAAGTATTCACTATGTTTACTACAAAAATGACATATTAATCTAATCCATTTCCTCCACAACTTGACTTTGCCCGAGTTGGTTTTCCTCCTTTCTTACTTGGGCTATCGGCTATGGGACATTATCTTCCATGGCTCATTCACGTATTTTCTGTTGCCAGAGTCATGGAAGTGGGCTCGAATTAATGGTAGAAAGGCACATGATTACAAAGATATAAGGCATTTTCAGTTTAACACATGAATTCAAAGAAAACCTAATAAAAATGCCCTAAAGGTATTTCTCTAACAAACTGATAGGTCCATTTGGTAAAAACAAAATAGACAGATATACTATTGGTGGTAGGGCAAAAAGGATAATATAGAGGGAAGAGCCTTACCATGTATGTGTAATAAAGCTACAAAACATACACTTGAGAACACACATACTTACACACACATGCATACTTTGGTCTTGGTATAGAAATAGAATTAGCTGTCAACGTAACACATCTATTAACCCAAATCCATGATATACTGAATTCAGAATATGGTAATGCCAACATTTTTAAGTCAGCACAAGAGAATGTATTTTTTAATAAGTGCAATTGAAACAACTAGTTAGGATTTTTAGGGAGAAAGTTGCATTCCAGTAAACATAAGATTAAAGGAATATTAAACCTTAAATGACTAAGGAAATGTGACATTTATTTCAGTCTTATTTTGAAGGAAGAGTTTTTAATAATAACAGAAAACCTAACAACCATGATATATAATTTGATTTTATCAATATGTAACTCTTTCATTCCTCAAAAATACTGTTATTAAAGTTAAAAAAAGAAAAAAACCCTGATTTAAAAAAAAAATAGTTAATGAGTTAACTAACATCCATATACCCCCACACGAACACATATATACAGCAACACATTTTAAATCAATGAAAGGGGTGTGTGTGTGTGTATGAGAGACAGAGAGTGAGAGATATTATTCTCATTTGGATATTTAGTTTACCACTCACTACTCTGTCTAATGATATTTCTTCCTCAACACCATACAGCTAATTTTTAGAATAACCCTGTTAGTTATAGGAAAAGAGAAGTTATATTTTACATCTGTTGAGAAGACTTTAAAAAATCATAGAGAAATACTCAGTAAATTTTCACATTAAAAAGAAACAAGAAACAAAATTTAGAAAGCTTCTCTCTGAAAAATCTCTGACCTTATGTCTAAGTGTACCGATAATTTTAGAGTGGAGAACACTAAGGATGCATGAGAACAATAGTAGCACCACATCTTAGACATAACAATTAATACAAATGGTAAAATGTCCCTCAGGGTTGCTCAAAGGAGAATAACAAGTCAAAAAGTTAATTTAGGATGTATGCAAAAATACTAAAAAAAAAAAAAAAAAAAGTTGGAGGACAGGAAATGGAAAGAAAAGCCCACGAGAAGCAAAGGAAAACGATGCATATATTTTCAATATTAACGATTTTAAGTTGCCAGTGAGATTTTCATTTCAAAAATTAACCCTGCACAGAAACAAAAATTTCAGAAAATGCTTTTTGACACTCTTGAAAATTATTGAGCATTTGAAGTCTTTGATGATAAAACTCAAAATGAGATGAAAAGTGGGCAACCATATAGCAACAAGGAATAATAGAAAGGTAGCAGTACTAAAATAGAGAGGAAAAAATTCCAAAAGCTGGATGTTAAAATGACACTAGAAACAACTAAAAGCAATGTAAAGAGAGTTCAAAATGAAGAAGATACACAGGAAAAACACTAAGAACAAGAGGAGCTAAGCCTTCCTGCTATTCCAAACTCAACCACAGCAGCTCCCTTTTTCTTTTTCCCCATTTCAGAAACACCACACCTCAAATTCCACGTAACTACTGAACAATGGTATTTACAAATGCATTTTATTTTCATAGATCTTGCTCTTCTCTCTTCAATGAGTCAGCTTCTGCTCACTTCAAATCTGACTGAACATCAATCAGATCCTCAGAGAAGTTTTCCCTTACCTCTCTGACTAGGTCTCACCTACATGTTTTACACTTCACATTCTTCTAATGCCAAGCACTGCTTCCTTGTGGTGATAATAAAGGTGTTCATCTTAATGATTGCTGACTTAAAATATATTTATTTATTTTTTTGTTGTCATTGAGATTGTGCATAAATGTATTTTATTATTTGATTAATGCCTACTCCCCTCTACTAGGGTACGTACTGCTTGCCATGTAGCTGCAGTGAGCTGAGGAAAAAGTAGGGGCTCTTTAAATTCTATCAAAAACTTTCGCATGGCAATACAGGCCATGGGTCTCAGAGAGAGGTCCCATGGATGCATTTTCTGAATCTATTGGATTTGGAAATACATTCTGTGTTCTTCTTTTGGTTACTTCGCCAAGTTCAGATGTTTTCTGTTATTCCTGATGCACACGCTTGTGTGCATGTGTGTATGTGTTTTTCACTAATCTCACAAACAAGTGATGATTTTTTTCAGAAGACTGCTCTTTATTTTTATTTTTTATGGAGGTACTGGGGATTGGACCCAGGGCCTTGGGCATGCTAAGTGCACACTCTACCACTGAACGCTACCCTCACCCCACAAGAAGTCATGATTTAAAATGAAAATATCACTGGCCTTGGAGTCCAACAACAACTGTAAGAGACATTATTTTAATCCACGTCTCATATCAGGTGCTTGGGCAGCAAACTCATCAGCTATCATTATGATTAACATCTTCATTATCACTACAAGGAAACAGTAATATAAAGTATCATTCACTTATTGAATGCCTGCCTACCATGAGTTGAGCTCTGTCCTGAGCACTATGAATACATGATTTATGAGCCTAATAGCAACCTCCCTATTGCCTCCATATTACAGCTGGCTAAAATCCTCCATCAAAGATGTAAGTAACAGCCCAGCCACACATAAGTCAGTAATTGAACCAGGTTGGACAGAGTCAAAGTTTCTCAGAAGTGATAGAGCCAGCCTCCAAGGCATTTCTAAGAATTACATGTGATCTAAGAACGTAGCTATTCCAGATTCTGAAACACAGTAAGGATTCGATTCAGAACAGATTCTTGCCTGAGGAACATATCATGGAAGTGTTTACTATACATGCATTAATTACCAGATTGGAAACCCCGTGAAGACAAGAATACTTAGAACTTCCAATAACATTCCAAATGGAATGGCAGAGAAATCAAAACTTGAAATGCAACTGATAGGGGCAGTGAGAACACAATCCAACTGATCAACAAACGTTTACCAAGCACTATGTGCTAGGCAATCTTTTAGACTCCGGAGAAATCAAAAGTTATCTACATCTCATAAAGAGAAAGACCAATTCAAGGTTCCAAAATAATGTAATAAGAGCTGAAAGGGTGGTAAATAAATGTAGATTAGCTATACCAACTTAGGTTTTTTTTTTTTTAATAATAAAACTGCCAAGCTATAATTTAAAACATTATTTTTAAAAGTCTCTTATCACACAATTGTTTTCCAAGAGAATGGTTATGTAAATAATCTTTTTCAAATGGACTTCCACCTACTAAGAGATAGTCTGTTTGACTATTTACATGTAACTTTGTCAGGTAAATGGATGTATTTGTTCTTGCCTCATTTGCTTTCCTCAGTAGTTATTCAGTGAAAATAAATAATTCACCTTAAGTGTCACAGACTGAAATTCAGAATCTTTGCTCATCCAGACATGAATTTAAGTAGTAACAGCATAATTACTTGCTAATTGTTCTGTGATTACATTTACCTTTAGCCGTCACAACTTTAAAAGGTACCCTAATTGCAACTCAGATAATAGCTTTCCTCCATCATGTTATCCTCCGTTTAACTGCAATGCAGAATAGAGGTATTTAATTCCTTTGAAACATGATCATCTCATTCTGGACATTCAAGAATTCTAAAGAGAAGCAGTTATTAATGAGGAAAGCTCATGCTATTTGAGCTTGTCCAAAAGGGACATTTACCAGAAGGTACAAGTATTGTGTTAATGTAAAAAGATGCTCTAAAATTACACATCTAATTGCAGGCTTGTTTTGATCTTTTCTTTGTATAAAGCCCGACTGGTGACTGAAATCCTTTTAGAGTCCTGGTAATTGGGACAGCATGGATCACTGACAAGCACAACTAACATTGTTTATAACTGTCAATACACCGATGCCTTTTTAATGAGACAACTTCTAGTCTGAGGGAGAAGGATTTACTTAACCAAATGGAGGAACTGAAACTGCCAAGTATTTCCGTAGACTAGTTTACCACCCACCCCCTCTCAATTTTAAGAAAAAGACTGAGCAGATGCTTTATTCTGGTGGTTAGCCTGTTAATAAGCTCTGACTGTGCTTTGGACCTATACGCTGCTAAACTGAGGTCAGTGGTCCTGCTTGTCCCAGTCACAGAGATAATCCTGAACAGGAAAGAGAATACATTTGAAGCTATTCTCACCCACCCCTGGGCAGATATGAGACAACTTCTGGGCTTGAAATGAAATTCTACTCCCCACAAATCACTGTTTTTCACTACTCCCCTTAGTCCTAGTTTCTTGGGGAAGAACCTGAGTTAACTGGTCTTTTTGAAAGATCTCAGCTTTTAAAGACAGAAGGTAGGTAAGGGATTGGTTTATTTTGAGATCAGTGTGTTAAAAAAGTAGTGGTGACACCTGAGGCAAGCTTCCGTGGTGGCAGCTAATATTAGCAATGAAAGCTTGAGAAATGTGAATACAGGATTAAAATTTGGGACTGTATTATTGTTTTGTTGCCTTTCTTTTCCAGAAAGTCCAACTTCCTCTGATATCAACTAGTGGTATAACTACAAATATTTATATATTTATATGTATGTGCCACATATTGTGGGCATATATTGTATATGCTATAATTTATTACAGAAGGTGATAAGGCGATGAGTGGCATTGAGGCTATATGCAGGAACTTTGGAGTCAAACAGCTTAGGTTCATATAATTGTAGCTAATTATTTTTACCCTTTTGAAACTCAATTTCTGAAAATGTAACATTCAGAGAATAAAAGTACTGAGGCATAGTGTTTTTGTAGAGACTGAATGGGATAATGTACGTAAAGTACTTAAAATAGTGCCTGGCATACATAATGCACATTACTATAATACTGTAATATTAGTATTAAACTTGTGCCAGGCTCTGAATGGGCAGTGTCAAGACTATTATTCTCTAAGTTTTGAATCCAACTTTGGTGCATCTAAATCTTTTGCTAAAATGTGAATAGATTTTACTACACACTATGTAACATGCACATGTGTGTGTGATTTACTTAAAATGGTAAACTGCTCTGACTCCAGGTATTCCTATTTTCCACAAGTACTCATAGTTCCTGTATTCTTTTCTTAAACTTTTTTATTTAGTTATAGTCATTTTACAATGTTGTGTCAAATTCCAGTGTAGAGCACAATTTTTCAGTTATACATGAACATACATATACTCACTGTCACATTTTTTTTTGCTGTGAGCTACCACAAGATCTTGTATATATTTCCCCATGCTATACAGTATAATCTTGTTTATCTATTCTGCATATGCCTGTCAGTTTCTACAAATTTTGAACTCCCCTTCTGTCCCTTCCCACCCCCCGCCGCCTTGGCAATCACAAGTTTGTAGTCTATGTCTATGAGTCTGTTTCTGTTTTGTATTTATGTTCTTTTTTTTTTTTTTTTTAGATTCCACATATGAGCTATCTCATATGGTATTTTTCTTTCTCTTTCTGGCTTACTTCCCTTAGAATGACATTCTCCAGGGACATCCATGTTGCTGCAAATGGTGTTATGTTGTTTTTTATGGCTAAATAGTATTCCATTGTATAAACATACCACTTCTTCTTTATCCAGTCATCTGTTGATGGATATTTAGGCTGTTTCCATGTCTTAGCTATTGTAAATAGTGCTGTTATGAACATTGGGGTGCAGGTGTCTTTTTGAAGTAGGGTTCCTTCTGGATATATGCCCAGGAGCAGGATTCCTGGGTCATATGGTAAGTCTATTCCTAGTCTTTTGAGGAATTTCCATACTGTTCTCCACAGTGGCTGCACCAAACTGCATTCTCACCAGCAGTGTAGGAGGGTTCCCTTTTCTTCACAGCTTCTCCAGCATTTGTCATTTGTGGACTTTTGAATGATAGCTGTTCTGACTGGTGTGAGGTGATACCTCACTGTAGTTTTGATTTGCATTTCATAGTTCCTATATTCTAAATGGTGATTTTTATTTCTCTGTCTTATTGAGAGATGTATCAATTTCCAAACTTTATTTGTCAAAACAATTAATATTGGTGAACCTGCAGCTTTGTAATCTGATTATTATATATAAGTGAGGCAATATACTCCAAAGTGCTAGTTCTTATCTTCTTTTTACTTAACTGCTTGATTAAGATAAAATTTACATACCTAAAATTCACCCATTGTATGTGTACATATACCTAGTAAATATATATTCAGTAAATTTATATGTAGCCACTATCCAGTTTTATAACAGGTCCATCACTCAAAAAAGTTATTTCATGTCTATTTGAATGTCAGTCTCCATTCTCATCTGAACTTCAAGCAACCACCAATATGATTTCTATGTTTACAGTTTTGTCTCTTCTGAAATTACATATAAACAGAACCATATAGTAAGTAGTTTTTGCATCTGATTTCTTTCATTTATCATGTTTATCCATGTTGTTGTATATACCTGTAGTTTTTCCCCTTTGAATTCCCAAGCATATTACATTGTATGGATATACCTCATTTTGTTTATCCACTTAAGTACTGATGGATGTTTGGATTGTTTTCAGTTTGAAGTTAATATAAATAATGTCGCTAAGAACGTTTGCTCCTCTACTTTTATGCTGTGAATAAATCTTTTGGAATTAAACATAGTTCCTGTTTTCAGAGAAATACTAATGTGTAACTTGCCAGAAAAACATGGATTCAGTTTCAAGTTTCATAGACCCCTAGAACCCTGGAAGTCATCTATGGTTCCCTGGATACCAAATTAAAAGCTCATTCCTAAGATCACACATCATTATTTTTAAGATACAGAGGAACTTTCTTGTTTCCTTGTATAAAATTATAATTATACTGTGTTTTAGAGAAAATGGAACAGTTGGCTTCCAAAGAACTAAAGCCATTTATCAAGTTAATCATGAAAAGCCACAAGGAAGTAGAGTGGCCTGGGGACAAGAAAGAGCTGTGAACCGTTGAGACATCTGCTATGTTGGCGATGTACAAACAGACAAGGCGCTGGAAACCTTTACCCTAGGAAGTGCACAGTGTGGTAAAACAGCAAGATGTGTCAGTATAATGACTTGACCCCAAGTCCTGAATCCTGAGAAAAAGAAGAACTGACACGTATCATGAATATTCAGTCGTCACAGTCTGAGCACACGTCCATGATGTATAAGCAAGCTGTGAAGGAGGCCGGGGAAGTGTGAAGTGCGGTGCCTGCCCACAAGGAACCTGGAGTTCCCTGGTGCTCGTATATTACACAGGAAAACTCTTCTTACCAAGCTTTCAAAGTACAGTGTCTAAGTGCCAATTTCAACAGAGTCATTTTAAATGTGCTTCCTGTAAGATTTATGGAGCTGAGTTGCTTCTAAAAATATGACATAATTATGTGGATAGAGTGCCTAACACAGATTAGGCATTTAATTCATTATGGTTGTTAGAACTTGTCCCATTGCATTATAATCCTGATGTAATAGCTGAGGAATTTGATGTATAAATAAATAACTGCAAATAATTGACTAATGTTGGGTAGTGAAGTCATAAACAATGTGCTTTCCAGGCAGAAAGAGGAAGCAGTTGTCATAATTTTGGCCAGCTAAGGATGGGATCAGATGAAGTACTGAAACAACAGAAAAGATGAGCTGGGTCTTGGAAGATGAGCAGAAACTGACAGGGTGGACCAGAAATAAAGATTAAACAGAAAATATTTAGGCAAAGGAAAAGCACATAACAAGACATGGGCATTTGAAAGTGTGCAGACTATTCAAGAAGTAGAGAGTTTTCAAAAGTGGCTAGAATGGATGCAGCAAAGGAAATAGGGTGGCATTTTAGCTCAGGGATCTTCCTCTGTGAAAGCAGGCAGAGGGGACATCCAGTGAGGCTGAACCCTGGTCATGCCCTAGGTTACTGTTTTTCAGGGAGATGTTATGGTAGCCTATATTTGCTTGATGCTTCATGCTGCAGAAAACTTCTCATTTAGAATTATCTCATCTGCTTTTCAACACTACCTAGAGATGGAGGTGGCATAGGGATCTTTGGCCTCATTTTTAATCAGGAAACTTTTCTGGAGAAGTACCTGATTTTTGTAACTCATACAGGCAGGTAGTTGTCTGATCCAAAGTTAGCACTACTAACCGTAAATGTGATGGTCTCTGAAGCCGGACTGAGTATTACTATGAGGAATATGAAGATTTCCAACAATGATAGTGGTTGTGATGATGATGATGACATTAATTCCAAGATTATTTATTTATTCTCATACACATTAGACTATACTGTATTAATCTGTATTTCAGGTTGAATAAGTGACTTTTTGGTGTGAAATCAGAGTGAACTTCATGCCAGGCACTTTACTAAACAATAAGAAAAAAAAGAGGCATCTTGAGTCTCTTTTCAGAAGCTTCCTGTTGGTGGATGGCTCAGAATGACCATACCAATAAATAGGATTATCACGCAAATTGAAAATAGTTCTTATTATATACATTTCTCCAAATTCAAATTGTTTGTCAACAATCAAGGGGTCATAGAAACTTAAAACTATAAGTTAAAATCTCTCTATCTCTTTTTTTTCTCTCTCTCACTCACACACACATACGCACACACAGACACCATTTTAAAGATCACTAAAGATCACTAAAGATCTAACAAAGAGTGTACCCTCTTTGCTAGAAAACTGCTCTGCAGCATTTAAGATATGTTTTACAATGTAGCCGAGTAGCAATTATTATGCAAATTTGTATTTCAAATATTCAGCTGCAGCCTTTGGGTTCCCTCTGCACAGACAGTCTTCTTACCAGAACAGCTAATGCTGCCTGATGGGCTGCTTCCTGTGAAAGCTGCCCCCTGACTCCCTTCACTCTTTCTCTATAACTACATATGTCCTGGTGCAGTTGCCAAACCAAAAGAAGATGGGGCATAGTGATAGAGAATTTACGCTTTTTTTTTTTTCCTCTTCTTCCAAAGGATAGAAGTCATGGAAACATGTATGAGAGAACAGGAAAATACAATAAAATGTTTTGTAAACTAAAAAGTTCTGGCAAATGTAAGCATCTACTTTTACTACTATTCTAAGCAACATTAGAACTCTGAAAAGGGAGAATTCAAAACATCTTGAGGGTTCTTAGAGTAGTTTATGTCATTGTTTCATCCAATCATCATTTGAAGGCAGGTTATTTGAAAGGATGAAAACATCCTTTGAGACATTTGCCAACAATTCCATCTTCTAACATTCACGTAACACTTTTTTTGCACCCAACATTGTGCTAAATGTGTTTAGAATATTGGATAAGAAAGCGCTCCTTATACTTAAGGTTCTCATTATGGAAGATGATGTGGGGAGAGAAACAAATAAAAGGGTAATTGCCTTAAAGTGTGCTAGAGTCAATGGTAGGTTTATCACTGGCTCCTAAAACTGCAGCCCTGCTGGGTATTTGGGACAACTTCATATAAATGGAGAAAGTTTGAACCTTTAAGAATCAGTTGGAATTAGATACCTAGAAACTATAAGCTGAAAAAAGAAATTTCCAGAGAGTGAATCAACTAGCAAAGGAAGTGTTCTTTTCTAGGTTAAGTTAAATGACTGAGCAAAAAGTCTTCAGAGATGGGATGTAAAGGGGTACTAAAGAGTGGGCTGCAAAAGGAGATTTTGGTAGAAGCTCATGAATTAGGAATTGTAACTCACTAAGTCATTAGACTACTTCTCTACTAGTAACTGGAGGTAGAGTGAGACTAAAATAGACAAGGTCCATGCCCTCTTAAAGGATATGAAAGTATCTAGTCAAGGAGGCAGACAATTCAAAATAATCAGACAAATATACATGTAATTAACTCAATTTTACAAGTGTCATGAAGACAAGTTGAGAGTGTTATATAAGACTTTTAGTCTTTGGATCTTAGGGAATCATCAAAGCATGAGAGACTAATGGTCAAATGTTCTTCAAGATTAGTTTTTTTTTTTTTTTTTTTTTTAACACCACAGATGATAAAGTGGAATCATCACAATTGGACTTGGTTCAAGCCACCTTTGCCTTAGTTGATCTTTCAGTATTAGCAGCAAAGGGATGAAGAGACCCAGACAATCTTAGCAGAACTCTCAGAAGGAAATGCAGTTGACTGTACGTGAAGGACAAGTGAGAAGAAGGGATTTACTGAGCTTAAACCAATATTGACAGAAGCAAAATGCATCCACACTTTCCTAGCACAGAGCCCACAAGAAGACAGTGGAATGCTAAAAGTGGAATTCAACTCAGCTTTCTCCCTCAGAGTGGAGAAATAAAAACAAGTATCCTTGGATAACTGATCTGCTTTTTACAAGATTTAGTTCAGTTTTAAACACAGACTAGAAAGCTCTCAACAAAGTTAGCATTTTTTCCCAATTTAATATTTAATTCAATATTTTCTAACTTGGGTGATAAGTGAGTCATTTGCAATGCTCTTGAAGACCTACTCTCCATTTGCTTATCAAAACATTCAATGAGCAACTTCACTGTATCACACACTGCAGTAGGCATTTAGTAACAGTAGTGAAAAGGAGAAGAGTTCCTGAACTTACCTGGTGTCTATAGTCTAGTGGAGAAGCCAGACATTGACTGTATTATGACAATAATGAGACAGGATTTCAGGTACTGAAGGATAAGATGGTGTAGAGAGAAAACACGTGTTCAGTGAAAGTTTGTATCAGAAAAAAGCAAAGCTTAACAGGTCTGCAATATCAAACATAGGGTAGAAATGTCATGCAGATGGGCAAAAATAGCTTCAGTCAATCATTCTAATATCTTCCATAGCTAGGAGAAAAAGACTTTCTTCCCTGATGGCTACAGAAAGCAGAACAATAATCATTAGTGGAAATTTAAAGAGTGGCAGATTCACAACAATATAAGGAATAATTTTATAATGATTAAAATCATCTCATCATAGAGAAGTCAGAATCTGGATGTAGAGAGCTCCTTGTCACTGGAAACAGTCACACTCAAGCTGGAGGAATTCTTCAAAATAGGTTCTGAGTGTACAGATTCAAACAGACAGGTCTGACAAAGCACATACATGAACTCAGGTGAAACAAATTAAGAAAGATGAACCACCTGAGAAGAACACATTGTATAAAAGCTTCATTTGTACATTATATTCATTCTGTACATATAAAGTATTTATGCACAAAGAGGAACAATTTTCAGGTGTTGGAAGACTTTAGTCTGGTTTACTGGTCCACCAGCTGTAGGTTAGTGACCCTTATTAGGTTATGTGAAATGTGAAAAGGCAGCTAAAATAGAGGATCTGAAGTCATTATTTTTCCTTCACACTCTGATAGGCAGCAGTTTTGTAATTGTCTGATAAAATTCCACAATCCTGAGAAGTACATTGTTAAGCACAGGCAATTTCCTAAAGTCCTTCAAATTATACCCTGTCTGTAACCACTGGTAGGGATAAAAGGGCCCAGAATACTCACTAGTTGTGACATTCCAAGTGTCTGAGCTCATTACTGAATCTTGGCTTCTCCATCTGCAATTTGGGAAACTCATCTTTAGGAGACGGAAGTAGCTAAAGTCCTGAACATTAGCAGCCTGGCTGAATGAACCAGACCTCTCTCCTGGGCAGAGATCAGGTGTGGGGAAGGTAAGGCATTCTGTCCTTATGTGCCAATGATCCCTGTACTACTTTGGCTCCCTTGCTCCCATTGTCAGATACCACCCTTGTGACTTCTCCCCACCTTGTCCAAATAATTTTCAGATAGGACTAGATAGGAACTCTCATAACCCCACCCCTACTGATTAGTTCATAAAAGATTACCTGATACAAATTAGGTCGATCATAATATTGACTCTTACTGACCACCTTGCTGTAGACCTGGACATGGGTTGGGCCAATACTTCCCTCCCCAAGGGGCTGACCTGACATGGGAAAAAAGAGGTGCAAGTTATACTGCTAGGAATTGTCAGGGGTTGTGTTTTCCATCATATTAAAACAAAAAAAAACTTTCTGTCATGTACAGAAAGTAATATATGTAAAACTTCTGGAAACAGAAGCCAAGGCACAAAGCTGAGAGCTCCAAAAATGCCAAGTTCTGCACAACAGTTGCCCCAATGGCTGAGCCCATCTCTCCTAACAAGGGTTGACGGTTTTATGAGATTATTTCAGTATCCTTTCTGTGAAACTCCCTTTTCCATGTGAAGTCCCTACTTTCATTATCTATTTTACAAAGTCCTAATAAGCACATAGATACTATCTTACTCAGAATGTGCTTTGCCAAAATATGTATTAGTAATAAAACAAACAAAACATGGCATAGTTCTCTTTTGCTTCTTCCCTTTTTTAATGGAGAACTCAAACCAAAAAGAAAAACAGAATGTCTACCGTAACTAAATGACATGCTGCATTTATTTTATTAGAAGCATTCTATTAAGCACATTTTGCCCATTCACATTCCAGTCCCTGAGAAGCCACTGGCTGCCCATGGGTCATCCACTAAGGGTGGTTCCTCAGGAGCTGGAGGACTACCATCTGTGTTTCTCTAAGGTCACCATCTGGATGAGTCAGAGCCTTGGCAGGATACCTAAGAGATATGGAAGATGTAATTAACAAAGCAATCCAGGACCTCTTGTCCTTATCTTCCTTGCACCATGTGGGTAATTGCCACTTGGTAATACCTGGGCAGATGGCAAACTCAGGAGACATGTGGCATCCTGGGGAGAGTCAAGTACTTCACAGAAAGAGAGGCCAAGGTTCAAAGCTTGACTTGGTCATTCTCATTTGGGCCAATGATTTAGTTTCTTTGAACCTCAACTACTGTAACTATTAAGTGCAGTCATTAATCGAATAATAAATAAGGCACCTTGCTACCTAGATGAGATCATGTATGGGAAGGGCCCTGCACACAGTAAAAATGTGATTAAAATGTTACTTCCTTCCCCAGTGGGTCCCTCTAAGACCTCCTCTGGGACAGCCTAACCAGAATATTAGACAAGGTGGGGAGGAGAAAGAGATGAAGAAGAGGGTTAAATAAACTCATTTTATTATTAGTCGCAAGTTATCTGGCTAAAAGCCGATGCAAGAATAATGCATTTAAAATGCATACATGTTCTCAGGTGTAGCTAATATCCTTTATCTTTCTATTTCCAAATAACTTTCCACAGGGAGTTTTAATAATATATGACAGCTTTCCTGCCATTCCTTCCTCACTCGGACTAGAGACCCATCCTCAAGCCCATTTAGGGTTGAGAGTGGACAATCAAATAAGTACCTGGTACCAATGAACCGTTTTAATAACACATAAGGATATGGTACACTAGAGGGAAAGGATTAGGACAGTGATTGCAGATCTTATTTACTGAGCACTTACCACATGCCCATCATTTTCCAAGCCACTTCTATCAATATTATATTTGAAAAAACTTAAGAAAAATGCCTAAGGATTTCATCTTACGTTTGTTAGAAATGGCAAGTATGAGATACAGCAAGATGTTTAAGGGTCATCAGAGGTGTGATGTGATGGAAATAGAGAATTGGATAAAGCAATGTTCCTGATGTCAGGAGACCCAAAATAAAGGGTGAAAATGTGATAATAAAATAATAATAGTGGGTGCTGTTCACTACGCAAGTGTATATCACAACCTGTTTGGAATGTTTTTCATATTTCCCTGTTTTACTGAAGAATAAACTCAGAAGCTGAGAGTACATTCTTCTTGAATCCTGTCTGCATCAGTAATTCCATTTCAGATCTACCATTAGCTATAAATGCCATATTGATACAAATGTAGAGATATCGCTACAACTCTATGCATAGGAATACCACTAAGGATTTAAATACCCTGTTCTATGTTATCCCTGCCTACTGGGTGGTTAGTTATTCAACCTATGATAATTCTTTGTTAGTTCCTTAACCAGTATCTGTTGAATTCCTGATAGAATCTGAGGAAACTAAAATAAATTAATCCCTGGCAAAGTTTCTGAAGAGTTTACCTTGGAACGCTCATGGAACAATCAAAATACTGGAATGAGGATATATGGAAAGGGAAAAAAATGCACTAAAAATAAAAGGCACAGGTCCATGCCAATATCCTAAATTATATTAAGGTGTATATCTCTCAAAAATGTTACTTTTATTTTGTAGGTTAACTGTCTTTCTGGGTTTGATTTCTTTATGGGTTAAGCTAGGTGATACAGTTCTGTACTTGTTCCATATGTTAAAAAATATTTTACAATGCATGCTTTTATTTTGTGTTATTCTTCTGTAATTGCTTGGGTTTTGCTGGTGTTGTCACAACTATGGGGAATGGGATACAGTCTCATTTAGTTTGGAGCAGCAGCTCCAGAGAGCCTGGAGAGCTCTCATCCAGGTAAGGTTTTGCTGGACATACGTGGAACGGTGATGGTGGAAGATGGCAAGGGACAAGAGTTTACAGCGATCAGCAAGTATAGGCTGAATAAGAATAGTCAAAAAAAAAATAAGTGTCTGGATAGCTCATTTTGCAAGGTGAGGCAACTTCAGAATTAGCTACGTTGTCTAACAAATAGGCTTATTTTTCTCTTCTCTCAAAGAGGGTGCTGCTTTTCGTCAATGTCAGAATTCCCGGAGCTGCTGGTTATAGTGCAGATTCAGAGGCTTGGAGGCTATAAAGTAATAAATATAATATGTGATATCCATGTGAGTGAAATGTTAAGGAGATAAGGCAATCCCAATAGTTATTTCTTTTGTTTAATATTGTATTCCAATTCCTAGCACAATGCCTTGCACATTATAGATGAAGGGAGAAAGGAAGGGGAAGGAAGGAAGGAAGGATTGATGGAAGGAAGGAAGGAAGGGAGGAAGGAAGGATGAACAGAGGGAAAGGGAGGGCTAGGGATGGGGAGAGCAGTGAAAGTGAAGGGAAGGGAAGACTCTTTCACACACCAAGAAGCCATATTCTTATTGGCATTTTTTTCTTTTTATGTTTCTTTTATATTTCCAGATTTTCACTGGACACCTGTGAGGGTTGTGTGTATGGATAAGTGTGTGTGGGATGGTGTGTTTGGGAGGATCTAAGGAGGATCATGATCTTCTGATTTGATATAAATAATATATAATTATTAATAATTAATAATAAAAGATAGAAAATGATTCTCTATCCTACTCTGGCTTGCCTGTGTTTTAGCATTTTTTTGACATGGACATTGGGATATCATTTGGACCTTTACATTCAATAGCCCAGCCCCAAGATGTCTGTGCCAAAAGTCAAGTTTCTATAGCACCCTCTTCATCCTCTTTTGTAAAGTCAATCATGCTATGTTTATTTGAGTAATTTTCATATTTATTGCTATACTATTACATGAGAAAGGACCCTGTAGATTACTTGGTAACAGTAGGTATGCACTAGATAAATATTACGTGTTTATGTGAAAGGCTAATGATTGAAGGATCACACTACTGTATGGCAATCACTTGATAACCACTCTGTTTATTTTTACGTGTCGTTAACTTGTGAACCATTCAATCCTGCCTGAAGTTCAGAGTGAGCTGGAAGGACCTTCGTGAAGGAATGTTTGTGGATTCAAATGTAGGGAATGTTTGTGGACTCAAATGCAGAGAATGTCATTCTAAGTGAAGTAAGCTAGAAAGAGAAAGAAAAATACCATATGATATCACTTACACGTGGAATCTGGAAAAAAAAAAAGATGAACTTATGTACAAAATAGAAAAAGACTCAGACATAGGAAACAAACATATGGTTACCGGGGGAGAAGTGGGTGGGAAGGGATAAACTGGGAGTTCGAGATATGCAGATACTAATATATATAAAATAGATAAACAACAAGTTTATACTATATAGCACAGGGAACCATATTCAATATCTTGTAGTGACTTATGGTGAAAAAGAATATGAAAATGAATATATGTATGTATGGTGCTGTACAACAGAAATTGACACATTAAAAACTGATTCTACTTCAATAAAATATATATATATAAAATAAAAAAACCAAAAAAACAAATGTAGAAGACATATGGTTCACTAAAGAAAGAAACAACTTCATGGGAAAAAAGAATGACGGATGAGAGGAAGGAATTAAAATATGCTCCAGGGTATTAAAAATACAATTGAAAATGGGATAATAAAAAAAACTGGGGGAAATCTTACCTCCCAGACACTGCTTGAAAGTTAAAGGTTTTTCAATGGTTATTTGGGTCTGCTCTCTCTGTGGGTGATGCTTTTGTTACTGTTGTTTTTGTTTTAGTTGTTTGAGGTAATTATGGTTAAATCTATATTGTGGTTTCCCTCTACAGTCCTCTCCCTTATATGATACTTCTTTATGCCTTAATACTCTTTTTTTTTTTTTTTTTTGGCTAAGCACTTCTTGAATTCATACTTAGAACTACTTTGTGCTTTATGCCATCTTGCAGACCCTTCTGTTATCACACGGATATTGTATAATCTTCCTTGTAATTAGGACATAGCTAAATTTGCAACTTGGTTTTGCAACCAATTGTTATCTAGATTCTGTGTAATCTTGGCAACCCTATCGCCGATGACTCATCCTATGCATTGGGAAATACAATGGTGCCAGAAGTCTACGAACATTCTCATACAAGTAAGAGCTTTCAAAGTCATGACCAATGTGCACACCAAAACACACTTAATATTCACAGGAGAAAGTTGAAACCACAGCTGAGGTTAAGCCCCTTCTAGTTAGCACAACGGTGCTGCATTAGAGCACATGCCAGGTAAGCTTCTGTAATTTTCCTGAAAACTCAGCCTTTTTTATTTTTGTCTGAAGCACAAATAAGTAAAGAAAAGGGAGAAGAGGAGAACATCAAAAGCAACACAACTTAAGGTCAATCTGTATACTGTAATCGCTGGTGGTGACAAGTGTGCTTTAAAGGTGGTGAGAAGAGGACTAGGATGTTCCAATAATGAGACTTGAAACTGAATGGCATTTGAAGAATTCTATTCCTGTGAGTTGACCTTCAACCTGATTTTATCTATTTAGTTTTTGGCCAATCTTTCAATAAATCATGCATTTATTCAATACAGATTCATATGTTCCATTTCTTGCTTGGCATCTGTAAGTGTGCAGATAAAAGACAATATAGACAAATACTCCTCCTGACTCTTAATCCCTCTAACCCATTCTGACTCTCTCTTTCCTCAGTCTTTTCCATCAGAGGAAAACCACTTATTAACCATTCACCTGGCTAATAAAGGATTATCCTTTGCATCTTTTCTTTCCTTCATACCTCACATCCAAAATATCCACAAGCCCTGCCCACACTTCTATTACTATCTACTGATTCCAAGATACTATACTCTCATTTGGACCTTGAAAGCCTCCTAAATAGTCTCTGACATCCATCCATTCTCATTGCTACTATGGAAGAGCTTTCTCAAGGAAACAATAGTGACATTGGGTTCCAACAGCTGAGTATAAGTTAACTAGGAAAAAAAAAAAATAGGCATGGGAGGTTATTTGTTGTCCTAGTCATCCAGGGGAGATAACAGCATATATCAAAACCATGTAGCAAAGGAGATGATTGTCCAGTTGGGGAGCTAAGTGAAGGACTGTGGGGTTTGAATACAGTGGCGAATGGGGAGAGAGAAGCTCCAGGTGAAAGCAGAGAGGTAGCTAAGGCATTGGGAGCTGGAACAGAACTTGATACTTACCTTGAAAGCATTAGCAATATTGGGAATTACTGGCCTCTGTCTTTACAACACGGCTGGTTCTTGGGAAGCAAAGCACTTATATGAATATAAAATGGCAATTAAAAATTATGCAGAGTATATGATGGCCATAATGTTTTTACAGAGGTAGAAATGAATTAATTATGCTTGGAAATTTCCGGCAAGATTTAAGAGGAAAGATGATTCCCATGCAAGATTTTGATGGACGCATAGGAATGTATTTGGAAGGACAGGATGAGAGAGAGAGATACTCTAACTGAATACAACAGTTTTCATGAAAGCAAAGTCTTGTGATTCCTACACGAAGTTTGGAATTGGTGGAGAATAAAGTGTGAACGAGAGGTGCCGAAAGGTGACAGTGTAAGAATAATTGGAGTTGGACAATGCAAGGTTTAGTGTTATTTGCTGAAGAATTTGGATCTTACGCTGGTCAATGTTTCTCAAATTCTTTCATTCAAACATTTCTATTAGACAATGAGCTAGAATGCATATCCTGGGTCTAGAGACATAACCCAGAAAACCACCAATAAGGTCATTTGTTTTACAGTGTCCTGCTTCAGCTTAAAAATTGTGTGAATGTTGTAGTCCAACCATGATTAGTTGTTTTTATTATAAAATATGCATTGCACCCAACTATTTGGAAAAATCACTTTGATATCACTACTGATATCCTTGGCAGACAGACCACTGTGTACCCCTAGTATTTGGGTCCTCTCGTTAAAGACACAGCTAACAAACAGCCTGTCATTAGGGTCTTAAAAATATAAGAGTGGTGTGATCAGATTTGTGATTTTAAAATATCACTGATAATGTGGAGGCTGGATTAGAGAAGAGAAGTAGGCACTCAATAAATATTTGTTGAATTTGCTCTAACTCTCACCAAAGCCAAGTTTACACAGTCATATGTGATCACATTTGTATGGCTTACCCAGCTTCAAATGCTTCCTCTTGAGAATTAAACATAGGGTTTTGACCTAAATCATCTGGGATCACAGTCTGTGCTAATCAAATGCACCACAGACTCACTTATTTCCCACTCTACAGCCTCAGGCTGCATAAAACATTATTATTCGCCACATGTTTGACTTAGTAAACAACAGGAGCTTATCACAGCTAAAGTTGTCCAATTAAGTCATTTCTTCAAGCATTCATTTGGGAATAAAGCTATGAAATTACTTTGAAGATGGCGAAAGTTTTTCCAATATGCAAGAATTTTCCCAGCATGCAAGATTTCACCTGAGCTGAAGACTAAGACTCTGATAGCATTAGGTGCGACAGTGGGAGAAAGATATCAGCTCAAAGAAGAGCTGCATTTTCTCTTACCTGATCTTGTTCTTACCAATCAAAAGCCCTCATTAGTTGTAGCTTGTGTGTGTGTGTGTGTGTGTGTGTGTGTGTGTGTGTGTGTGTGTGTGTGTGTTTAATCTCAGCACTCTGTTCTCCAAAGTGATTTCCTTGATAATCACTTAGAAAGTATTCAGTTGGCTCTGGAGTTGCTGTTTTAGAAAGAATGCCTGATGCAAACTACGTGGATTTGGATGGGGATCATTTTTCCCAGGTGGGGAAGAAGGAAAGGGATGCCCAAGCCTTAGGGGAGAGAGGCCTGAGATTAGTTGAACTGGTCCTAGAGAGATTACAAACGATTTGTATTTTGCAGGAAGTATTGTGGATACTGTGGTCCAGCTAACAGGACAGACAGTATGAGGAGCTCTGTGTGGCTTCCCCAGGTATTTCTGAAATGTTGGGAAAAGAAGAGATAACTTGACAGGGATGGGTAAAGAGACCAGAGTTTCTTATAGCATCTATCCCCTACCCTTTTTTTCTATTACGCTGGCTACTTAACACTTTGAGTGTGCTTTCCCTTATATAAAATGTACATGATGGTCCATTCTGTCCAGAAATGTTATTAAGTTATTCAAAAGAAAGTGCCTAGTGTACAAGATCTTTTATGTGACCTAGACATTCTTAATGTTACCCTAAGACTAAGTAAACTTTAGACAAGACTCTTCCTGACTATAGGACCCTGAGCTTGCTTTTCTTAGAGCATACTTTAGAAAACTTGGAATTGTAAAGTCTTTCTCTGTTTCTGTGAGGTATAAATCTTCTCCCTGCCTCTTGCCAGCTTTACAACCCAAGAATGTCATTCTCAAGGACCTGGGAGTCATTCCTTGAAATGTTATCATCAAGGAAGATAGTGTCCCTATCCCCCAATCTCTAAGAAAGGAAGGAGCCCAACTTCCAGAAGTGTCATTTAGCAAACACAGATGACCTAATCACACTGGTCAACCTCCCCTTCAACATCTTCCAGTACTTTCCCACTAGATGATCCCAGTGCTTAAAAACCCTTCACCTTTGCTTTCAACAAAGAGTTGAAGGTTCAGTCTCCTTGCCCTATTGCAATAGTCTTGAATGAAGTCTTCCTTATCTGTGTTGGGTACAAGTTTTCTTTGACAAACATACATTTATTCCTTCTATTTCAAAGATGTTTATAATTCTATGGAGTGTTTCCTTTAATACTGCTCCTTGAAAGGTCAATGGGTTTTTATTCATTCCTTAACTATGTACAAAGTTGCAGGTAATGTTAAAGAATTAATCATAATCAGACACTGAGTGAGTAAAAGCAAAGTGGGTATTGGAGACATTTGGGCAGGTAGGCAGGAGACAGTTTAATGGGTAATACTTCCTATTGTTTATCTACTATGATTTGTTCCATGATACTGAATGGGGAAAAATGACTTAATTTACACTAATTAAAAAGAAAGGGAAGAATACACATTTTCTTAATATTTGTGTGCATGGAAGTGGATGGATACAGCTAGTAGGACTAGCATTTTCTCCCCTGAGTTCCAAAGGAAATAATTTGGGTATGACATTACCTATTATCAATTAATGTGAGATGTTCTGTGTAGTAACCAAGGGTGGCAGAGTAGGTAGAGGGCAAGCATGCTTCTTAGCATAATAAGGGTAGGGTTAAGATGAGTAATTTCTATGAAATTTAGTGCTATTAGAAGCTACATGGAATTCTCATACAGATGCAATAGAGGTTTGGGAAGAATATTATTTCTCACTTTTCAATGATATGATTTTAGACACATACAAAATAAACAGCTGTAATCTTGAATGGAAGCTCCCCTATGTGACATCCTTCCCTTGACACATGGCATTCCCAATAAATTCTCTATGGGAAAACAATTTACCATTTAATCTTCCAATGGCAAGACCTAAATCCATACTTATCTTTATAGACTAGCAGTAACTAGTCTGCTAGTCCAAACCACTTCATAAGCCCTCAATACTGCAGGCTTTGAAACTGTAAAGATAAAAGACAAGACTGAATCTTGATTATTTCTATAGTTGGTTGGAATACTGTAGAAAGTGAGTGGAAAAAGAATTTAGAAGAAGAGTTCAGTGGGAAGTGAAAAAGAATGGGTGAAATTAAGAAATAAGGGGATATCCTTGTTAGATATCCTTAAAAAGTTCAGGAATGGATCAAGGTTCCCTCTAAATAAATTCATAAAGGCAACCAGTTAAACACTTTGCAAGCACCTGCATAAATTTTATTGGGTCCAGGATATGTATGTGTGTGTGTGTGTGTATTTTATACACACACACACATATATATATATGATACTACTAATATGAACTGGCAAAGGAGAGAACAGTTTTCCTTAATAATCAGTTAAGCTGATAGTCCTAGTTTTTCTATTTCTAAAACATAAATGAGTACCTGTTCTATGAAGCAAAAATAAAAGGAATCTACCACCAAAATTGTATGTGCATCACATTTAATTTTGGAATAGATTATCATTCACAGTTTTACCTGTTGGACCAATATTTGTGTAGTAGGCACTGTCCTTGGCTCTGGAGATGCACTAGTGAAGATGGCACAGGTTTTTTTTTGTTGTTCCCCTGGAGTTTATATTCCAGTAACAGGTATACGATAGAGATGGATGGGAAGACAGATAATATATAAATTAACGAGTAAATATAAAGAATGGTCCCTGGAATTAAGTGTTTTTGGGAAACAGCAAAGTAGCCAGAGTAAATTAGAAAAAGAAAGGTTGTAGGAGATAAGGTCAAAGTGTAGTGGAAGACCAGGCCCTTATAGCAAAGTATAAGGGTTTCAATTTTATCCAAATAAAACAGGAAATTACTGGAAGGCTGTTCAAAGGAATTAACTGACATGTTTTAGAAAGCTCATTCTTGCTTTGGAATTGAAAACAGACTGTTGGGTACTGAGAGGGGAAAAAGACAACTGAACTCCATTCAGAGGACAAAGAATATTATGAGAAGTGGTAAGATACCAAATTAACTTGGAAGACAAAAACAAAGATGACATGATTTGGTGATGGATTAAACGTGACGGGAATAGAAGGAGAGGAACCAGGTATGACTTCAAGGATAACAGCTGAGAAACAGAAAGAATTAAAGTATTATTAACCGAGATAGAGAGACAGGGGCAAGAGCTGATTTAGAAACATGAGAAACCAGGTGTTTAGCTTTCAACAGGGGTAGGAAGTTGGATATATTTGTGTTGAGGTCAAGGAAGAGATCCCAACAGGTATACATACAGATATCCATTTACAGACAGTATTTAAAATCATCATATACTGTGAGATGAAGTTGTCAGCTGAGGGTAGGATGAGAGAGAGGATATTTAAGGTGAGAGGAAAGAGGAATGACTATGAAATAGGAGATCAAAGAGCAAATGGACTAGGGAAACAGTAGGATTGCCTGGCAGCATTGAAGCCTGGCTTAAGTTAAGCATGGTGGGTTTAAGGTGAGATTATTCAGCACAATTTTGTGTGCTTCCTCTCCCCCAACATGTACATGAAGCTGAACTTAACTAATGTTGGGGCTTGGTAGAAGAGTATTCCAAAGGGGGGAAAATGAATGGAATTAATGGTATAATTATAATGATTAGACAGAGTACAAAGTTGGGAAAAAGTGAAGTGAAAATGTGAGGGGGTGAGAAACAAAGATTAATAATGTCAAAGTATCAAAAGCGAAGGTGGGATGCAGAATTACTAGAGTTGGTATATTTGAGGGAATGAATTAGAATGCTCAGAAGTTGAGATGCTTGAAATTTCTGTTAAGGAAGGTCTGTGTCTTTTATTCATGTCAAAGTCACAGCACAAGCATTTCACTAAGGTTAAAGATTAGGTTACTGGAGAAGTAGCAAAAGTGAAAGGCGAGAGTCTTGAAAGGATTATCTATAATGGATATTAAAATCATTAAGAATTTTGAGTGCACTTGTGTTGGGGAGAGAGACAGTGAGCCAGGGGTTAACGTCTTCAAGCATTAAAGAGGAAAGATGGGTAATGTGATGACTAACACAAAGCATTAGAGTGTAGTCTGACATGAGGACGTGGCATTTAAGTCTGGAGGTTTTGAGGCAGGAGGCGGGATATTTGCTACGAAGCGGGCACAAAGTTCACTTAGAACTACCTCATCTCTCTGGCCAGGAGTATAAGAAACATGAAAGAGGTTATCAGGGAAGATCAAAAAAAAAAACAAACAAACAAAAAAAAAAAAACGGGGGAATGTTTAAACGGAGGAAAGCTAGGAGATACAGACAGTACTGCAGAAGAAATGCTATGTGTTACTGAAGGCAGAATAAAAAGATTTCAGGTAAAAAAAAAAAAAAAGGTACCAAAAGACAGGTTTTATCTGTTTCTAATAGAGGTAGAAACTGGAGCTCTAAGAAATTATTTGATCAAAATCATATAACTTTTACAATTTGAGAAAAAATTTAAATACCATTATCACACCAAAGCTCAAGAACTTCTGAAATGTTTTCCTATCATGATTCAGAAACTATCTAATGCAGTTAGGGAAAGAGTCATTTTGGTGTGGGAATTACCTCTAAGCATGTAATAATCTCTTATTTTCCAAATTTATTCTGCATGACATGCCAGAAAGTAGGACATGCCTTCACAAATTCTAAGATAACTCTAAAAAGTATTTTTCTTCCTGCATAGCTTATATTGAATATTTGATTAACTTTATGGATCTGCAACATGGTACATAATGAAAATGGATAGAAATGGAAAGGAACTGGCTGGATTCAAATCTCAACTCTAGCATTTTATTAGATATAAGATTTAGATTAATCAATTTAATTATATTAAATCACTTAATCTAAGTCTGTTTCCATGTTTGTGATATTGGAATAACAATACCTACCCTGTGGTCATATTAAAATGGTATTTGAGGGGGATTAGAAAAGGAAGTTCAATTCAGTTTTTTTTTAAAACAAATTCTACACTATAAGAAAGAAATAATATAATTCATTATTAATGGGAAACTTTTTCCCCTTATTCTCACTGAGACTAGTAGAGGAGCAAAGAAGAGGAATGACAGTTTAAAGCTGCTTCTAGACCTTTTATACCTAGATTTGTGTCCTACTTTGCTGGATCTAGAATAGATTTTCTGTCCTTTAAGAGTACATAGTAACAAATGTACAGATATCCAAAGGTAAGCTTAGGGATGAATAGGAAGTGGAGAAGTAATTTACACTGCATAATAAAAGGGGGACTTGAGGCGTGGCAGAAAGTTTGAAAATGGGCAACAGGAATTACTGAGAGAGAGAGAAGGCTTAAGATGGAAGGTGGGGAAGTTAATGGAATTTTCAGAATGGGATGTTATGAATGGGATTTTAGTTGTTAGCATTTCTCTAATGTAAGTGGCTTATGTATATCAAGCTTTTCTTGAAGTTGGCTACAAACTCATGCGTTATTAGCAGATTGAACCAACTGTTGGGGAAGGACTAAGTCATCTTTTCAGAGCCATAAATTATTTAAAGAGAGTGTGATTTAGCTCAACCCTGCCCTACCCCTTTCCCAACTCCATCTTACTCCTTCCCCTCCACCACTGCTGTGGTCTGAGATCCTGATGCTGGCTCTGCTCCTTATACATACAGCCCAACCCTTGGGTAGTTAACAGCTTCTTCGCATTTCAGGAATCAGCTTAAGGACAACACTCGAACAAATTTACGATGCTAGGCTGTGATGCAAAATAATTTAATTTGATGTTTTTCTGCGGATAAAAAGAAATACGGATAAAAGTCTACGGTTTTAATTGAAGTGAGAGTAACTCAACTTGTATAGTGAGATCATGTTCCGGAGAAAGGGATGGGTATAAGCTGTGACATTCCCATGAATGACAGAGGTCTTGGAACAAATAACAAGCATATCCCTTTATTCTTAGAAATATTAATCCATGCTCCAAATTGGAATCATAGGGATGAAATGTAAATTAAGAACAGTTCATTTGTTAATGTTATGAAGTTGGTGAAATCAAGGGTCTGTGCCATGTAGCAACTACTAATATAGATAGTAATACTAACATTCCTGAGGATACTGTATTTCATACAATATCCATGGATCATGCTTTCATTCTGCAATTGAGGCGTTATTATCCCCATGTGGCACATGAGAGATTTAAAACTCATAGAGCCCAAGTAATTTGCCCCCGGCTCACATTTACGAAAAGCGTGGCCATGATTTGAATCCCAAACTTCTAATTCTGATATGCTTTCTACTACTCCCACTCTGACTCACTTAATGGATTTGAATGGATGCTTTCACTGGTGATAGTTGGAACTGTCAGCGGCTCAACAGGAAACAGATGGTATGCTCAAATTAGGATAATTTGAGGAAAGTTTATCTAAAAAGGGACTATATATTGAAGTGAGAGTGGTAGGGTAACCACAATGAATGTTGCAAAAACTCTGGGCTAGTAATAGAAGAGCTGTTACTATTCCTGGACCTGAAGGGACACGGGCAGCAAGCAGTTACTGAAATACAGAGTTGTGTTAAAGAGGCCCCCTTTAGAAAAGCAATGGCCTTCAGCAGAAGACACAATAGCCCAAGGTGACCTTGCAAAAAGGAAGCTAGGGACCTAAATACCCTCAGTTTGCCTTCTCCCTTTAAGCTCCTCCTGCCAGGCTCCGTAATCCTAATCCAGCCCCAGCACCAGAGGCAGGAGAGCTCACTGATGAACTTCATACAAGTCTTTGCAACAGAGAGTAGAGAATGAAAAAATCAGCTGTCAAGATAACAGATACGAGAGCATTGTTTATGTTGAGCTAAGTGTGGCTAGAAGAGAGGCTGCCTGTTTCAAAAGTAGTTTTTTTATAGCATCTCTGATCTTCAGTCTCAAAACTCATTTTTTCTAATTGAAGTACCATCAGTTACAATGTGTCAATTTCTGGTGTATGGCACAATGTCCCAGTCATGCATATACATACATATATTTGTTTTCATATTCTCAAAACTCATTTTTGAAGACAATTCTTGATTAAATAATATGGTAGCTGTTAGATAAGACAACATAATTATACATATATATATAATTTATGCCTTACTTTGTTTTTTTAATTTTATTTTTTATTGAAGTGCAGTGTAGTTGATTTATGATGTTAGTTTCAGGTGTATAGTAAAGTGATTCAGTTATACATATACATACATATATATTTTCTCTTCAGATTCTTTTCCATTATACATTATAACAAGAAATTGAATATAGTTCCTTGTGCTATACAGTAGGTCATTGTGGTTTATCAATTTTATATACAGTAGTGTGTATCTGTTAATCCCAAACTCCTAATTTATCCCTCCCCTGCCCTTTCCTCTTTGGTAACCATAGTTTATTTTCTACATCCAAGAGTCTATTTTTGGTTTGTAAACAGAATTTGTATCACGATTCCATATATGTGATACCATATACTATTTGTCTTTGTCTGACTTACTTCACCTAATATGCTAATATTTAGGTCTATCCATGTTGCTGCAAATGGTATTATTTCATTCTTTTTTATACCTGAGTACTAATCCATTGTGTGTGACCACAACTTCTTAGTCATTCATCTGTTGATGGACATTTAGGTTGTTTCCATGTCTTGGCTGTTGTATGTAGTGCTGCTATGAACATTGGGGTGCATGAATCTTTCCACATTAGAGTTCCCTCTGGATGTGTGGCCAGGAATGAGATTGCTGGACCATATGGTAATTCTATTTTTAGTTTTTTAAGGAATCTCCATACTGTTTTCCACAATGGCTACACCAGACTACATTCCACCAACAGTGTAGGAGGGTTCCCTTTCCTCCAAATCCTCTCCATTATTTATTATTTCTGGACTTTTTAATGATGGCGATTCTGACTGGTGTGAGGGGATTCCTCATTGTACTTTTGATTTGTATTTCTCTAATAATCAGCTATACTGAGCATGTTTTCATGTGCCTGTTGGCCACCTGTAAGTTTTCTTTGGAGAAATGTCTCTTTAAGTCTTCTGCCCAGTTTTTGATCGGGTTGTTTGTTTTGCTTTACTTTGTTTTTTCAGCCCTTTGGAACTTCAGAGCAACTATCTGTAACAACAGGCACATTGTTTTCTCTCCACTTGTGATTCAGTGTGGTGCCTCCTCTCTCTGCAAACAGCTATCCCCAAGAGTGAAACAAAAGTCTGTTGACTACCAAAAGCCAAGAAGAGCCCTCAAAGCTGTTAGATATCAGTACTGGAGTTGAAGTCAGGACTGGGGTTGTGAAGGAATCAGGCACGGATGGGTGGATCAGAAGCATGCAGCTGGGACTGCAGCTCTGCCTCAATACAACTCTCTTCTAAAATTAAAAAAAGAAGAAATGAACTAATCAACAGATGACAATAATAGATTCCTCTGACATCTTATGTGTATTCTTATTCGTTGTACCTCTCAATCACTAAAGTATAAGCTTCAAGAGAGTAAGGGCTGTGTCTGACTCTTTAAAAGTGAACCCTCTTTCTGGATTCTTCTAGGAAGTATCTAGACAAATCTACCTAGAAGTATGGATTAAATGTAAGCACTCAACAAATATTTGTCAAATTAACCAAAGAATTAAAATTACTAATCACTTGAGCATTGGGGAAAAATACAAGGTACGCTTTATTCACAGAATTCCTTATATCCTTGCACTGAAAAACGTAGAGATTCTCATATTTTGGATGATATTTTAATTAAGTTCACATTACAAGAACAGTTTTATTATTCCCATTTCACAGACAAATCATCTGAATCTTAGAGAATTTACCTAATTCTCACAGGGTCATGTTGCTTATAAGTGACCACAACCCAGCTGAAATCCAAACACAGTTCTGCTGGCCAGAAAATAATACGCAATTTCTACTGCTAAACTCTGACTGCATACAGCAAAAGTTTCCCAGGTGAGACTGCTAATGAGCTTGAGTTTGAAAACTAAAAGGGTACACTCCACTACAAGTGATAGCACATTCAACGGCAAGGGAAAGGTGTCCAGAGACAGAGGTAGGTAACTGGCATTTAGTGATTCCAAGGCTGATCAATTTCACTCAGTTCTAATGGACTCTTACCAACTTCAATAGCTATGCTCATTTTTCTATTATTCTCCCCAAATGCTGTGTCCATACCCAAGTCAGAGTGCCTATCATCTTTGTTCTGAGTCTTTTCTCATGATTCGGAAGGAGCGATACTGCAGGGTAATAACAACTCCAGGAAGCTCCTGATGGCAGAATGGGAGCCCAGTCAAAGACCTGACTGCACACCCAAGGTCTCTGTCATCTTTCATATATTCCAAGTGTGAAGCAAAGGTCAACTTCTTGAAGGTCTGATTAATTTTTCATGCTGCCAGGGTCATGTTAACATAATTCTTCTTTTAAAATTTCCTGTTTTGGAGGGAAAGAGCCCCTTTAAAATTTCATAATCTAACCATAGGTCACACTTTTTAGACTGATGCTTAAAATAGTTCCAAGCAAAGAAGAAAACACTGTGTAGGTTCTATTCAAAAACCATCACCACCATTACCAGCATACCTCATGGTGCCACTGCTCACTGCTATCAGGTTCCAAATACATTGCCCAGGATCCAAAAAGCTTATTCCAGTGTGTTACTAAGATTTAATATTAAAAGAATAAGAAAATCAAGGTTATTGTTTCTTAAAAGTGGGTCAAGGGCTTATCTCAATCAAAAATACCTGAGAGCCCTGTTCAATTATTTCTGGGATCCACCCAGACTTACAAAATCTCTGCAATTCAGTACTAGAACCTGAATTTTTAATGAAGTCCTCAGATGATTCTCACATACTCTAACATTTGAATTATCACGGCTCGCTGTGTCCCATCTGTACTTTCCTGTGCAGTCCTGTGCTCTCAGGGAGCTCACTACCTCTAGGACCATCAATCTCCATTCCTGTACAGCTCCTTCCATTAGGACATCTTTTTTTGTACCAGCTGACAATGTGTTTTTCTGCAGCTTCCCACACCTTAGGTCAAAACAAAATCACTTTTGACAATTTTATAATGAGCACCTGGAATATTTCTCTAAACTGTGCAAAGCTGGGGAAATCTAGAAGAAATGCTGTCATTGGGAGATCTTAAAAACAACAGATTCCCTCTGACAGAAAATCGGGCTGCATAGGTGAGCCAAATGGAAGTAGAAATCATATCACTGGCTGGCTCCCCTTGCCAACAGAAATCTTTCCTCTAGTCTGACTTTCAACATTATGAAAACCACATAATTCTAAAAAATGTAAGTGGGTGCCATCATCTCTTCACTTCTCTTTTCCCATTTGCCATTTAAAAAGTTCACTGGCCATTGGATTCGAAAATGGTAAAGCGCCAGGGATTCTGATTGTTATGATTCATCACCTGGTGTCAAATTCTCATACAGCCTCCTCTTCTGCAAGCACAACATGATGCTCTAGAATCTGCTAGAGTGAGCTTCTCCAATTTCTACTCATGTGAGTATTTTCCTGACTTTGTATGAAAACAACTGCTCCCTTTAATTAAACAAAAAAAAGTTTTCTACTTCCCCTCCTCCTCCATACTTGTCTGTTATGGACTGAATGGCTGTATCCCCCCAAAACTCATGTGTTGAAATTCTAACCCCCAATGGGAAATTCTAACCCTCCAGGTGGGGTCTTTGGGAGTGATCAGGTCATGAGGGTGGAGTCCTCATGAAGAGGATTGGTGCCCTTACAAAAGAGATGCCAGAGAGATTTCTTACCCCTTCCACCATGTGAGGACACAACAAGAAGGCTATCTATGAACCAGGAAGCAGATCTCATTAGACACTGAATCTGCCCGCACCTTGACCTTGCACTTCCCAGCATTCACAATGATGAGAAGTAAAGTTCTGTTATTTACAAGCCACCCAACCAATGAAACTTTGTTGTAGCAAACCAGATTGACTAAGACACTGTCTCTCTTCACCTTCTAAATTTGTGCACTTTCCAAGAGCCAGCTCAAAATTTTCTTCTTAATGAAATCTTTCCCAAAGATGTAAAGTGATTTTATGTTTTAAAAAAAATCTGTATTCCTATGATAGACTGGACTCTGGCCAACTTCAGTAACAATGTTTATCATTTTCCTAGGTAGTATCAACTGCAGTTACAATTGCAGTTCCATCTTCTGAATATATTCCCTGTTGAATAGGGTGTATGATGCAATGGTTAAGATGGCAGGATTCTATGTCTCACTTCCTGTGTTAACATACAGACCCCATCACTGATGGCTGCATGAGACTGAGCAAGTTTCTTAATCTCACTGTGCTTTGGTGTCCCTCTTCTACAGAGGCAGACAATAATAGAACCTACCTTGAATACACTGTAATTTATGTATAATAAGTTTATGCTTAATATACTAACATTTAAATACACTTACATTTAAGTATAAGTAAGCAACATGAGGTTTAACCTGTTTGCCATCTGAGTCTTTCTTGGAACATAGGAAGCACTTGATTAATTCTAATCATTTGAAACATTAATAATGTTAATATTATTTCAACTTTATTATTTTTTATGACTCAACTTCACAGACAAGAAACTGAGACTCAAGGTAAAAAAGCTGCCCTGACATACATCTTATAAATAACAAAAAGTAGGTGTTATAATTGATAATTTAACACATGTGCAAATGTTCTTTGCATAAGCACATTCCTCATCATGATTCCAGAAGTGAGTTTATTTTCCACCTGAGGATCTTAGATATTACTTCCATGCACCTGTAATTACCATCTCTACTTAAACCTACAGAATGCCTCTGTCAACCAGCTCAGATTTCATCATGCAAATTGTAAAATAGGTTAAGAATAAGTATAGCAGTCTGTCATCTGGCACCTAATTTAGGATATTAGTATATTAACAATGCTAAATATTGTCTATTCCCTTGTTACTCTTTTATATTTTATTGCACTGAATCATCAGGAATATTATACTGTTAAATGATGCCCTATAAATTGAATATGCTTTTCTTAAACTTATGACAGACCATGTTTTGATTAAATCACAATATGCCAAAAATATAAGTAAGAAATGTATATATTTTTAGGTAATTAACAGTTGGAATTAGGGATGAATAGCACTTCCTCCCCCTTACCAGTTGGCTGGTGATTATAACTGATATTTTTGTCCAGGCCAATTTTTGTCATCAGTCTTTCTTACAGAAACAGCCACTTCATCTTTTCAGCTGCTGTAATTCATCCAATTTCATACAAGGACTATAGAAGATGAAGTTGAAGTCAGAGAAGAAAACCACTATTTCAGAGTTTTGGCCCCCATTCTTATTGATCAGATGGGTTGTATTCAGATATTTTGATAAGAATTTATGTACAGAGTTAAATAAGTCTTCACCCTTTCTTGCTATAGGAATTCTCCAAAATGCATTGTTTTTGCTGGTTCTTACATGCCCATTTTTTTTCTTTTCAATTATGACACTGAAAAAACTACTTGTCACTTTTACATGCTCAGCAGCAAAGACCATATGCTTGGTCAGAGAGGTACAGTACAGTCTGAAATTCCCTCTTCCTTATGTTGGACAAGAAAGACCTTTGAATTCGTACTGGAGTTACTATGATAAAAATATTCCCCTCCTTCAAACAGCAACTTTATCTCAAAGGAGAGAAGACTCCATTCATAGGAATATTTATTCTTTTGTAAGCATTTGCTTTATAAGGTGCTGAGCACTCACTGTACGTCATCATGAATCCTGACAAAACCTTGCTAATTAGTACCACTGTCCCCAATTTATACAGTGGGAAAACTGAAGATATGAGCGGTCAAGCCACTTCTCAATATCATACAGCTCAGACAAAACAGAGCTTGGCGGGGGGGGGGGGGGGTTCCAATCCTGGCTGAGATGACTTGACTCAAAAATTCACGTTCTTTTAAATTTTCTACCTATGTTGGGTTCAATACCAAAGATGAAAAAGAGGAAACTGCAGAATTAACAATGACATTCGAAGGAAGGCTGGGAGGGCCTGAACTAAGGAAGCAGCAATAGAAACAGATCATCTAGGATGGATGAGACAGGAACCTAAGAGTTGTGGGCTGTGGACAGTTTTACACACTACCCACCATTATCCAATGAGATATGTGTTGAGCCCACATCTGAATCCCAAGTTGTCAGGAGCATGATGATTTATAGATAGGAAACAGCAAGTAGAAGCAGGAAGAAAAGAAGAGTTTTTGTTTAGCCTTTCCTCAGTTAACTAAGATGTTTATAACCTATGTGTCCAATTATAGGGGCTGGAGTCAGTGAAAAACTTTCAGGATGTTCCAACAAGTCATACAACAACAATAAAAAAAATAAAATTAATGTTAATTAAAAATCAAAGGAATAAAAAAACTCATATAATATATGCAGGTTTTTTTTTTTTGGTTGATCTAATATAAAATGTGTTGATCTGAATTTTAAATTGATTCACAAATAAAACTGAAGGCTGATGCTAGTCTTTTATTTTACTTTAAAGTAAATAAATGCATTTTATTTTAATTTTATTTGAAGGAGTAAAGGGATCATGTATTACACTTTCTCTACTCGTGTAAAAATTTTCAGCATAGTTATATTACTTTTAACATGGCAAAGCAATTACTTTAAAGCAACTTAAAAATCCCCCATGGTGAAGTGATTTCCCTGGTTTAAGAAAATATTTCTGTGCATTACTATGGTTTGTAATTATTATAACTGAATTTATTCCTTAAGCTTTAGGTCTGTAGCTGCTCTTGGTTCAAATCAAACTCCCTGAGGAAAGGGTAGTCTGGGCCTTATAGCTGGACAGCTACAAACTCCCTGGGTTTCCTGTGATAAGTTGCCCCACAAGGTAGCTCAGTCTGTCCACAAGGCCCAGCTCATGGAGAAGTTGGTATAATCAGGCTCCAAAGATGGAAGTCATGGCTGCAGGGTGATAATCTCTCTGACACTCCAGGTGGTCACAGAGACCTTTCCCTTCTCTTATTGCAAGACACAGCAATGCACAGTCCGTGTGTGATTACTGTCACATTCAATTGTTTTTAATAAGCTCATGTGTGTATTCATTCCTAACACTATGTAAAAATGTGTTAATTTGTGAAAACAAATTTAAAATTAAAGTCACAATTTGGGGGGAAATCCCACCTGTCTAAAAAATGCATAAACACTATAAAAGACTACATTCCCCACATACAAACAACAGTGTTGCTCAGTTGACAAATCATGGACTTTAGTGTTACTAGAATCTAGATTCGAAACCCAAATGCGTGAATTAGCAATTGAGTGTCTTAAATTGAAAGTGCTTCAGAAAGAGGGCTCTGGGATAAGTATTAAAGTACAAGTTAATTTGGGAAGTGATCATAGGAAGCATCATAGGGCAGGGAAATGACATTGAGGAAGGAAGGAAATTGATTAAGGGAGCAGATAGGAACAGGTTACTATTACAGGTAACTGGGGCCCGATCCCATTGGAAAAACCTGGGAGACAGCAGAGAATGTGCCTCAGTTATCCAACCCAAAGAACTAGAAAGCTGGGGTGTCAGACATCTACTTTCATTAGTCACTGGTGTTAAGTGGTGAATGCTACCCGGTACAATGCTTGTGCTCTGTTGAGACTTTTCTTTCTTCACTCAGGGTACAAGGTGTTGACTGTGCATTTTTGTGGGGTGGAATCAGGGACATCTCTCCTTTCTCTTCTTCATTTTGCCCAGCCTGGCCTAATAAATTCCTGAAAAGCTCTGAACAATGATATTAAAGACATCATTTCAAGTAAGTGGTATGCTTACTCTGTGTTTGTGTTAATGGCAACAGGATTGCTTATTTACAATTATATAAAGAAGCACAATTTTTATAGTGTCACAATTCACTAAATGATTCCTAATATTATCTAATATTGTAGTATCTGATATTGGACAAATTGAATCTTTGCTTAGAGATAAAAACGAGGCTTTCAGCTAGGTATTAGTGTCGACAAATACAAGTCCCTCCTCTTTCTAGGTTTGATGGCTGACTTATTACACTAAAAATTCAGTATCTTCAATACACCACTCCCAAAAGTCAGTAGCAAGATGAAAGCTTTGAACCTACAGTAGATCCTAATTTCCATTCAATATTTAACTTATAACAAAGATCACTGTGGGATATTATAGTTTAAAAGCCTGAAAATATCAAAGTTGACCAATTCTTTGTTCAAATAAAATTCTACATGAACTACAATTGTACAAGATGAGAAAAATCAAGCTAGTCCAGTTAGGTAGGGCTGTGGATCCATAACTCTATGTTTAAGTGTCTAAGGCACCCTACACAGTGAACTTGAGACACACTGAAGAGCTCTGGAGCCCCGGAAATTTGTTAAATTAGTCCTAAAGAGCGCAGGTGGCTGGAATCGCCCACAGCTATGGCCACAGAGAAGGCCAGAAGTGAGACTGGGCATCATGACTCCTGAATGGCATTCTTCCCAGAACTCAGGGTCTGGTCATAATTAGCCTAGACACAGCTCTCTGGTGAAGGGTGTCCCATTAATCTCTTTAGCAGGTTTTCACAACACAAATCGCTCTTGGTTAGAACTGCTCCAGCAGGATTTACAGGTAGGAAATAGCACATTCCCTAACATAACTGTGAAGATGGATTATTCCAAAAAAAAAGATATGTGCTGTCTTAGACATGTAATTTCATAGTATACGGCCTCCAAATGACAGACCACCAAAGAGCACCCAGAGAAGGCAGAGGGAGAGCACTGAACAGTCCACCCCCTACATTCCCATGTTCCCCATCTGCAAATTCAACCAACTATGGATGGAAAATATTTTTTAAAAAAATTCCAGCAAGTCCCATAAAGCAAAAATTGAATTTTTCATCCACAATAACTATTTACATAGCATTTACATTGTATTAGGTATTATTGTAAGTAACCTAGAGATGATTTAAAGTATACAGGAGAGTGAGCATAGGATATATGCAACTACTACATTTTATATAAGAGGCTTGAACACTTGTGGATTTTGGTAGTACCCACAGGGATCCTAAAACCGATCTCCCTAAATACTGAAGGACAACTATATATTGAAAATAGAGAAATTGAGGCTAAACAAATAAATAATATGAAATATGGTAAAAAGAGAAAATGTCAAAGTTGTAATCAGGAAAGTCCAATACTTTAGATAAATACATTATCAATTCTGATTTCAACAACATTTATTGATTTTGGTGATTACAATCCTCAACCCTGAAAAATCAGTGTAAGATTTTTGTGTGTGTGTCCTAACATTATTGGAAGGGCTTTGATTTTCAAAAGATGGAATGACCTTGTACAGACAGTATAGAACTGTTTGCATTATCTCACCTCCTGAATGGCAGCTTCACCTATGTTTTAGTAAAGGCCTGATTAAAATAAAGTGTTTTGTCAATAGGAGGCCAAGCATGTTTGTATTAGCCAGACGTCATCAAGATTAAAGGTCTTTTTGTTGGTGGGTTGATCCCTTTAGATTTCCCACCAGTTTTATACAATTTAGTTCCCTGTAATTATATAGAAAACATAAACTTTGATTTTCCACATTTTAAAATCTAAAGATCTCCATCTATTACCAATATTCAATGTACTTTAGCACTACCAATGGTTTTGAAATCTGCTTAAAGTTTTAATTTAACTTGTTTGATAGGGCTTGACATAATTTTTTATAGACTTAACTTCAGTAGAAAAATGCTGGTATTTTGATTATTATATATTTTTCAATTTCCTCATTTAATCAATTATACCCAACTCTTTACTTATTCATTTAATTAATTATTCAATTATTTTAACACTTGTTTTCCTAATAAATATTTATTGGTCCTTGACTATGTATCAGGCTCTGAAAATACAATGGTAACTAAGGTAAACCACGCAGCTGCATTTATGGACCTTACATGTAATTGAACCATTTCTTTTGTTGGTAATATTACTCTTTTCATTTTACAGGGAGACTGTTTTTTTGTCAATTGCTTTGCCAACTCCAATTATCCAGGCATCCTTGCAAAGTTGGCATTATTTTACTTATTTTACTGGTATGGAAACTGTGGGCTCAGATAGGTGAAAGGATGTGATGTAGTTAAACTGCCAAATTAATGACTAAGCTATATATGGAACCAGTCTTTTTGGCTGGCTGAAAACTACTTTACCTATCATATCACACTAATCTTAGAAGTTTCCTAGGGAGGGAAATGATGGCTAGATATCTCACAGACTGAAATAGGTAACTGTGGCTTAGCTAGGAAACAGAAATACTTACAGAACACTCCTGCAGTTCAAAGTTATGACATGGCATTAATGAGAACATTTCTCCACTTTTTATTTAACATACTCTAGCTTTAAAAAGTAAAACCGGCTCTTCTGGGGACCCCTCTGGGATTGTAGGTTCTTCCCCTCAGCCACATGTGAGTGCCGCATAACCTCACCACACCACACCACATCTGACTCGATTCATCCAGAGCTGGGTCCCTCGCCAAAGGACATTTTTTAAACACGAGACCAAAGAAAATGCTGGGTCAGGCACTGGGGTCAACTGTCTTCTCATAGGCAAGCTATATGATATAAAACTAGAATTTGTCAGTGGTCATATTTCCCAGCATGTGAAACTGCAGAGAGGAGAAAAAAAAAAAAACATATCCAAGGAAAAATCAGCAGGAAAAAAAAATATCTGTAGAGAACAAAAAATGTGGCATAAAGATAGAAATAGAGACAGGGATTGATCTAGTGGCATTCAAGATCATTATTCCAATTGTTCTGGATGTCCAACATTTTGGCTTGACTTTGCCTTAGATTTTATGAAACTCTTTAATTTTTGATATATCTCATTTTACTTTTTATTTTCACTTGCATCTAGGAAATGAGATGATCCTCACTACCACTAAAACTGTGTATTAACGTACCCAAGTATTAATCTGTCACTTATTGGAGGGACAAGTAATTTCGTTCTCTGGATATCTCTTTTCTAACCTGCAAAACTCTAAGCCATGTCTACTTCATAATGATATGAGAATCAAATTGGACATTACATGTAAAAGCACTTGATAACCATATATTACTTGCTTATATACATATAAATAATAATAAAAAGTTAAAGAGGCAACTGTATGGACATCTTGAATGGCTCTCCATGGTATCACCTGCAAGGTCCTTGGAGAGTATATGTTTGCTTGTCTCTCCAGGCAATTCTGCACCCAACCTGCACTTCAGTCATACTGAATTACTCACAATACTCCAAACACATCCTTTTGCTTTTGCATACACTACTCTCTCTTCTTGGAATGTCATTTTCCCTCAATCCTATGCAGACATATTGAATTTTTTTTCATTTTTCAAGATCAAATTGTTGCCTCCTTTGAAAAGCCTTCTTTCTGTTACTTCCTTTCTTATAGGAGGAATGAACAGTCCCCTCCCTACACTGTTCTTTGGAAATGACTCTTCTGTAGACCTCACAGAATTGCTAATTAATGATGTATTTCCAATTTTGTCATCTTGGTTAGAATCTTTGGAGTCAGAGCCATGTCTTCTTCATCTTTAATGAGCCATCCAACATTTTTAATTCCTCATCCTTAATTGCCTACAAAAATAGGCATTAAATACAGATTCTAAGATGACAGTTTCTCTCAAGTCCCCTATCTTTTTTTTTTCCCTGCAGGACACTCCCTATAAAGTGGTGATACTATTGTATTTGTTTTAATTTCCTCAAACACTTTCTTCTGCAAGAGCATTAATATCTCTTGAGAATCTACATCTTTTCTTTAACTTAAAGAACTACATCCCTGCTCAGGGATTACTGGTAAAGTGTCAACAAAGAGCAAACATCCTTCCTATTTACATTTAAGAAACCACTGTTTTCTTTAACTTGATTATATTTTGGCAATTCTAAATCAGTTTGGTTTATGTGCCCCAAAAGATGAAGAGTGATTTGATTTGCATTTTCTCAATAAATTTTATCACTTTTCAGAGAGATTAAACAAGTTTGTCATCATCTGAAATAATACTAATACTGTTCATTTTTGCAATGAAGTTGCTTTCCAATACTCAAAGCCTATGCTAGATAATTTGGAAAACTCTATGCTAGATAATTTGAGATAGTGGTATGTAACTATTTGCACAGATTGTTTTATTTCCTCCTCATGATAGCACTGTGAGAATTTTGTTAGCATCTCATCTTACGGGAGTCAGAGACTTTACATGGCATGCCTGAGCTCACACAGCTTTGTTTCCTCTAGAAAGATTAGATACAAGGTAGTATCACTGGTACAAATTCCCAATAACCCCAAGGAAGAACAATCCTTTCCCTATTTATCATTTTTATTAAGGTCTTAAATTTCTCTTTTCCTTATTTTTATTTTTTTTTAACCCAGAAGCAGGGAAAGACTTTTTATTTTATGTATTTATTTTTATTGTGGTAGAGTTGATTTACAATGTTATGTTAGCTTCTGGTGTACAGTAAAGTGACTCAGTATAATGGAAAAGAATATGAAAAATAATGTATATATTCTTTTCCATTATAGTTGATTAGAAGATGTTGAATATAGCTCCCTGTGCTACACAATATGACCTTGTTGTTTACCTGTTTTATAAATAATAGTTTATATCTGCTAATCCCAAACTCTTAATTTATTCCTCCCCCAGCCCCTTTTCCCCTTTGGTAACCATAAGTTTGTTTTCTATGTCTGGAAGTCTGTTTCTGTTCTGTAAATAAATTCATTTGTATCATATTTTATATTCCACATGTAAGTGATATATGATATTTGTCTTTCTCTTTCTGACTTACTTCACTTCGTATGATGATCTCTAGGTCCATCCATGTTGCTGCAAATGGCATTATTTTATTCTTTTGTATGGCTGAGTAGTATTCCAACACACACACACACACACACACACACCACATATTCTTTATCCATTCATCTGTTGATGGACATTGAGGTTGCTTCCATGTGTCAGCTTTGTAAGTAGTGCTGCTATGAACAGTGGGTTGCATATATCTTTTTGTATTAGAGTTTTCTGAGATATATGCCCAGGAGTGGGACTGCTAAATAACATAGTAACTCTATTTTTAGTTTTTTAAAGAAAGCTCCATGTTGTACTCCATAGTGACAGCACCAATTTACATTTCTCATGCACTCCTTTCAACTTGCTAGCTTCTATCTGCCTCATGGGTCTTAGGTCAGGAATCATGGTCCTTGACTATTAGATGTGACACTCTTCAACTTCTATGTCTACTTGTGCTCCCTCTGCTATAATCTTCTAAGAACATTAAAAAAATTATGCTATAGATTTCTTTATAAGATGGTCTTACCCCAAACTGCTGAGTTACCAGAGGCTATGAACCAACCCTTATACGTCTCCTTTT